>NW_024712913.1:2224333-2281833 GCF_018991925.1 Homarus americanus
AGAAAGGATGTGGTGTATTGAGGGCAGTGAGTGTCCTAATAATGCAATGAAATAATTAACGTTAAGAGATTTACAGTAAAGTAGCAACAAGTGGTGGTATTTCTTTTAAAAGCCCACACATGTTACCAGTCGACCTTTGCTCGATGTTAAGAGCTTCTGAACCCCAATTTGGCGTTGATATGCGCCTTAGTGGTTGTTCCTTGTGATGTGCATAATCATAAATATCACATTATACAGGTACACTTAAGAGTATTACTAATTTAACTTTATTTAATCATGACGTCACCTAACCTGGATATGACGCTATTCGGAGGACTTAACTAACCAAACTATAAAATGAATACTTACGAGTGAATCTTTTAACTTTGGATTAAAAATTTTGGCTGACATATTGGGGACAAAATTATCACCAAGTAGCTATTGGTTTATGTAGATGTTGAGACAATGATCTACCAGAAGGCGAGAGTTTGTGGAGTCGTGTTGGGAAATTATAAGGCCGAGACGAGGAGAGGCGAGGATAGGTAAGAGACTGTCAGGGGATGGGACGTGTAGTGTACAAGCATCCTTACCTAAACGTCCTATATTTGACTATGTGTTACAGAAACCCTTTAATCTAAAACAAAAACACTATTGTTTTTGTTTGTTTTTGTTTCAATTACGAATGAAACAATTACACTCCGCTCTCACATTAACAATACATACAAGTTTGCTAAATTATTAACATTTGTACCATTAATTTTACAAGGAGTCACAATCTCTTCCATTAACCACTACTTTCACCACCATCAACCAAATATGACAACCAAACTCTTATCTTTTACAACAGAGAAGTCCCTTAAACATATGAGCTGATACGATGATAGATTGTACAGGGAAGCTTTGATCTGCCACCTTCATAACACACATCTTGTTTACGCATAGGATAAACAAATAACAGGAGACTTTAAACCTTACAGTCAAATTACCTCCTGTAGAGTCAAGACAATTTTATTCTTACGGAAGTTATTACCTAATTTGCCTTTGGCGTAATAGACATTCTGAATATTTTAAAAGAAAGTGAAAGTGGACAAAACAGTGAGATATTTTACCGTAGATTTATTTTTTTAACGTGAATGACGATGTATGGCAGGAGTGATGTATAGCCACCAGGTGTGTACTAATGAGTAGGTAATGCTGGTATATGAGAGAGATTTTATGAAACTCGACTGGATAATAACAAAGACTAGCCGAGGTAAATTATATCTATATTATTATCATTAACTTCAATAAACTACTAAAATAAATTGTCTTCATTTATAAATTTCTCTCTTTTCTCCTCTCAAACTTCCTCAGGTTGGTACATTAAAAAGTTCAATGTCATTTCTGTCAATGTCACTCGATACTATCACTTATTTAACGAGGATAAGTAATTTAAATCTATCTCAACTGTCTACATTACGGTCAGCCGAGGGGAAAATTACACTAATAATAATTCCTTTGTGTCAACGACTGTTATCATTTCAAGGGAGTAATTATCTTCCTCGTCGACCCAATTTAAATAATATGTTTCAATACAATACAATACTGTCTCCATTCGTCCTTGGCATTTCGTTAATACTGAAGAAACAGTTATGACGAAGAGGGTGTTTATTGTTGTACCTTTCACTACAGCTTAGGAATATAACATGTATGTAGGCTAAACTTGCATCAACACACACACACACACACACACACACACACACACACACACACACACACACACACACATACATAATTAACCTGTATAAATTAACATACTAACAATAGGTGTGGTCACAAGTGTCTCAAGTGTGATGTATCAAACAAAACACTTAACGTTGTGGTCGCCATCATCATCATCAGGAAAGAGGACGTCTCTGTGTCGCCCTCCTCTTGACTGCCAGCGGCCGTGTTACAGCTCCTAATATACTAATATGTAACCTGAAGTATCTTGCATAAAGGAACCTAAACCACCAAAAAAAAATTACATATACACCGAAATTATTAAACTTAAAATCAAATTAAATGTTAAAGAATATGAAAGTGAATTAATTTGAATATAATTACAAGAATTTGTATTAATGGATTAAATCAGACCAGTTCTATGTTAGCTCAGTGCCTCTGGTCCCTCTCACGAATAATACCGGAATGAATAGTCATATACATAATAGGTTCAAGATCTAGTTATTATTATTGACTATAAAGAAAATAGGAGTTTCAGAAATTATGTTTGCGTCTAAAGTCATGTTCCTCTCCAGCCAAATAAAGCCCAGTGATTGCCAGGCTCCGAGTCAGGGTGAAACACTCAATGAAGACTTACGCCCGTATTATTAAATAACATCTTCCCTTGAAGAGGATCGTCGTGTTTCAACCCGAGTTTTAAACTGAGGGACACCGCAGTACTGTACTTAACGCGGAGGTGTGGCGGTAAAATTAACTAATTCCAATAAAATTAATTTATAATATTGGAATTAGTTAAATAAAGTCACATTCTTCACTTTAGAGTTTTAACCTTGCATCATAAGACATTTATAAACATAAGCGGAACTTGTAAACAAAAACTAAACAAAAATAGCCTCGCCCACTTAGCACAACGCCATCTGTGTAGCGGTTGTAGCGACAAGTGTAAGGTGGCAACTTTACACCATTAATCACGGTGTCTGACTCTCAACCTCTCGTTTTGGCTGAGTTATTATCACTGTTGCTGTTACAATATATCGAAAGACGCTACATCATGGTAATATTTTAAGGTCAATCCTATACATCACGTTCTTGCCTTATTTAAATAACCTTATTGTCGAAAGATCATACAATATGTTGAAATTATGATAAAAGTAACAGCCTTCACACACATATAAAAGCAATAATAATAAATAGTAATACGGTGACTAAAAAATATACCATGAAAATAACTTTAGTGTCGTATTCTTCCCTCCTTTCCCCTACCCTGTGTTTTCATATGACGTCAGAGGTCGGTTGCGCACAGGTACGGCCAACGAGGGCGAGAGTGGCGGCGGCGTCAGGGTGTATCAGGACGGAACGACTAAAAACCGCCTGATTATCGCTGTGGTGGAAGTTTAGTGTGGAGTTGTTTTCATAATGATAATATTCCTAGTGATTGGTAAATGTGTAATCGTATAATGACGTGTTGAATATTATGATTCGACTATTTTAACCACGTCAACTTTAACCATAAGAGGACCATTGACATAATATTTTTTTCATGATTTTCCTTTTTTACTACAATTCACCCCCTGATTCTTATACCACAGTAATAACTTAAAATTACACTCAAGCTACGTATAATCTCACGCTAGATGTTGTTTTATATATTATGGTTGTGTTCTTCACCTTTGTGGCTAAAAATATAATAGCTATAGAGGTTAAGTGCGACGTTTGTGTTCTAGGTACGAAAAGAGTAACTCAAGTCTGTTCTTATGTTGCTGAGATGCTTAGTGGCACACGATGATGCACTTGGTAATGACCCTATATTATTGTTTGCTCCAGTCGGCGTAAACAGCAACAAAAAATTAAATAAAAAATAAAAATAACAAAACAATAATAATAATAATAATAATAATAATAATAATAATAATAATAATAACTTCCTCTTACACTCAGCCTCTTACTTATTCCCATTACGTTTTATTTGTATAGAAAAACCACCTTACACATATACTCGCTAAAAATTTACACCTAAAAGCCAAAAGGTTTCAGAAACAAGACCAATGATTAAAAAATAAATAAACAAAAGGTAGAAAGTTTAATGTTAATGAGAGGTATTGTGTGTGGTCACTTTCATCACGCGAGGTTCACGGTCTGGTCTCTTAACACAACTGGGCCCAATGCTCTTATTACTGTATGGTAGCCACAGCTATGTTCAGTTATGTCACCGTAACTTAAAGTGTAATTCAAGAGGAGGTAAAGTAAAGTTAAACTACAGTAATAAAGTTATAGATATGTTAATGTAATCAGGTAAAAATGATGATGATGATGATGATGATGATGATGATGATGGTAGTGTTGATGATGAGTGAGTTAGTGAGTAAATAGGCGCCAAAACAAGGCGTAGATAGAGAGGAATCAACAAGAAGGTATAACAAAATGAAAACACCAATATTGGAAGAAAATGGAATTACGAAGAAAAGAAATAATAAATTTACAAACAGAGAAAAAAAATGGAAGACAGAGCAGGAAGAATAAATTACAGGATATTGGATAAGTAGGTAATGATAATGGTATAATTGAATGAAAGAGAAGTGGATGAATGAATGAAGAATTTAGGTAGATGATCAATGATGATAACCTGAGATATAAATGCCCATAACAGGCAATAAATCACGTACAAGAGAGTAAATAAATCAAGAGAAGGTATAGATAATATAAGTGATACCTGAAGACGGGGAGAAAATTACTAATTAATTAAATATTGGACACTATATTTTGGTTCTACAGAGGAGGGAACGAGTACAAATGGGTTGAGAGAGAACCTAACCTAACCTAACCTAACCAGGATGATAAGGAGGAGTGTATGAACTAGAATGGGAATCAGTGCTCAAAGTAAAGATGATATAATGAACAGAAGACTATTGATTGACCTTGTTAGAGACGCGAAACAGATAATAGGGGAAGAGGAGGATTGTGGAGGAAGTATTGACCTTGTATGGAGGTAAGAGGAAACTTACTGAAGGCTGTTAAGAGTTTTTATCACGGAAGAGGGAGGGGTGTGTGTGTGTGTGTGTAAGGAAGGCGTGATTGTCAACCTTATGTTTTGGTCGGATTACTATAAGGAATGAAAGTAAGACTGACTGACTGTGGAATTAAACTGAAACACCACGAGGGAAAGGAGACTATCGCATGTAACTGAGCAAATGGTAATATGAGTTAACTTCGCCAGGGAAAAAGTCAAAGAAATGGTTGTGCATTATGGTGAAATTTGCAAGAGAAGAAAGTTAAAGATAAATACTGGATAAACTATACAATAATGTTTAGAAAAAGAAGGACAGTCTTAGTGTTTCCTCATAATGAAATGGAGAAGAGATGGAGTTTGTAAATTAATTCAAATAAATGGGAGAATTTTTCAACATGTAAGGTGATGGAAAGGTTTATATTACTATTTAAATATAAAGAGGAGGAGTTGCAACCCTGAGAGCACTAGATAATGGGAAGAGCTTGAGGGCAGTGTGTTCAAGGTGACTGTATAATCCACTGTGTTTATGCTAACTTTTTCAGGTGGATGTGAACCGCAAATCTTATAAAAGAGTAACGATGGATCAAGACTAAGGAATAATAAGAGTTAATTTGAAAAGTACTGTAAGAAAAGAGATAATAGAGGGAAAGTAGGTTAGGTTAGGTTAGGTTAGGTTAGGTTAGGTTAGGTTAGGTTAGGTTAGGTTAGGTTAGGTTAGGTTAGAAAGATTTACGACAGGATGGTTGAAAGGATGATTGAGTGCCTGAGGATAGACGGATTGATCATGAAGAGTCGAGTCATTTTATACATGATAGAAGTTAACATGCAAGAACGACCACAATGATGTGATGTGTGATGTGTCGTGAGTCATTAGTGATGTTAAGAGGTTCACATTATATACTGCTTAAGTTGAGGATGTGAGTGAGCATGTGTGGGTGTGTTGGTCTAGTCTTTTCCCATCACTTTCCACACACCTACGTTACACCACATTTCCTATTACTTAACCACTTCTTTTGACGTCTCTTCCCCTAGATGTGACACAAACGTTAGAGGAAGAGGATAATAAAAATAAAACAATTTAATAAAAATAAAACAATTTAATAATAACTAATGGATTAAGTTTCTGTTTATGTCTATTTTTTAATAATAAGAAAACAATTTAATAATAACTCGTGGATTAAGTTTTTGTTTGTCTATTTTCTCTCTGATATATAAATAAATAATCCTATGTCAGCCGGGAACCATACAATACTAAGCTACTTAACCTCTCGCTTTGTTAACTAGGCCTCACCACACACCATCCCTTCCACTCTTACCTCCCATTCCTCGGCCGCTGGAGAAACTTTAACCTTGTAAAATATTTAACGCTTCTAAAATCCAAGAAATTAACCATTCATTAAAAAAACGGTAAACATATATTCATCTGTATTTCTTCATTAACCTATAGACAACAAATATCTAAGCACTGAGTTTTATTAAATGATTCACCTCTCATTTCTATCCCCCTCTCCTCTCCCTCTCCCCTTCATTCATTTTATTCCCTCTCCCTCTCCTCCTCTTTCATTAACACCCATCGTTCGGTAACTTCCTTGTTGTACTGTTACTTTAAACGCTGATTAATATATCATTGAGACACTACATATCTATACGGACATCCTTCCCTCCTTCTGCCCCCTCTCCTTCCTTCTCCTCCTCCCCTACCCCTCCTTCTCTTCCTCCTCCTGGCTCTTCACGACACCCTCTTCCCTCTCTCTAGGAACGCACATGATGGATAATATAATAAAGTTAAATAATGAAAAGTTTTTACCAAATGTCAAAGCAACCGGAACTATTGGACGTTAGAGTTAACTATCGTAATAAATGTGTTAATTTATTACACACAAGGATTTATTGTTATCGTATATATAAGGTTGGGTGTGGTATATAGGTGTTAGTTATCGTAGATATGGCTAGTTATTGGATGTTAGTTATCGTCCCAAAGGAAGTTATCGTACACGGGTGTTAGTTGTTGTACATAGATGTTTGTTACCGTACATAGTGGTTAGTTGTCGTACATTAAGGTTAGTTATCGTACATAGATTTTAGTTATCATACACAGAAGTTAGTTATCATACATAGAGGTTAGTTATCATACATAGGGATTATTTGCCGTAGCTGAAAAGAATTTGTTAATCTTACTTAAGAGAATTACTATAAATACGTCATTATAGTCGATGAATTTTATTATATTTTTAAGAGTACACAGAGCGGTTAAAGTTCGTACTCAAACTAAACCCCGCTACCCGTGTTACACAACCCATCTTCACTACCGCCAAAAAAATTCCACTCAAATCTCCCTCATTATCTCCCTCCCTGATGCATCTTCTTCCCGTCACTGCCATCTGAGTCACTTTCCCTCCCTCCGTACCCATCTCACGCCCCCCCGCCCACCCACCCTGTGTCTTCGTCAGTCTTGAGACAATGTAACCCCACTTCTCTCACAAGGGCGATTATCCGCACTGTTAAACCATCATTATAGTTTTTATGTTACGTGGTTATTTAGGCCATTCTTATCTCATTATTTCGTGTGGTTTTTTTTGTTTTACTGTTTTTATTCCAATTTTTTGTTTCGGTGATATTTGTACATTATCGTTGTTGTTTGAATTAATTAACAATATTATCTTTTTGTCATGGGGTTATTTATGCTTTGTCTCTACTTAATTACCTAGTTTAAATATTCGTATTCGTGTGGGGTGTTTAGTTTAGCTCTCATCTTTTGTCCACCTCAGTCCTGTTCCCTCAGTCAAACACCACCACAGGTTATTTTCGTTGTCTTTTACCTCCGCTTTTATCTTATCTTTAAAATTTATCTTGATTACAGGATTTTGAACTTTTTTTTTTGTGTGTGTTTGTATATGTGTGTGTGTGTGTGTGTGTGTGTGTGTGTGTGTGTGTGTGTGTGTGTGTAAATTTACGGTACTATAGTTTTCGTTCATGGTTTTAATATATACTGTTTATTTACTACTGCACTTACACACACACAACACACACACACACACACACACACACACACACACACACACACATTCTTCCTCCTTTACCCAAACATATAAACAAAATAGACACAAGGTTAATCTCCAACCTTCCCACCACAAGTGTCTGCCATCAATTAAACTGTGTATACTATCGTCGACTCATAAGGCCCGTCTATACCTCACACCATCACGCACAACACCGCTCATTCTACACGATCCACAGTCCTTCTAATATTATCTAGCGTGACGTCTCTTAAATCCAACATAATTCAGGTTTATAGACTAACCATCTCACATCTTGGCCTTCTTCTTACCGAGCTATTACAAAGGTTAACTAATTCTTACCTGTCAGACACTACATTATGCTCTAGGGACTTGTCAACGCCATTTATATTCCTTTAATATTTTTGTTTATTTCTCCCGCTATAATTTCCTCCAAACTTCCAAAATATTGCAAGGGTTTTTTTTTTTCTTCTTTTCTGTTGTTCTCTCAGTGTTGGTCTCACACACACACACACACACACACACACACACACACACACACACACACACACACACACACGTAAGAGATGGACTAAAACAACTCCTTTGTATAACTTCCTTTTATACTCTATTCTCAAGCTTCTTCCATTTATTAATCTTCTTTTAAGATTTTTACTTATTCTTCTTCCTTGCATTAATTACTCCGTTATCAACACTCACTGCCCCGCTTCCACCCGTGTAGTGATGATTGTCCCCTTCATCCATACTGGCATTATCCTGATATTGTCTTTCCTTTCTAAATCAATAATGTTCGTATTTTCAAGATTTAGCTCAAACATTCCTCTCAGCCATCCTACATCAGAATGCACTCCTCTTCTCAGCTCTCCCTTAGTCTCCGTTAACAGCACAGAATTGTCAGGATTCATAGGTGTGATAACTTTTTGTATTCGTCTTCATTACTTTACTTTAGGGTCAATAGCTTCCATATAATAACAGGTAGCAACACGGTTTTATTATTGTTAGAACTATATTATCTTCTATGAGTCATTGGCCTTAAAATTACAATCAGAAGTGTGTGTGTGTGTGCGTGTGTGTGTGTTTAGAGGTGGAGTGCTAACATTTCTTGTACGTAAAAATTTCCCCGGAGGTCTAAGTAGACTTATTCGTTAGACAATGGCAGGCGATAATAAAGTTCTTTAAAATGGTTAAAGTCTTTACCATAAGAAGTTTTATGGGGATATTTTACATATATTACGGTCTAACATCGTCTCTATTAATGATATAAGATTAAGTATACCACATAAAAACACACAAAGGGTAAACTTGATCTGTTTATATTAACTTACTTCATTTAAAAGGTCCAGTACGAGTTTTTTTCGGGTATATTTCTATCCACAAACACAACTATTAGTGTGGTTCTACCTACCTCTGTCTTTTAACCTGTTCAGGTGTTCTGCTGAGGTGATTGGCTCCTCCAGGACGAACAATCTCATTAGTACAGTGAATATTTTTTCATCGTTACAAGTCCTCGTAATTGTTGTAGTGTGTTCACTCGTGTTTACCTAAAGACTAGGTTGTGTACACAGTGGTTCTGGCCAGCTGGGAGAGCCATCAGGTAAGACACAGGTGATGAGGCTGGGAGAGGTGGGAAGGGGGAGGAAGGAGGTGGGAAGGGGGAGGAAGAAGGGGAGAAGGGAGGAAGGAGGGAGGGAGTACGGAAGGAGGGGAGGGGGGTTGAGAACGGGGGAGGGAAGAGAACGGGGGGAACGTGGACAGAGAGAGAAGAAGGGGAAGGGAAATGGAAAGAGGGAGGAGAGAAATTACTGGGGTGGAATGGCAGGGAGGAAGGGGAATAAAAATGGAAGTAGTGAGCAGAAGGAAACAGAGAGGAGGAGACAAGAACCACGATAGATGGAGGAGGATGAAGATGAGGAGGAGAATATCACGAGTAAGGAGTGTCTGGGGGAGGGGGGGTGAGGAAGGATGGGAAAGATGAACGACACTATTTCCGACTCACGAGAACTTGGGGTCAGTACCATCTAACACCTGTTGTCGGTATAGTGGTGAAAAAAAAACAGCTTACACCAGTTCCAAACTTCAAGGAATTCGCCTAGACTCGTCGACGCCAGCCATAAGGGACGTTAGCCATAAGGGACACCAGCCATTAGGGACACCAGTCATAAGGGACGTCAGCTATAAGAGATGCCAGCTATTAGGGACGCCAGCCATAAGGGACGCCAGCGAAAAGGGACGCCAGCGAAAAGGGACGCCAGCCATTAGGGACGCCAGCCATTAGGGACACCAGCCATTAGGGACGCCAGCCATTAGGGACACCAGCCATTAGGGACGCCAGCCATTAGGGACGCCAGCCATTAGGGACGCCAGCTATAAGAGACGCCATCAGTGTCACCATCAACAACTATAAGAATGTAAAGCAACAACAAGAACAGCAATACAATACGTAACAATAACAATAATAACATAATACCAGTAGCAGGATACAATACAATACGTAACAATAACAATACTAACATAATACCAGTAGCATGATACAATACAATACGTAACAATAACAATAATAACATAATACCAGTAGCAGGATACAATACAATACGTAACAATAACAATAATAACATAATACCAGTAGCAGGATACAATACAATACGTAACAATAACAATACTAACATAATACCAGTAGCAGGATACAATACAATACGTAACAATAACAATAATAACATAATACCAGTAGCAGGATACAATACAATACGTAACAATAACAATAATAACTAAATATACGGTTATAACACCAGTATTAAATAGAACATCAAGCCCATAACAAACACAACAAGAACAACAATAGCAGGATCAACAACAAGAAGAGTAACAACACACGACATCAACAATAACTAAAACAAATACAATTCTATCAACAAGAAAAATCAAGATAACAGCAAAAACAACATAAAAAGGCAATCATCCACAACAAAAACAACAACCACAACATTTTACGTAAGAGCAACAACAACAACAAGAAAAAACTCAGTAGCCATAACAACAAACACAACAGCACTACCACCACTACCACCATAATGCACAGGAAAGTAGGAGTAATTCATATCTGCTTCAGTTGCGTTATTATCAGAACGGAACGACGAAGCCTTGAGACCCCTCCCTATTCTCCACCCCCCTCCCTACCATCTCCCTGCACGCCCTCCACACCATCTCCCCCTACCTCACCCCCCCCCCTCCACCTCATCCCCTCTCCCACGCTCTCTCTAATTTATCTCCCACTCCTCAGCTCTCACTCCCACTCTTACTCCCTAATTCCCATAGGCGGGGCTCCTCACTCCCCACTCCTCACTCCCATTCCCCACTACTCACTCCCACCACTAACTAGGGGAGATAACTCTTGCGTTCATGTCTTTGGTCTTCCTTTACACCATTGATTACCGGCGATAGAGCGATTGATGCCAAGGCCAATTGTGATGCCACGCTGGTGGTTGATGATGATGTTGTTATTAATGTTGATGTTGTTGATGCTATTGTTGTTGGTATTGATGTCGTTATTGATGTTGTTGATGACGCCAGTGATGTTTATTGATGATGTTAGAACGACAAACTAATCCACCCTGGTACGATTCATCTGTTTTTTATTTTATTGATTTCAAAAGGTGCTTCGAAGGACAAAATATCTACAGACATACAGACAACGTGGCCCTTCCATCCCTTCATAACTCAAGTCATCGATAAGAAAACGTATAAAATAAAAAACAAGAAGAGAAACGGGAGAAACGAGAGAAAATAGAAAATGGAAGAGAAATGAAACAGTAATGGATGCAAGATTAACCCAACCGCAATATACGAACTGCTCCCTTATGAGTCCTGTAGATAGGAACCAACTGGAAGGAAGGAAGGGAGGATCCCCAAGATGTAAGATAGAGACAATAGGTAGAAAAACGTCCTCAAGGTTCCCCCAGAGTGAGGAGACAGACCCGGGGGGAGGGGATGTCCCGCTCGCCCAACATTTACACTGGTCACTTTGTCTTCATCCATCTGTCTCTGGTCGCATAAATACACAGAAGGATCAAGTTGTTGGGGAGTCTGTAGTTCAGGGCAGCAGAGTATCACCGTAGTAAGCAGCTACCAAACAGGGAGGTACTACCGCCTGGGAAGATATTGGAAGCATAATGTGTTGTCTAATGGTAGACCCTGCTGCCATATGTCATCACGAAAATTGTGACCAAGTCCCAGGTTGCTGATCTGACTTTCTGCCTCATTTACACACAATTGCAGGGTCTCAATTGTTTCTCTTACTGTTGACAAGACAACATACATAATGTATGTCGTTTTTCACTCTTGATTTATTTTTTAGTTTTTTATTATTTGTGGTTATTATTATTTATTATTATTACTTGTATTTTATTATTATTATTATTATTATTATTATTATTATTATTATTATTATTATTATTATTATTATTATTATTATTATTATTATTATTATATTTTCGCCCCCCAGGCCCTGATGTGGGTCAGTGACCTGTGCCCGGGTGGGCTAATCCCAGTAAAAAACAAACAAAAAAACCACATTAATTACTCTACTGCCTCATACATAACTACATAACGCCATTAAGGAACGTCCAAAGCTCTCATCTGGAATTATGGCGCCACACGCTATACATGGGAGTGTTAGGTGACTTGATACTCTATTGTAGAAATTACGAAGCTTTTTTTTCTTTCCGCCCAAACTGAAACTTCAGTTCGTTCTACGGAGCACACAAGCTGACGTCATATGCCTTACAGTAGCTCACAAAATAACGTCATATGCCTTACTGTAACTCACAAGCTGACGTCATATGCCTTACCGTAACTCACAAGCTGACGTCATATGCCTTACTGTAACTCACAAGCTGACGTCATACTATCAACAAGACACCCACGAATGACGTCATCCAGTCTGTCTTTCTCTACCTCTCACTCTTCGTCTGTATCTCTGTCTGTCTGATTGATTGTTTGTCTTTCTGTCAGTCTGTCTATCTATCCGTCTCTCTCTGTCTCTCCTCCCCCCTAAAACTTCATCGTCTATACATGGCCACACAGACGCCAGTAAACTTCATTCATCAACACTATAAATCGGTAGACTTCACGAGGTTCACTTTCTTACTTTCTCTCTCTGCTGACGACAGGTAGAGTCTCAGGTAACGGTAAGTCATTGGCGAGAGCTTCAGGTAACGGCAGGTAGTTGGGGAGAGCTTCAGGTAATGACAGGTAGTTGGGGAGAGCTTCAGGTAATGACAGGTAGTTGGGGAGAGCTTCAGGTAATGACAGGTAGTTGGGGAGAGCTTCAGGTAATGACAGGTAGTTGGGGAGAGCTTCAAGTAATGACAGGTAGTTGGGGAGAGCTTCAAGTAATGACAGGTAGTTGGGGAGAGCTTCAGGTAATGACAGGTAGTTGGGGAAAGCTTCAGGTAACGATAAATAATTAGTGAGAGCTTCAGGTAACAGCAGGTATCTAGATAATAAGAACCTCAAGTGCCAACAAGCAGGTAAAGAAAGCCACAAGCAACAGGTGGTGAGAGTTACAAACACCACGTGACAACAAGAATCTACAAGGTATCGTTTAGAACAAGAGTCTAAATAGCTTTATTATCTCTCTGATTGTCTTTCCTTTGCTATTTATTAACTAGTAACAAGAAATATTCATGTTATATAATATAGTATAAGTTTACAACGTCATTAAATAGTATCAATTATCCTTATATTATATCAAGTGACAAAACGAAACTCTAAGTAATATTATGTATAAGTATTGAGTATGTAACGTCCAATAAAAGCAAGTAACAGTGCGAAATATCAAGTAACATCAGCAGTAACACTAGACAATACTATGTAACAGAATGAAACGGCAAACAATAATAAGGATCCACACGTAACACAATTAACAGGATGTAACGCCAAAATGATATCAAGTAACACTAGCAATGTCAAGTAACATCAAGCGACAACAATAAACACACATTAAGGTCAAGTAACATCAAGGAGAAGAAATAACGTAACACTAATGAGAACTAAGTAACACAGAGTAGCTAGAATTAAGTCACATCAGCCATCAGAAGAAACCGTAAACATGGATTAGTTTATTTTGGTGTATTACTCAGCGTAGTCTAACCTAACTTAATTTAACCCGCATCTAATCAAACCTTAATCTACTCTAACTTAACCTTCCTCTAATCTAAATTAACCAACCATTAACCAAACTTAACCTACCTCAAACCTAACTAAAGCTACCAAATATAACTCGTCTTTAACTTTTACTCTTAAGCTAACCTAACTTAACCTAATCTTGTCCTTCCGCTAGACTACACTCCGGCTGGTAGGAGGGAGGGAGGGAGGGAGGGATGGCTGCTGGCTGAGGGAGGGAGGGAGGGAAAGATAGAGGGAAAGAGGGAAAGGGAAAGAGAAAGGGAAGGGTGGAGAGGGGGTGAAGGGAGAGGGAGGAAAGGTATGGTTAGCGCTGTTGGTGGTACCTAACCTCGTATAATTCCGCAGTTGTTTTCGCTTAGTTGACCTTTATTGTTCCTTTTAAGAGATCCCTCCAAGAGAGAGAGAGAGAGAGAGAGAGAGAGAGAGAGAGAGAGAGAGAGAGTCAAAGGAGGAGTTGAGAGATTTGTGGGGGGAGGTAGGGGAGCCTATGTCTGGAGATGAGGGAGGGGGGGGATTGAAGCTGCCTTTGGGTTGAGACAGTGGACGTTAGGTTAGGTTAGGTTAGGTTAGGTTAGGTTAGGTTAGGTTAGGTTAGGTTAGGTTAGGTTATCATATTATATAGTTTAGTTATCATAGTTTACTGTCCCAGGTAACAGGTGTATTGGGAATCACTGGAGGTTAAATTATCATACACCCGAGGTTAATTTAACTTATTTAGTGGGTTGGAATGCGTTGAATAATCGACTGTTATTTATTCATTAATTCTACCTGAAGATTAATTAAATTGTTAACTGAGAATCATGAAAAAATTTAGTCATTGGGCATAAGGCGAGTTAGGATGAAGCAACGATATTCAGATTTCTAAAATTCACAGAAAATTCTAAAAATAAAAAAAACTATGAAGAATAAACGTAACAGGAATAAATATTTTAGAAGGTAATAATGAACAGGAAAAAAATGAAGAGAAACAGAGAAATGACACACACACACAAACACCCACAACACACACACACACACACACACACACACACACACAACACATACACACACACAACACATACACACACACACACAACACACACACAACACACACAACACACACACACACACGTTTCTTCACTAACAAAACATATCCCCATTAATGTGACCGTAACAAGTTTTTTCCTACCTGAAGGAGTGAAGTTAACTTGGCAACAACTGTATCGATGAAGAACATACATTTGACCTTTATATACAAATGAGAATATTATGTCGGAAATGGTTAAAAACTTGTTAGACTTTTTCGACATTCATTGCGACACACACACATTATACAACACTTAATTCAGGTTCGGTAGCTGACTGTTGTAATATTATTGCTGGGTGTTTTACCTGCGAAGTGGAGATACACCTTTGAGTATTGTATATAATTAATTCATACCTCCCGTGTACAGGTGTCCCGAGAAGCTGTGATGGTTTTAAGTGGTGGAAAGATTGAGTCTGTTGATAATTTTATGGTTTTATATTAAAGAAAAAAAAAGTTATGTTCAGTTCAGCTCCGTTACTTGTGTTTTTTTTATAATTATTGTCTGTTATGTTTAGTTTAATTCATGAAATAATAATAATCTGGCAGCGCAGGAACAAAGAAAACTCGATTTTGAAAACTCTTCCTGAAATAGATGATAAGAATTAACCAAACAAAGCCTAACCTAACCAACACTACTCTGGGGTTAGGTTAGGTTAGGTTAGGTTAAATATGAAACTGTTCTTTTCTTGCAGTTCTTCACACAGGCATACAGACCACAGCACGTGAATAATGTCCTGAAACCAAAGGATACTAGCCAGTTATTTCCCATTCATTAGACCCAACACAACCATTCCTGGACCCTCTTAACTATTAATACAAACCTGCGTACTAACTTTACCTGAGCCGCAGCCCGTTATACGTGAGGACCTGAGCGAACTTGTATCTCTTCACCAAGTGGGCTGATGAAAGTCTCTTATCCGTAACACACTGAACATCATCATTAACTCTGATTCATGAGATCCCCAGCTGGTCATTGTCTGGACGATTCTCTAACTCTGGTTCAAATTTAATTAGTATATATTTTTTGGGGGGAAATATATCACTAAATAAAAAGTATAATGTGGCAAAAGTTGTATCCACATCTAAAGGACGTGTGTGATCCATTTATTTTGAGAAGAGCCTATTAGAATCGACGTCAATTAGGATTAGAAACTATTTAGAATATGGTTCATTAAGATTAGGTCCATTGTGGATTAAAACCATTCGAAAAGGACTCCAAATGACCTGACATACCCCTTGTGTGTTCTTGGTGTGGTGTAGAATGTCACAAGGTCGTGAGTCACGCTTCCTCATTACTCTCCGATGTTGAACTTGGAAATTGGATCCAGCTAAAATGACCAGACATAATGTTGGAATTTTAAAAGAGAGAGAGATTCCTTGCTTGTTCATTTTTGTTCATCCTTGAAGACGACACACTACATCTAACCCATAGTGTTCATTAACAACCAGAGACAGACCCTTGTGCAAAGTTCATATATCCACCTACCCATTTCCCCCCATACCCCTCTCTATCCCAGGTACACCCCAGGGGGAGGGAGAGAAAGCATTACCTGTAGTCATTACCTCCGAGAAACAAGTTACCATATATATTTAGTTAGTACTCAATAACATAAATTCACACATTATATAAATTTTAAGATAAATCACAATAAAAAAAAGAGGTTGATATGAGACGGTAATTTACGTTATTAAATTATTATTATTTTTTTTTTATATTAAAGGTTTATGCAGAAAATAATCCATGACAGCTGACTGAGGTTGGTCACGCTGCAGATGGAGTGAATGTAAACTAATGAGACCCGAGAACTATTAATAAGGCTTTGGGATCATCTTGGTGACACGCTTCAGGTGTATCAAGATGTAAACACCTGGTGATTACCCAATGCAATTTTTTTTTTTTGGGAATGATGACGCATTGAAGAGATTTTTTTTTTTGGAGGGTAAATTCGTGTATGTCATTGTGAAAGTTTATTCGATTTAAGCATCATTTTGAACTTATAAATGTGATGTTTGTATATTTTTGTGTTTGTTTCGTGTGTGTGTGTGTGTGTGTGTGTGTGTAAGAGGCAATACTTGAACACTGAATGCACGTGAGAGAGAGATATATATAACACGCCTGTACAAGATGTTTATCAGGTAACCCAACCAATAAACACACCTTGTATGGACACGCCACAAAGAGGTCACTAAGTCCTCATTAAAACTCGGGTTTATTGGTAAGTACAGTGACGGACAAGAGGCAGGAGAGGAGAGAAGAAGTAAGGAATGATGACAAGAGGGAAAATAAAGTGAACCTAAGAGATGGTAAATAAGTGTTGCCGATAATATCCTGTATTATGGATAGAAGGAGACAGGAATTAACATGCGATTTTCACGTTTACTTACACACTTACCATTTTTTATCTTAAGTATTGCTGCCTGACTACAAAAACTTTCGTAAAATTATTTCCCGAAGGATTATACAAAATGTCTTTCTGCTGTCAATAAATTTCGTCTTAGTCAATATTTATGGTTGTATACATGTAAGAATTATCCATCTCTCTCTCAAGTTTGTGTCCGACGTCTGTGTTTGTCACCCAAGTAAATCTCTTGACCTGGTGTTCGTTCCTCTTATCGATGTGCAAGTACCACCTATGACATCACTTCTCAACCTGAATTAGAAACTTGTCTTCATGCAAATTTAAATAAAGAAAATTGAGGTCTAAATTAAACAAATAAAAATGTTTCGAAAAATTTGTCAACTTTATGAGTTTACTGTAGATTTGGGGTGAATTTTTGAGCCAATAATCAATTTTTACAAAGTTTAGAAAAGTTACATTGTAAATCATATATTGACAACAGCAGCAGCAGCACTGATCCTTGTTTTTATGGGAGAATAACTGTGTGTGTGTGTGTGTGTGTGTGTGTGTGTGTATACGTAATTACATAACCACAAAATGTAAATGTAATTAACTCTCAGCAGCGCTATATAAATCAACAGTTATATAGCCCATCAGTTAATTACTATACCAACTAACTTTCACGAGAAGCTGAGGGGGCTAACACCAGCACCCACACATATTGGCCATCCACATATTGTATTGTCTGAAGAAATTACCCGTCGACCACAATAAAGAAAGGAGAGAGAGAGATGAGGTCCCGCTGTTGTGTTTACTGATAAGATTTGATCAATAGTGTGACTTAGCAACACTTCTTAATCCCTCTTAACTTACCCCCGCTATTCTATTGTATATCTTTTATTAAGTCTCATTCTCGGTCTTTTATTACTCAGTCGCATCACCTCCTTGCTACTGACACTTACAAATTCATTCAATCCCATTTTTTTGCTGGGATTTGCTCCTGGGAATGACGTGAGGAGAGTGCTTAGCGCGAGTCTGCACCCATAAATATTGCTAGGTGTCGAACTCAAAGGTTTTTTTTTTAGATTATGACGAGACAGGGATATATGTGGTGTAGAAATTGACCGTATATTAGTATAGGCAGTTTAGTTGACAACCGGTTTTTTGGTGAACAGTATTTGTGAATTTAAAACCAATGTGAGAGAGAGAGAGAGAGAGAGAGAGTCAAACGGAAAAACAAAGGAATAAGATAGCGCGCGCACACACACACACACACACACACACACACACACGAGAGAGAGACAAACATACAAATATACGAAAGGAAAAAAAAAACGCATTCAAGAAGTCATTAGAACGATCAACCAACACAAAAATAATTAATGTCTCAACAAACACTTTCAACATACAACATAACAAATCATGCGTCCAAACAAGACAACCAACACAACACGTCTAAATATAAGCCTCAATACAACACCCAGTACAACACACCATACAACACAACACCACAGCACCACACGTCACAGCTGGTGTACCCTCGAGTACCCCTGACGTGCGTAAACACCAGGACATATCAGTGTTATTTTAATGAATAGATCAGCCGAGTCATCTGTTATTTCGACCCGAGGAATCTCAAGTATAAATGCTTTTGCCGCTGTCCCACTGTTTGTCTGATGGCCGGTGAATGAGCGGGTGGGTGGGTGAATGAGCGGGTGGGTGGGTGAATGAGCGGGTGGGTGGGTGAATGAGCGGGTGGGTAGGTGAATGACTGGATAGGTAGGTGAATGAGTGGGTGAATAGATAATGTTGAGTGGATAGGTGGATAAATCTTAAGCTGACACAGTAAATAAGACAACATATTATTCGAACTGGTTATTTGAGATCATTACAAAACACTATAATATAGAGAAGTACGTCCCATATTCACCCTCTCTGCCGTGCGTCCCATATTCGCCTCCTTCCCTCTGCCATGGTCCCATATTCATCCCCTCTGCACGCGTCCCATATTCACCCCCTCTGCCACGCGTCCCATATTCACCCCCTCTGCCATGCGTCCATATTCACCCTCTCTGCCGTGCGTCCCATATTCACCCCTCTGCCATGCGTCCCATATTCACCCCCTCTGCCATGCGTCCCATATTCACCCCCTCTGCCATGCGTCCATATTCATCCTCTGCCACGTCCCATATTCACCCCTCTGCCATGCGTCCCCTATTCACCCCCTCTGTCATGCGTCCCATATTCACCCCCTCCATGCGTCCATATTCACCCCCTCTGCCATGCGTCCCCATATTCACCCCCCTCTGTCATGCGTCCCATATTCACCCTCTCTGTCATGCGTCCCATATTCACCCCCTCTGCCATGCGTCCTATATTCACCTCCTCCCCTCTGCCATGGTCTCATATTCATCCCCTCTGCCATGCGTCCCATATTCACCCCCTCTGCCATGCCAAACACAAGTAAATAAAAAGCATTTGGTCATTACCGTGTCCAGATATCAGTTTACGAATTCCAAAAGTAACCTGAGATATCGCCCTGACAAACAAGAAAGAAACTAAAATATATAAAACACTAAAATCTCCCATTTCCTAAGCGATTCGCAAGACACCTGGAGATGAAATGCAGGAGGTGAAGGGGAGAGGGGGAGGTGTACTATAATAGGTGATAAAACCGGGTTGTTAAGCTTCCTTCTGGTCCTCTGAGGTTTTACTAAGTCAGTAACCTTAACCCACAGGACTCACGTGATGGGACAATATTATGAGCCACCTTAACCCACAGGACTCACGTGATGGGACAATATTACGCCCCATCACTCCTCTCCACACTATATACGAGTATAAGAACGGCGACACAGGAACAGATCAGAATGTTGTTTCTAGGCTCGGTTGTGTGGTTCCTCCCTGGATGACTTACAACACACATAGCGTCCACGATAGTCAAAACCTCTAGCTCAAGGTATTTGAGTCACAGTAACAATAGTACCCAAGCCTTACTGGTTGGTGGGGAGTAGTATGTTATGATTCAACCTTAGTAACAATATATCTTAAGACTGAAGAAAAAAAATCAGGTTCCTTTCTCACCAATATTGTCTCGATAGTATCAGTGGTTCATGGAGTAATAGTTGTCTTAAGATCTAGAATAATTTAGTTGGTGAACTCGTTTGAGGCACCAAAGATTCTCCAAGGCATTGAGGTAACTGTCCAGGTGATTCATTGTAGCGATCAGACAGTATGAATGTTAAACGGTAGTCCTGACCTGCGACTCTTCTAACGAGTTCAAGAAAGTTATTGGCATTTAATTTACTGTTTTTAGTATCCTTGTTTTTTTTATTTGTTTTTGCAGATATAATTCAGTAATAATTGACAGGGGTAAGAAGAGAAAATATCCACACGTAATTAGGGGAAATTATCCATAGTCCACTAATATGTTGAGGGTTATACAAGACTCAATCTCTCAGCCAGGGAAAGATGCACTGCCAGTTAAAATCTCAAAGTTACGTTTTATTTTTATTCCAGCTTTCAAAACCTGACTATTAATCCTTATACAGCTTCAGACATTTAAATATTAGTATTAAAAAAAATAACAATGATGGCTACTTCTGAAGCAGTTAATCTATGCTTTAATATGTCCGTATTATAAACCCCACCGACACCAGTAGACTGAGCGTGTAGGTGGTGTGTGTGTCTCATGGGACTCAATAACACTATGTCACTGTGAACGGAAGTGATTGTCAACAAGTTCCTATAATTCACAAACCTTCTTTCTGTGGACGTCTTTCGAAAACTTCAAAAAGGATAAAGAAAATAATAATTCAAAGCTAAATTAGATAGTCTGTCAGTCAATGTGTATATTTGATGATCGGTGAATGTTATTGAAATAGACGATAAAGCCTATTTTGTGTGTCTTATCTCAACGCTTAAAATAAGAAAAACCCCAAAATTCTGACTTTGTTGGCAAAATATACAAAAGTCATAACAATCATCAACATAATTATAAGAAGAATCTATTATATTTTTTCTAGAAACAACATTACGATTTTTTTTTTTGGTAAAGAAGAAACTTAAACTTATGTTGTAATGAAATAAACAGTCTTGCCACCCATCAGATTTATCCTAAAAAAAAAAGAAATCGCATCACCCAAAAATTATGCTATGATCGATTTAAGGATATTGTTCAGGTCTGGTAACACTTCTGGTGATATTTACTCGTGTTTCTAAGCTCCCTCTTCCCGTGTGTTCACCTGTAGTGTTAAAGTTGATAAGTAACACCTGTCCTGTTATGTATATCGAGGATGAATACTTAAAACTTCTCCAAACATATACATTAACCTAGTAAATGCTTTTATAATTAGTAAACACACCTGTGACCTCTCCAATTAGAAGACATCCAGGTTAACATTGACCAAAATGTAAAATAAGAAGAATCTAAAATTATAAACACAACAATGAATGATACAGGTATATATAATTTGGATCATTTATTCACCTGGGAAGAACAACAGATATTAAAGGATGATAAGTGCCCTGTGTTTCCCACTGACACCACCACACTGACACCATCCCAGACACCACCACACTGACACCATCCCAGACACCACCACACTGACACCATCCCAGACACCACCACACTGACACCATCCCAGACACCACCACACTGACACACCATCCCAGACACCACCACACTGACACCATCCCAGACACCACCACACTGACACCATCCCAGACACCACCACACTGACACCATCCCAGACACACCACACTGGACACCATCCCAGACACCACCACACACTGACACCATCCCAGACACCACCACACTGACACCATCCCAGAGACACCACCACACTGACACCATCCCAGACACTACCACACTGACACCATCCCAGACACTACCACACTGACACCATCCCAGACACCACCACACTGACACCATCCCAGACACCACCACACTGACACCATCCCAGACACCATCACACTGGACACCATCCCAGACACCACCACACTGACACCATCCCAGACACCATCACACTGACACCATCCCAGACACCATCACACTGACACCATCCCAGACACCATCACACTGACACCATCCCAGGACACCACCACACTGACACCATCCCAGACACCACCACACTGACACCATCCCAGACACCATCACACTGACACCATCCCAGACACCACCACACTGACACCATCCCAGACACCATCACAGTGACACCACCACTCAAAAATCACACACAAATTTACAGCTACAATGTCACCATATTTCTCTCTCCTCTGTTCATAATTATTTCTATTCATTTATCTCTAATCATCCGTCTCCTTAATTTTTCTGGGTTTTTTTTATCATTCTATTCCCTCGTTTAGTTATACCAGTTGTTAAAAATCAATTTTTTCTTTACGGGTTATGAATGTTTATAATAACAATCAAAGTTCCACAAGGTTGTAATTTTAACAGTATCATCCAAGGGGGTTGTGAGGAGGTTGTGAGTTGTGAGAGAACACCTGCCTCCCTCCCTCCCCCCCCTCCACCTCTGGCATTCACCTCACGTAGGTTAAAATATCACCTGAAGCCTTGTTTGTACGACCCCCATAGTGTTTAGTTTATTATAGAGCAGTGGTGAGGGGGGGGTGGGTGGGGGAGGTGGAGGGAGTGGTGAGGGGGTGAGTAGGGTGAGTGGTGGTGAGGGAGGGGTGTTAGTGGTGAGGTGAGGGTGTTGGTGAAGTGAGGGTGTTAGTGGTGGGATGGAGGTGTTGGTGGTGGTGAGTGGTGGTGGTGTTGAGTGGTGAAGTGAGAGGGTGTTGGTGGTGAGTGGTGTTGGTGGTGAAGTGAGGTGAAGTGAGTGGTGAGTGGTGGTGTTGGTGGTGAAGTGAGGTGTTGGTGGTGAAGTGAGGGCAGGTGAAGTGAGGGGTGTTGGTGGTGAGTGAGTGGTGTTGGTGGTGAAGTGAGGTGAGTTGGTGGTGAAGGAGTGGTTGGTGGTGAAGTGAGTGGTGTTGGTGGTGAGAAGGAGTGGTGTTGGTGGGGGAAAGTAGGAGAAATGACGGAGAACAAAGGTAGATTAGAAAGAAGGAGAGTCGATGGAGTGGTGAAGGAAGGAAGGAAGAGAGGGAAAAGGGGGAGAGGGAAGGGGGGCGAGAGGAAGGAGAGGGAAGAAGGGAGTAGACAGAAGAACCAAGGAAAGGTAAGAAGCAAGGAGAGGGAAGGATGAGTGGGAAGAGGGGAGAAGAAGAAAGAAGGGAGAAGGAGGAAGGAGGGAAGAGAGACAGAAGGAGACAGGAGAAAGAGAAAAAGAGGCGTTGCAGAAGAAGGAGAGCACTGATGATAAAGCGATAATAAGAGGAGGTGAAGATAAAGAGGGCGTTGTGGGGAAGAGAGAGAGAGAGAGATAACAGGAGTAAGAGTTAGAGAGACTAACCCCATGATCACACGATAACTTAAGACGAGCACAAGTAATAAGCGAGATAACCTGAGCATTGAGCAAGTGGCAGGGCAGGTGGGTGAGGGAGGGGAGAGGTGGTGAGGTGGAGGGGGGAGGGGAAGCAGAAGGAAGGGAGGGAGGTAGGATGGAGGGGAAAGTAAGGACCCTTCCCCTACCTGATCCACTCCCTCCCTCCCTCCCCCCCCCTCCCACAGCACACACTCTAGCCTGGAGGTCAAAGGTCAAGGCTAAACTATATGACGTCATTATCACCAGAATTTGACGTTAATGTTCGTATCATAAACAACAAACGTCACTAAAAGTTTTGAGTTAATATAAATCTTTTGTTTTTTTTTGTGTGTTTTTCCTTAACCAATAAATACCGCCAGAGCTTGTAAGCATTAATAAAGGTCACCTCCTACATAACGCTAGCATTTATCAATAAGCTTTTACCACTGAAACAACTAGCTGTCCTGATTACTATTATTACCAAGTGTGCTATTAATGATATATGTATTTTGTTTTTATTATCACTATTATCACTAGCTCACATGCTAGTATCTATCGTCATATTATGTTATATATATATCAAGAATGTTACTAATGATAACTATTGTATTCTAATGACAAGTCTGTCTGTTAAACGTATGTGTGTGTGTGTGTGTGTGTGTGTGTGTGTGTGTGTGTGTGTGTGTGTCCCTTAAACTCACCGATATTCAACACTCACCCATAACAATATTCTCCTGACGACCAGTATTCTAATATTAATCCCTTTGATCATCACCCCCACCACTCCCCCCTTCTACCACCCCCTACCACCACTCTCCCCTCTCTATCACCCCCTACCACCACTCTATCACCCCCCTACAACCACTCTCTACCATCCCCACCACCATCCCTCTCTATATATTTTACCACCCACATTCTCCTCCCCACGCATAACCATCCACACCCCCTCTCTCACTATACAACACCATCCACACCCCCCCTCTCACTATACAACACCATCCACATCCCTCTCTCACCATACAGCCCACATCCACACCCTCTCACCTATACAACACCATCCACACACCCTCTCTCTCACTATACAACACCATCACACCCCTCTCTCACTATACAACACCATCCACACTCTCTCACTATACAACACCATCCACACCCCTCTCTCTCACTATACAACACCATCCACACCCCCTCTCACTATACAACACTATCCACACTCTCTCACTATACAACACCATCCACACCCTCTCCCTATACAACACCCATCCACACCCCCTCTCTCACTATACAACACCATCCACACCACTCATATACAACACCATCCACCCTCTCACTATACAACACCATCCACAACCTCCACTTATACACCCATCCACACCCCTCTCACTATACACCATCCATACCCCCTCTCAACAACACCATCCACACCCCCTCTCTCACTATACAACACCATCACACCCCCTCTCTCACTATACAACACCATCCACACCCCTCTCTCACTATACAACACCATCCACACCCCTCTCTCACTATACAACACCATCAACACCCCTCTCTCACTATACAACACCATCCACACACCCTCTCTCACTATACAA
Source organism: Homarus americanus (assembly GCF_018991925.1). Taxonomy (NCBI): domain Eukaryota; kingdom Metazoa; phylum Arthropoda; class Malacostraca; order Decapoda; family Nephropidae; genus Homarus; species Homarus americanus. The sequence continues at coordinate 2,249,649 of NW_024712913.1, forward strand.
CACCATCCACACCTTCCACTATACAACACCATCCACACCTCTCTCACTATACAACACCATCCACACCCTCTCTCATCACTATACAACACCATCCACACCTCCTCTCTCACTATACAACACCATCCACACCCCCTCTCTCACTATACAACACCATCCACACACCCCTCTCTCACTATACAACACCATCCACACCCCTCTCTCACTATACAACACCATCCACAACTCCTAACAACTACGGTGTGTCGCAAAGCTCACTCAGTCGAGCTTAACACCTCTCACAGGATTTCAAGGATATGTGATTTTATGTCAACGTCTTTCATCAGTCCAACACGCGATACTAAAGTTACAGTGAATTACAATGACCTTTAACTTCTGTATTATGTATTATACCTGTAAAATAGTTATTGATAATTTACAATAAACTAATATTAAATTATTGTATTGAGTAATATTAGAAGGATATTTTGTTTCCTATCAATATATATTATAAATTTCGGTTATATACAATTATATTCGATTTAGTTAACAATCATTCGCTAGATAAAACATATAGTATTGAATCTGAGCCAAGAACTGACTTATTTTGCCTTTTATCTTATCTTTGTATCGTCAGCTGCTCGTCTATAAGATTTATCATCAGCAGCGCATAGACTGAAGGATGGTTAAGTTAGGTTAGGTTAGGTTAGGTTAGGTTTGGTTTGGTTTGGTTTGCTTAGGTTAGGTTAGGTTAGGTTAGGTTAGGGTCTATTAGGATAAAAACACATTTTACCTACAATAAATTAATCAACCTCAAGGTGTTTATAGTGAAGGTATCAGGTATCATGAACACCTGAGATTGTCCTCTGAGCGTCACCATCGGGCAACCTTTAACCTCGACACTCACACACGCGCTTAATTCTAATATAAAACAAAAGTTAATATATAACGAATAATATACCTTATACTGGCTATATTAAGAAGAAATAGTATAATGTTTTCCTAGTGATGATAAGGCAACCATGAATAATTAAATAATAAGTAAATTGATAAAGTTACATTCTTAATGCATCAGTTAGTTTTATGAGTACCCTACCAATACACTCAAAGAACTAACTAACTTACTAACTCACTCACTCACTAACTCACTCACTAACTCGCTCACTCACTCGTCGCCTGAGAGAGCTTTTTGACCAGTCCACGATGGCGTAACTAATGTTCAATTCTCGGTGACCTCTTGTTCATGTATATCACACATGCTACTTCCCACCGTCACACATACATGCACAGTAGAGGTCACAAGATGGAGTAAGATATGATAGAGTAAACTAAAACAAAATCTGTCTTTGTTCACATTTGAAACTAATTATTTTTAAATGATTCAGATTATAAAAAAAAATATAATCGCCTACTAAACACAGATTATCCTCCACGTCCTGTACACGATTATTGAAGCTTTGATTTTTTGTGTGTGTGTGTGTGTGTGTGTTTGATTTTTGATGTCACGATCGTTTGTGTTAAAATGTGATCGCGTGGATGTGGGTTTATAGTTCAAGGTGAGACATCAATTTCCTCACCTGTCATAAATATCTTTTTCCTTGTGTTACGAAAATTTGTACAGGAGGATGATTTACTTTTTTTGTTTTATTTCTATTAATATTAAAAGTGGGGTGTAATTCACATACGACTTTCTGATGAACTGGAATTATTAAAAAACTTAAAAATTTGAGAAACAATTTTGTGCATTCGTTTCCAAACTTCTGCATGAAAAAAAAATGTGGACAGGATAGAAAATGTTTACACACGAAAAAAGAAAAATAACACAACAGACAATATTTTGATATACTAAATAAATCGTCAGTGTTTAAGGCGTCTGTGTGTCCCAGTTAGGCCCGGGCTGGTCCAGACATGATCTCACTCTCCCAAACACACACCTTTATTAAACGTGTACAGAAATTCCTGCTTCATGAAATTCTCAAGTGAGGATTTCCCTAATTCCTGCAATGAGCTGGAAGTGTAGCAATTAAAAATAGTCCTTCCTTTAATTCCACGACTTACTGACTCCTCCAACGATTGGCTGATAGTGATTTACGGGTTTCTTCAGCAAATATGCCGAGTGTTAATGTTGGGTGTCCGACAATAGTGAGATGGAGATGTGCTCGGTGACCTGTGTGCTTGGAGAAGAGGTTGACCCATCTGTGAAGCGGGTCATTGGGCAGAGACGGGTAGACAGACGACTTGGCTCACAGGACAGAAAATAGGGGATATATGAGGATAGTGGATTATGGTGGGTTAGTCTGGCTGGTGGTGTGTGTGGCGCGGTATGGTGGGATTTAGGTCAGGCAGGGAGGGTTGTCTCAGACGGGGTTCCAGAGTTTAGCATGATCAGTTAACCTTACTGACTGTAACTCTGGAGATATACAAATAATGTTATATCTTAAGTCTAGTTTCAAAATCATTATCCTGTCCTGATAAATTTTCAGTATAATTCTAGATACATTTTATTAATATATCTAAATAAATCTGAAAAAAAGGCTTTTCTTATAATATTCAGAACAGTTCATTACACTCGTTCACGACTCCTCAGCGAGATATGTGTTTGTTCACCTCCCTCTTGAACAGTTCTGGTGTTCGATGATTGAGTCACCCAACAGCTAGCAAAATAGCTCTGAGAGTCCTTTTTCCATTTTTATCAACATGCATAATGTGAAACTGACGCAAAGTACAGTAAAATACAGTCATTCTCCCGACGTAAAGTACAGTAATTCCCCCGACGTAAAGTACAGTAATTTTCCCCGACGTAAAGTACAGTAATTCCCCCGACGTAAAATACAGTAATTCTCCAAACGTAAAGTACAGTAATTCCCTCGACATAAAGTACAGTAATCCCCCTGACGTAAGGTAAAGTAATTCTCCCTACGTAACGTACAGTAATCCCCCCGACGTAAGGTAAAGTAATTCCCCCAACGTAAAGTACAGTAATTCCCCCCGACGTAAACACCCACTTTATTTAGTATCAGGTAACTTAACTCCTAGTAGGTAAGTTGAGTCGATTTCAGACAGAGAGCCAACAGCTGAACGATACATGAAGCTACAGACCCCTGAAGACAACATGTTACAGCTGAACGATACATGAAGCTACAGTCCCCTGAAGACAACATGTTACAGCTGAACGATACATGAAGCTACAGACCCATGAAGACAACATGTTACAGCTGAACGATACATGAAGCTACAGACCCATGAAGACAACATGTTACAGCTGAACGATACATGAAGCCACAGACCCTGAAGACAACATGTTATGCCTCCTCACACTACATGATATATTGTACCTGTGTGCCGCTGCCTCTGTCGGAAAGCAGGTGTTTTAGTTACTTAGAACACATATTGATTTATCTTCCTGGACCAAGTGTGAATAAAATCTGTTTAGTTATGACTGGATCTTTACCCGCATGCTCGTAAACGCACACACCTACTCTGACTTACACACACCTACCTAAACTTACACACCTACCTAAACTTACACACCTACCTAAACACACACACCTACCTAAACGCACACACCTACCTAAACACACACACCTACCTAAACGCACACACACCTACCTAAACGCCAGCGCCTTCCTACCTACCTGTATCGGGCCTCTCTATACACCTGGCAACCTCCCACCAAAACAAACTAAACAGATGAAAACGAAAGCGACAACAGACATTGTAACAGACAGACACAATATAGAATATCCATCACAAGTGTCATGACAAAACACACACACACACACACACACACACACACACACATACACACACACACACACACACACCATCAAATCCTCGCATACACGTGTCCCGCATGACAACTCAGGTTAAACAGACAGACAGACTATGATCGCTACATCTTTCTCCTCCTGGCAATAACTTAACCTAGATTTTTTATTTTTACTTTCATCTACAGGTAAGTCTGCAAGTCATTACTGTCTAAGAATTCTGAGTGTGAATTATTTATGTATATTATTATGTACATATGTAAGTCTGTATGTCTATTGGGTACATATTAAGACAGTTTCTAAACCACTACATATTACAAATTAAACTTTCATCTACAAATAAATTAGCGAGTCATTTTAATCTACACGTAAGTAAATATTTGTATATATTCACTCGTAAATAAATTTTCGTTTGTATATTAATTACTTCATTGTCTCTATGTACGTGTGTGTGTGTGAGCCTGTAAACCCCCCCACGTCATTACACCTATCAATTAAACCTTTATATATTTACACGTCATTCAGTAAATCATTAATGTGTCTCATCTCGTTAAACACTCCACCATCACCTAACCTTATCTGGGACTCGATTTTCCTTGTGTATTCTTCTCTCTCTCTCTCTCTCTCACTCTCCTCACTCTTTACCTCTCTATCTCTTCTTCTCTGATACGTGTTCATTCCTTTCCCTTATTCTCTTTCCTTCTTAATATTCTCCCTCTTTTGTTGTTTCTCTTTATTTTAAATAGTTTCTAGTTTCCTTTTCTCTTCATTTCACTCCATTCTTCGTCCCTTTCCTCCCTGTCATTCTCTTCCTTCTTTGATTCTCCTTCTTGCTCCTTCCTTCCTTGACTCTCCCTCTCTTTCTCTGCCTCTTTAAATCCCTCCCTTCCTTCCTTCCTTCCTTTCTATCTCTCACCTACTTAGTCATTTTCGTCTATACCCAGTTTTCCACCATTGCTCTAACACCCTCTCCCTCTCACCCTCTCCCTCTCTCCCTCTCTCCTTAACACCCTCTCCTTCCCTCTCACCCTCTCCTTACCTCACACCCTCTCCTTCCCTCTCACCCTCTCTCCCTTCCTCCCTCCCTCTCCTTCCCTCTCACCCTTCCTCCCTCCCTCTTCACTTTACACTACCTTATAAAATCACAGACCCGCATCATGACATAACAATGCTAGTGCAAGCATTCACCTGTGCCTGTCGTTCCCTCCCATCCCTGAACGACAGTATTTGCGAAATCTACACCAGGCGAACGTTGACCGCCTTCTGTCTGCACTGGCGTTCGTCCTTATGGTATGAGAACACGGGCAGCATTACACGGAGCTGGAGACGCCAGACTAAGTACAGAAATTGACGGAATGTTGATTTTTTTTGGAGCCAGTAATTAATATACAAACAGTCCCGTCTATTATTCGCTCTTAATAGTTTAATATAACCATCAAGCGGACACACACACACACACACACACACACACACACACACACACACACACCATAAGAGGTAAACATAACACAGTAACTAACGTCTCGTGTTTTATTAGTCTCGTCTCACTCTCTCTCTCTCTCTCTCCAGTTGTCATTCTCTTGTTTATTATTATTTTCTCCCATTCACCTCTTTCTTTCTTTCTTTATTCCTCTCTTTACTTCATTAGCTTTATCGTTCTTTCTTCTTTCTTCGTCATTTTCGTCGTGATATTTTCGTTCGTCACCAGAAGTAAGTTTACACCTTAAATTATTTTGTCTATCTATCTATCTATCTATCTATCCATCTATCTATCTCTTGGGTTGCAGTGGCTGAGTGGCTACAATACTCATCTCCTATCCTAAGGTGTCAGTGGGTTCGAGACCGTACCATCTCCTAGTCCACTCAGCTGTGACTGTGTGCCTGACTTTACCGTTAGGGATGTGAAGGCAGTCAAGTGCAGTGCCTCCTACAATGCCTTCTACGTGGCCTTCTTCACTTTCACTTCTTTTCTACCTCCTTGGCTTCACCTGACAACTGTATCCCCCTTTATCGACTGGCTTCACCTGATGACTTTATGCACTTGCTTCATATACTGGCTTCACCTGGCTTCACCTTATGACTTTATTCCCTTGCTTCATCTACTGGCTTCACCTGGCTTCACCTTATGACTTTATTCCCTTGCTCAATCTACTGGCTTCAACTAATAACTATCTCCTTGCTTCATTTAGTGGTTTTAATTCTTAGCTTCAACTCTTGGCATCAATTTCCGGCTTTAATATCTGGCTTCATATCCTAGCTTCAATAACTGGCTTTATCTCCGACCTTCATCTACTAGCTTCATCTCCTAGCTTTACCTCCTGGTTTTATCTTCTAGCGTCACACTCCTAGCTTCATTTCCTAGCTTCACCTCAATTTCATCATCTAACTTCACCAACTAGCTTCACCTGGACTCACCTACTAGCTTCACCTACTAGCTTTACCTACTAGCATCAGTCTCAGGTCTCTCCCCCTAACCTCATCTTCTAGCTTCATCTAACTTCACCTACTGACTTCATCTCCTAGTGTCGCTACGTAACAAACTCCAGCGGTCCTTCAGCGTGACGGAGGGTCGGGGAGGGGGAGGCAGCGTAGGGGGAAGGGATTGCGTCACACGTTACAGTCAGCCGCCGTAACATCTCGTCACGCTCTCAAACTTCCAGCATAAGTAATGACCTCAAGGGCTAGTGTCCAAGCCGAGAGAGAGAGAGAGAGAGAGAGAGAGAGAGAGAGAGAGAGAGAGAGAGAGAGAGAGAGAGAGAGAGAGAGAGAGACCATTAGAACAGATCACGAGATATTGTGAAGATAATAAGAGACCACGAGACATTAGTACACAAGTAACGAGAAATTACGCGACATCATGGAGGTAACGAGAGACCACGAGACACCACGAGAAACCCAAACGAGAACTGAAGAGATATATAATTTGAGACTATAGAGATAATTAAAAGCGAGAAATAAAATAAATTACCCGAGATACCATGAGCATTACGAGACCCTGCATGACGAGATCAAACTCATCATGACAGTAGAGGAATGTCACACTTGGTTAAGAGACATTTCGAGACTATAAAGAGATCACACATGACTAGAGAGATTACAAGAGACAAAGCCAAAGAGACATATTTACCTAGACCCAAAAAACACAGATGATTCTGCCATTTATTTTCTATCTTCTTCCCTTCTGCTTTCTCCGCGTCCTTCCTTCCTTCCTTCCTCCCTCCCTCTCTTCCTGCCCCCCCACCCCCCCACCTTCTCTCCTTCCCTGCTTCCCTATCTCCACATCTCCCTCCTTAACCTCCCTACTCTCCTACCTCCCTTCCTCGATCTCTCCCTCCCTCCCTCCTTCCTTCCCTACCCTCCCTCCCTCCCTCCTTCCTTCCCTACCCTCCCTCCCTCCCTCCCTCCTTCCCTCAGTAGGTCGTGATGAGGAGAGCGACAGAACATTTATCCAAGTTTCACCCGAGAGATGTACTTGTTTGTTATACACCTGGTCAAGGCCTCAGGTGTAATGGATTACCTTTCCCTGATGCAGCAAACGTGAGTAACTGATAAAAATGCATTAATGAACTCAATGGTAAATGACGAACCTGAGAATGTGGAATAAAAGGGGGAATTAATGGAGATATTGATGTTAATGTAGATAAAGAAGATAATGTAAGAGAACTGTAGGAATTTGATATTGATGTAGGTATAGAAATAGGTGGAATAATTGATGAGATATGGAATAGGAAATGAAAAATGTGTAATGTAGTCACTGATAAAGATGTAGAGAGACAGATAATGATACGAAAGAACTGAAGAAATTACTGATAATGTCTGAAATAAGGAAAGAAGAAATAAAGGGAATTAATCCAATAATTGGAAAAAAAATGATACGATAAGGACGTAGAAACACCAAAATTAAATAAAATTAATAAAAAAGAGAGAATAGAGAAACACGGAAAATAGAAAGAAATAATTAAGACAAAAATCCAACTAAAAAAATACTTAGAAATGAAAGAAAAATAATTGTCTAAACGAATTTATGATTGTGATACAAAAGACGAAAAAAAGATAATAAATAACCGATAAAAATGTAGTTAGAGAAATACTGAGAGATATGATAAGATAAATAAAAGTAGTTAGTTAATTTGTTATGTTAGTAGATTATGTTACACGGTAGTAGGTGTGAGGTAGTGCCAAGAGATGACACTTGAGGAAAGATGTTTATTGGCATTTCCGGCACTAAGTCTCTCACCAGATAAATTAATGCACTGATTTACTCTAAGGGTCAAAGGAGGTCAACATGATTACATTATTATCGATGAAGGTAGGTCAAAGGTCAGGGTTGGGTTAGGTCAGGTTAGGTTCACGCGTGACTTTTTTTTTAATTTTGTTATGATCTCACATGGATACGAACTTGAAGCCTAAGTATTGATAAAGTTTCCCCTGGCAAAGATATGCGTGTGCGTATGTGTGGGTGCGTATGTGTGCGTACGTATGTGTGCGTAAGTGCAAGCGTGAAGATAATGAATATTCCAAAGGTAAAATAAATAATTAAAATGGACCAAATTTAGACAATTACACCTGTATAAACTTCACACTACTCAATAACCACCACCTGAAGATTACCCCCCACCCCCACCCTCAAGCTTATTTCACCTGATAATTAAACACCCTAAAGCAGCCTGTACCTTACACCTCTATAACCTGTACCTAACCTACACAGCCTACACAACCTACACACACACACACATAGACTATTGAACGATGATGCAACCTCTCTGAGATATAAGTCAATGTCAAATTAAAGTTGTAATTTGACGAATGAGTTTCAGCAACTCCACACACGAACACGGCGGCGAGAAAACTACAAGTGACATGCAGCAGCAATAGAGAAGGTTAAGTTAAGTTAAGTTAAGTTAAGTTAGGTTACGTTACGTTACGTTAAGTTACGTTAAGTTACGTTACGTTAGGTTACGTTACGTTAGGTCAACCAACAACCACACGCCAAATTAATCACACTAAAATCAACGAATAACAGACGAGATAGATGAAAATATTAATCAATTCCCCAACATAAAAAATAGAAAGTTGCCGAGATAGCAATTTCTATCTACCAATTTGGATCAATGACACGAGGGAGGGAGAGGAAGAGGGGGAGGGAGAAGGAGGGGGGGGAGAGGGGGAGGCTGTGAATTCACTGTCTCTCGCTGATTTCCTTAAATAAATACATTAAGAGAGTCACAGCTCGAAATGGCCTTGAAGCAGTATCACGAGAGGTTTTATACTGGTCTACTGGGGTTATAATATATTACTTACGCTGACACGATTCTTTCTTTCGTCTGATCTAATACTGAATAACATGAGGTGACAGAATTGTACATGATATTACGGTTTTATTTGATGTATCGCTGTTTTGTATGATTTTACATTATTTTCACCGACTTATTACTATTTTATATAATTTAACGATATTTAATTTGTGATCTAACGCTAATATACATATGCTAATGGTGTTTATGTTATCTAATGCTATCTTGTATGATGTGATGCTATTTCTTAGTATTTAACACCATTACAGATGATCTAACACTATCTATACACACACTGATCCTATAACGAACTTCCACCATGAGGCCCATATATAAAAAAAAAGGGTTTTAATATCCAGTTCACATCCTTTCGCTGTAACCAAGTGAAAAAAACATTGCTAATCACCTCGCCATACGACCATTGCCAGCAGATCATGCCATGCCAATAACCAATCTCACTGCCTGATGACCAATGTCAGTATCACATGCCAGGAATCCAGCACCATCGTCATATGACCAGTGCCAGTCATAGTTCACTGTCACCCCCGCTGTCACTCTCTCATAACACTGCACCTCGTCATGATGGCCTGTTTTGCATACTGACCATGGTTGCCAAAAAAAGTCATTTCTGCACACTCAGCGTCTGTCATCAGCGCGACCCTAGAAAATCAGGGTTGAGAAACTTCAAGCTTGAGTTCCGGATGCTGAGTCAGGCGCTTGAGTAATGGGAAAACACGCACCACCACAATCAGAGCAGCACATGACGAGGGCGAGGCCAGAGGGAGGGGAGGAGGGGGTCGTCACACGAGACTGGGGACGATGAGAGAGGAGGGCCAGGGAGTCGTCACAGGAAGTTGGGGTTATTGGTCGTTCTTTGAAGCCTGTGGAAGGATTGTCACACAAGACTGGGGGTCTGGTTATCATACGAATCCGTGGTCAGAGAGGGGTCATCACACGTGGTCGAGGAAGGAAGGAAATCATTTAAGGCTGGGGAGGTGGTCGTCACATGAATTGGGGAGGTGGTCATCACATGAGTTGGGGAGGTGGTCATCACATGAATTGGGGAGGTGGTCGTCACATGAGTTGGGGAGGTGGTCATCACATGAGTTGGGGAGGTGGTCATCACATAAGGCCCTGTAGTAGTTAATGGTGTCGAGGGAGTGTGCTGTGGGGGGCAAGGTCGACCATGATGACCACAGACACTTAACCTACCACCATAAAAGATCGTCAGTGCAAGCAGAGGACCGGAGAACGTTTACCTGGCGTAGCATCTCTAAGTGTCTTATTACACGGGGAAGGAGGCTATCAAGCGTTGTTAACTGCTTGTGCTGGCGCTGTGGAGACCTCAAGAGGCTCAGACCAAAGTTAACTTTACGTGAGGAAGATGAACTTTCCACTTTATGTTAATGTGATCACCAATATTAACTCGACAAGTTTTACACCTAGAATAATGTGTTGACAATGATGAGTCACTTTACTATAAACACGGACGAACCTTCCATCTTATATTACTGGCCATTATATTGTATTGTACTGTATTGTATTGTACTGTATTGTATTGTATTGTTATTGTCTTTTTGGGGGGAGAGGGTGAGGAACATTCAGACTTAAGACTCAATTACCAAATCATTTAATTAACTATTCAACCTCGAAAACACACTGTGGCCGCCCTGATGCTGTCAGGTGGTTGGGGGGAGGGGGGAGGGGGGGGGGAAGGGTGTGTGGACGTGGGAACTGTTCAAGGAGCAGTGTAGATGCGGCCTCCATCACAACAACCACACCCTGAGTGAGCAACCAGTGCGTAACTGAGGTACCTCGGACAATTCACCATCCGCACTGGTTATTTATTACTCACGAAACACGATACGGTAATCAGTTTAATTCCACGACGATAATTACTTTTAAATCCAGGACGCTAATAACTTTAAATCCAGGACGATAATAACTTTAAATCCAGGACGCTAATCATTTAAATCCAGGTCGCTAATAACTTTAAATCCAGGACGCTAATCATTTTAAATCCAGGACGCTAATAACTTTAAATCCAGGACGCTAATAACTTTAAATCCAGGACGCTAATCATTTTAAATCCAGGACGCTAATAACTTTAAATCCAGGACGCTAATAACTTTAAATCCAGGACGCTAATAACCTTAAATCCAGGACGCTAATCATTTTAAATCCAGAACGCTAATAACCTTAAATCCTGGACGCTAATAACTTTAAATCCAGGACGCTAATCATTTTAAATCCAGGTCGCTAATAACTTTAAATCCAGGTACGATAATCACTGTTGGGTGTACAGAGACAAACAGAGAAGCCCCGTGTCCTTAGCGCCACTGTTCCCTGGAGTAGAACCTACACTCTTTACCCGCGAGGCCACCGTGCTAACATTATAACAAAAAACGGGACCTAATTATACAAGGAATTTTTGTTAAGATGTATACTGAGAAAAAAATATGCAGGTAGATATTGACTCCACTAATTAGTAATCTTACAGGATTATTATATGTAAAATCTATAAAAACACAAACGAACACACACTCTCCTGAATGTTTGTGTGTGTGTGTGTGTGTGTGTGTGTGTGTTAAAAAATGATTAATATACTCCCTAAAATCTATAAAAAAAACATATTCTCTTTCCCCAAATAAACATTAGAAGTGCCAAAGTGCCAAGTGCCAGCAGCCTCGTAACCATAAACATAAAAAAAACAGAGAAAAAACATCCCACTAAACACTACTACAATCATGAGAGACAGGGAGGTGTGTTAAGCCGTGTTACCTGTACACAACCTTCGTATGGTAATGAGAACTATAAACCTGGCCATACACCTTAGTCCAGCCGTCATGGTGTGGCTTACGTCCCTCATCCCTCTACCACTTTCACTTCGAGGAGGGGGAACGAGGGTGTGTGAGTGGTGGGGTGGGGTAGGGGTAAGAAGGGTGTATGTGAAGGATGGATTTAATAGACCATGATAATGAGGGAAAGAAGAAACAGAGAGAGAGAGAGAGAGAGAGAGAGAGAGAGAGAGAGAGAGAGAGAGAGAGAGAGAGAGAGAGAGAGAGAGAGAGAGAGGTTAGGGTTAGGTTTTTTATACATATTTAAATGATTCTATTCACACACACACACACACACACACACACACACACACACACACACACACACACACACACACACACACACACACACACACACACACACACGTTTTCTTGTTTATCCTGAATCAGAGACAAGACTGGTGAGGACAACCTAAATGTTGTACAGTTGTCCCTCAGAGTTCCTTTACCCCCTGTGGTGACGTTTACATACAGTACAGTCAACCAAAGATGCACTGACCCCACCCTGGATCTCGTGCTGGCAATTTTACCTGACAGTACTTGGTAAAGTATTTAAGGTCATGAGAAGTTTCCATATGTTCGTATATTTGTTTAAATAATGAAGAAATTTTGATGTGAGAATCTTGTGGCAGCTGTGGTTGTAGTTGAGTTGCCTCTTCAGTAATATAATTTTCTTCGTTATTTAAACAAATATAAGAACACTTGGAAACTTCCCATGATCTTAAAAAAACAATTAATAGTTTATTATTATAAAATTGTTACCTTTGGTTTGTTTAATAATTATCCTGACAGTGATAGAGCCGAAAACAGATCCACCAATCACAATCACCTTTACATACAGCCTTCCTTTACCAAGTATTGTCAGGTAAAATTGTGAGCACGAGACCCAGGGTGGGGGGTCAGTGCATCTTTGGTTGACAGTACACGTGGCAGTGTCATAATACTAGAGATAACTTATGACCGAATGCCCAGTAGTCTTGTAACACTGGAGCTGATTGTGTAAAAGTTTCCTAGACGTAGTTTCGCTTGACAATATTGATAAATAGATATAGAAATAAAATATAAACTAAATATAGATAATATATACATAGGTGATTTTTTTAAGGACGAATACCAATACGAGAGGTAAGACTTTAAAAATAGAACTGTACGAGGAAATTTGTGAAGTTCATTATGATACACCAGGAAGCTTCTTCACACAGGGACACCGACGTCGCTACACATGTCCTTGGTAATTCACACAATGGTTACAAGTGTTGGAGCAAACCCACAGGAGTTATGATTTATGGAGGTTAATTCAGGCATTGTTTTTGTGAATCATTTGTCATTATGCTCTTAGTGTTTCTATTACTTCTTCTTTATCCTCATGCGGGAACCTGAAATAGAATGACGTAAAGAAGAGGAGGAGAAGGACCCGCATATCTCACCTCAGCTACACTGTCAGCTGTAGTGACCAGGACGGCCATACTACACACTCCCTCACCTCAAGATGACCACACAGAACATAAGAACATAAGAACATCCTGTTGTTCTCATTCTCTCTCTCATTCTCCTGTTTTGTTTCCCTCGTTTCCTGAGCCCTAATAACGCCTCCTGTGTCCCCCAAATGACCAGGAGAAAAACGTAACACTAATAAACGTAAATACCTGAATTAATTATTATCATTGGACAAGATACAGGTTGGAACATTGTACAAAATATGAAATATAAACTAAAAACTTATTTGGTAGTTTACTCAACAAGGCTGGTAAGGAAAACGATAATTATGACAAGTGTTAACGTTGACGACAAATATAATTAAAATAGTAAAAAGTTCTAATGTGTTCGTTCGTGAGTGTGTTGGCCTGCTCACTGGGGGCGTGTACAGTATGTTGAGTGCTATAGTTATACAGGCGGGGGACGACTGCTCACTGGGGGCGTGTATGTTGAGTGTTATACAGGCGGGGGACAGTTAAAGATCGTGAACCCCAAACACGACATCTCCTCAGAGAGTAACTTAACTTTGCCAAGGTAACAACAACCCAACACACACTGACCCATACCACTCCTCTATGGTATGACAACACAAATGTCGTCATTCCATATTTGGTGAAGAAGTGATCCCAGGGAGAGAGACATAAGAGCAGCAACACGTCGCTCACCGGGCCAGATGCGACCAGCGAGGCAGGAGGCTGACTCCGCCGTCGACTAGTCATAATATTTCATAATTTGGTTGTGATATTTATATACGATGAAGGTCATGAATCACTCACCGTTACTCAGACTTGTGTCCATTCATTCCTTCACTCTCACATACCTTGACTCTTCTACACTGACCCTCCTCATATTTTCGTGTCATAAATTTTAATTTTTCTCCATAAAAAAAGACGAACAGTGTAACCCTGAATGTATGATTTTATGTTTGTATATAACTGTAGTTTTTATTAAGATTCTTCTATACATAAAGAGGTTGTGGTCGAGTGATCTTGAGTACTCTGGTTATTATAGAAGAGGTTATAATAAGGTCACAGGCCGCTCAATAACATATTCTATCTGACATCAATTGCTACGAGGAATTTATTTTAATCAACCTTCATTAAAACTGGATTCAAAGTAGGTGATTTTTCGTGATTATTGTATTAATATGTTCAGACAGACAGAATCGCAGACATACAGACAGATCCACAGACAGATCCACAGACATACATATCCACAGACATACAGACAGATCCACAGACATACAGACATTAAGATGAGACCAGACATTTGTTGCGTCTTGTTTATCGCTGACTGAAGCGTGTGTCTCCCTGAGCTACAACTGGTGACATGTGACAGCTGAGTGATGGGAAGGACGGAGAGGAGAGGGAAGGGGAGGAGAGGAAGGAGGGGAAAGGGAAGGAAGAGGAAGGAAGGGGAGGAAAGGAAGGATGGGGAAAGGAAGGAAGAGGAAGGAAGGGGAGGAAGAGGAAGGAAGGGGAGAAAGAGGAAGGAAGGGGAGGAAGAGGAAGGAAGGGAGTGAAGAGGGGGTAAGGGAGAAGGGAGGGTGGCGCCTCAGTAAAAGTTAGTAATGATGAACTAGAGGACCTGGCTGGCTGCCTCACCACCACCACCACTAACAAGTTCGTTCCATCACCGTCACCTACCAACCACCCTGCAACCACTCCCACCACACGCACACGCTTCTCACACGCACACCTACACACACACACACACACACACACAACCATACACTTTCACATGCATAGACACACAGTATACGCGCACAACTCCACGTGTAAATAACTCTAAACACACACATATCCACTTACACACTCACACCTCTACATACACACACACACAAAACATACACACCTATATTCAAACACCTTTATACACATACAGCTTCATACAGACATAATTCCATACGTACACTCCTCCAGATCCACACTTGTCTAAGCTCTTGACATACACAAGTTCTGTATGTGTACGCATTTTCAATACCCATACACAAAGAGACACTCAACATGTATGCACACTGTATGATTTCCATGTACGTAGATGCTTTACATGTACACGTTCCCTTCACGGACAGATTACAAGTACACGATGTCAACATACATACGTACATACATGATCTATACATACACGAGCTCTGTATACAAACATAAACAGACTAGGTATCCATAAGAAAGCAGGTAGCACTATTTAAAGGGGTTAAGACATTGTACTACAGGGGTTGAGATGTTTTACTTAATGAGCTGTCCACTGTACTCGAATATTACGTTATTGTACTCAAGGGGTTAAGAAATTGTACTCAAGGGGTTAAGAAATTGTACTCAAGGGGTTTAGATATTATTTCCAAGATTTTTAAGTCCTCGAACTCATAGGAATTAAGATATCTCACTAAACCGACTAAGTCATTGTACTCTGGGGTATGGCGTTGAATTTAGGGGATTAAAACATCGTACTCAAGTAGTTAAGACATCGTACTCAAGGGGTTTAGTCATCGTATTCAAGGGAATTGTCTTATTCAATTACCAACGTCATTGTACTCAAGTGGTTAAGTCATTATACTCAAGAGGATACAGATATCGTAATCATGGGTTTAAGTCATCGTACTCAAGAGATTAAGTCATCGTACTCAAGAGCTTAAAGACACCGTTATACATTAAAACAACAACTTTCCTTATTCACTGTTAATCTTCCCCACACTAGAGTAACTCTCACTCCATCCCATTGTTGACATATCCGGATCTTAATTATATAAATTTATCAATTATCATGTTTAAAACTATTAATTCACTCCTTATTTATCTATTTTAGTATTACAGGGTGGCGCAGAAATTACCTTACCGACATACGTGTTTTCGCTAAAGCTACTTGTGGGTCACCCTGTATAGTTATGATTTTGTATGAGGGAAAATTGTGTTAAAATAAAATATTAATTGTAGTTTTTTTATTAATGAGTTTATAGTATTTTATCTCATCTTTTTTGGGGGGGTGGTTGATTTTAGTGATCAGACCTAAAAAATAAATTATTTAATGGTAACTAATAGGTCAGAGTAACAAGTATTAACGATATGTTGCGATATTCTAAGATTAGTCTTTTAACATCGAGAGATCAATGTACTAAATTATAATAGAAAAAACGACCATAACTTCATAGAATTAATCACATTGCACAAAGGACATTACCGATTAAAGCCAGGAAAAGTGAGAACAATAACCCAGATGTGACTATAAAATAATTTCTCTTATACTATTTTGACTACTAATGATGTAATAGAATCGAATTAAAACATCACTAACATTCAGAGGTCAGACCGTGTTGACTGATAAGTGTTAGCTTTTGTTTTTAGGTGCGTATCCTTCCTCCTCTTCCTACTCAGCGTAGAAAAACTTGCGACATCCACATAAATCAGATCCTTACCGTCAGACACTGGTGATAATTAAAGATTAGCCCCATAAACCTGAACAATAGGAACGAGGACCTGAACTGGCTGTATTTAACGAGCCAGATACTCAGATAAACTATCAACGCGTGACTTCAGAGGAACACGACTTCTATTTTATTCCGTCACTTTATACTGTACAGCGACTGGTCCCAAGTTCTTTCTCTCCCCCCCCCCAAAAAAAAAACTTTCCCGTGAATGTTTTCTATTGAGGATGTCGTTGTGTAGTGCTGTTAGAGAAAGTTTCAGTTGTTGTGTAGTGCTGTTAGAGAAAGTTTCAGTTGTTGTATAGTGCTGTTAGAGAAAGTTTCAGTCGCTGTGTAGTGCTGTTAGAGAAAGTTTTTGAGTCGTTGTGCAGTGCTGTTAGAGAAAGTTTCAGTCGCTGTGTAGTGCTGTTAGAGAAAGTTTTTGAGTCGTTGTGCAGTGCTGTTAGAGAAAGTTTCAGTCGCTGTGTAGTGCTGTTAGAGAAAGTTTTTGAGTCGTTGTGCAGTGCTGTTAGAGAAAGTCTCACACGCTGTGTAGTGCCGTTAAAGAAAGTTTCAGAGTCGCTGCATAAACGACAAAAGCAATACAATTAACACAGCAATCATTACGGGTCTCTCATGCACTCTTGAAGGACAGTTTATCTTGTGAAAGTTTTAAAGTTCCTCACCGATAACAGGTCAAGGTGAGTCTATTAACTAAAGGTCTAGCGTGCAGTGTTGTTGGCTAGAGTCGTCGAGGTAATGTGAGTAATGTCCGCAGTGAAAAGTTCCATGTTAATTAAGTTTTAGTTTAAAGTTTTACGACAGTTCCCAAACTAACAAAAAAGTACACAAGTTCCCTCTGTAAAAGTTTCAAAGTATATTCAAGGTATTTACTATTCTGATTAAAAATATAGGAAAGTGTTTTAATCAATAAAATCTTAAGATACATTATTAGAATATAACATTAACTTAAAACAGTGCTGAACAAACACGAACAACTTGATAATAGTGTATACATTAATATTCATTGCACAGTAGTTAGGTATTCACTCTAGTGTGAGATTTTAACAATTTACCTTGTTAATGTCATCACAGGTAACACCACACCTCAGTACCTCATTAACGGTGCATGATAAACCTTAGCACTATAACCACCCAAAGTTAAGAGTGCAAAAGAACAAACAATAAAAACAGTATGTAACACGTATTTAAAAACGATCATTACCCAATTTCACAATATAATATATACTCAGATAAATCTAATTCCTCGAACTTTTTTTTTTTTTGGTCGCCTTTTATGGCCAGGCTTCCCACATAACTCACGCGGGGTTATCAACTGTTGGGTAAAGTCTTATCAGTTAAGTTGTTATCTTCAACCATTATTTTCACTTTCTCACGCGTTTCCTACTACCCCTTCCCCCCTCCTCCTCCTTCGTTATACCCCTCTCTCTCCTAACCCCCCCTACCCCCACTGTAGGATGGAGGCGCCCAGGTTGTCACTCACGCGGCGATGAAGCGTCACGGTAACATCAAAATCGTGACGCAGATTTATGAATGTATTACAATTTGTGTATGTATTACGGCTCATGAATGGATGAGTGAATGAGTTGAGCTAATGAATGGATAGGAAGTTCATGAGTGAGTAATTGTTAATGAGTGTTATGAATGAATGAGTTTAGTCAGTAGATGAGTTTGTGTTTATAGAATGAGTGTTGATAAATGTATGTGTTCCAATTATTACTGCCACTCTGTCTCTCCCTGTAACTAAAGCCTTACCATACAGGACCGTCTGGCCTAAGAGATCTACTGTACATGACCATTTATGAATGAAGGAACATTTATGAATAAGTAAACAACAATTATGAAATACGCAGTTATGAATGAATGAGTATTTAAGAGAGGATGAATAAATTACCTTACCAATGAATGAGTAACCTAGTGTTTATGAATCTATTAACATTTATCTTAGTTTTAGATACAAATTGTAATAAGATACAGTGAGTTTGAGTAAGTTTTGTATCGATGTTGGTAATAGCCACTGATGAGTATACTGTATTCCAAAGCCACTGCTGAGTATACTGTATTCCAAAGCCACTGCTGAGTATACTGTATTCCAAAGCCACTGATGAGTATACTGTATTCCAAAGCCACTGCTGAGTATACTGTATTCCAAAGCCACTGCTGAGTATACTGTATTCCAAAGCCACTGATGAGTATACTGTATTCCAAAACCACTGCTGAGTATACTGTATTCCAATAGCCACTGCTGAGTATACTGTATCATGATGGCTGATTATGCTCTGATATATTTTGTTCATTGCTTGTATCCTCTGTTATACCTAGCGAGTATGTCAGCGGGAGGCAATAAAATATGTAATAAAGAATACAGTTTTCATCTGGTATAAAAATCTGGTGATATAGACACACCTGGATAACTAATTAATTAATGATACCTGTTCTCACCTTTATAAATAGAAAATAGACTAAAGAATCAATATAATGTATCTGTGTGTGTGTGTGTGTGTGTGTGTGTGTGTGTGTGTGTGTGTGGCGGTGTGTGTGGTGTGGTGTGTGGTATGGTGTGTGGTGTGTGTGTGGTGTGTGTGTGTGTGTGTGTGTGTGTGTGGCGTGGTGTGTGGTGTGGTGTGGTATGGTGTGTGTGTGGTGGTGTGTGTGTGTGTGTGTGTGGTTCATTGACCTCATCACCTGCTTCTTCACCTAAGTAAGCACAGTGTGACTCCAGCCATGATCTCTATCTTATTCTTGTTTCGATTTTTGTCTTGGGATTTTCGATGACAATCAATAAGTGTGTGTGTGTGAGAGTGAATGTGTGTATGTACAGCTGCTGCTAAAACCTCCCAAACACACACCAACATCAAGTACTTACTATTAGATCCTACGTGTGATTGATCTACTCCTTGTGAACATTAATCCCTATCATAAATTATACTAGAATATAATAAAAAAACTATAATATAAATAATAATCTGAGTAAATAATTGTTATAATCCCATTCTCGATTACTTACAGGATTTCTAAATGTGTATGCCCGATATTCTCACAAGTGTCTGGGGAATTTCATACACAAAACACAAATGTATCTTTTATGTTCTTAAACTCTCGAGTGAATGATGGAAATGTTCAAGACCTGGAGTTACTTGTGGATCTAAGACAACTGTTTGTAAATGATTGTTACATAATATTACATACAGATACTACGACTTTTTTTTATATTATTTCTGTAAGTGATATGAGTAAAATATTATGTTTGAGTGAGTAACATTTGTATACGTTTTTATACGCTGGTTCAGGATGGTGACTGACTGGGCCAGGATGGTGACTTAACCTCACTGGGCCAGGATGGTGACTTAACCTACTGGGCCAGGATGGTGACTTAACCTCACTGGGCCAGGATGGTGACTTAATCTACTGGGCCAGGATGGTGACTGATGTATGGGTCAGAAACGTGGACACCTTTAGCAGATATCAGAAAGAGGTTGGAAGCCCTTGCAATGTGATTGATATTATAAGCGAATATTAAAATTAAATTACACTGACGGGAAAACAAATTAAATACAAAGCTTAGCAAAACCTTTCAGAAATACTTGAATTTTTTTAGAATAAGTCAAATAAGACATTTTGGTCTCTTAATTAAGGTTGAGGGGATAGCAGAATTATTAATGGGCAAAGGGTAGGAGGAACAGGGGAAGGCAGAGACTGGGATGGATAAATGAAATTCATAACAGCCCCAAGAGATGCACAAAACTTATAGGATTGGTAAAAAACTCAGAAAATATTTAGAGTGGAGGACTGTGGTCGCCAACCCTCAGATATGAATACGGTTTCTTTGACGCAAAAATTTGATAATCGTTCTGAAATACTCTACAAGAAAATGATTATCTCAAGAATGGAAAAATAAAACCCACGAAATAAAACAAATCTCTCTCTCAAAATTCCTCACCAGAGAGAGAGAGAGAGAGAGAGAGAGAGAGAGAGAGAGAGAGAGAGGGTGAAGAGGCGATTCGAAACGTCTGGTCCCTGATATGCGGGTGTTTTAAGTGTGTTTTATACCCTGCTTTTATTAGTGTTTTTTATGTTTATTTTCTCACTCGGAAGAACACTTAGTCACTCTGCAGCTGTGTGTCTCGTCTCTACCAGCTCGCGTGCCATGTCTTGTTTATCCTCTCTCGTCAAGTACATTTTTCAACCCACTGTCTTTTTTTTTCTTCTTTTCTCTTCTTCTCCCTTTTTTTTCTTCCTCACCCTCCCCTTTCCCCCCTTCCCTTCCCCCCTTCCTTCCCCCCCTCGTCTTTCAACTTTCATCTCTGGTTTGTTTGTCAGTTACCACTCCTTACCCTGTCCCCCTCCTCTCTTCCTCCCTCTCCACTAACCCTCTCCCCCTCTCACCCCCCCCACCCCCTAATGGAGATGTTCCGTGGTCCGCTTCTCAGCATCACTTGGTCATCATGGGCCGACATCATTGTTTTTATTTTATTTTTATTTTTAATGAAGATTATCTATAGTGTGAGGTGATGATGATGTCATGTGTGTGTGTGTGTGTGTGTGTGTGTGTGTGTGTGTGTGTGTGTGTGTGTAATTATGTCGCCTTGTATCATGAAAATATAAATTCGACAACGATGACAAATTTTCCTTCTTTGTTCTACTTCCTCCTTCTTCCTGTTCTTCTTTCTTCATCTTCGTCTTTTTCTTCTTAGTATAATTCTTACTTTTTCTTCTTCAATTCCCTTTTATTCTTCTTTAACTTCCTCTCCTTCGTCGTCTTCTTAAAACATTTAGTACAGATTAAATCATGAACGCTGCCATTATCATCTAGTATAATCATTTGTGTGTGTGTGTGTGTGTGTATGTGTGTGTGTGTATGTGTGTGTATGTATGTGTGTGTGTGTGTATGTGTGTGTGTGTGTATGTGTGTGTATGTATGTGTGTGTGTGTGTGTGCGTGTGTGCGTGTCTTCATATCTAAACTCATTTTATATACAACCTCACAAATGTTAATAATAAAAAATAAAAGTTGAATTTTCTGCCCAAATTCTTAAAAAAAAGTTGACCAATATAATTTTTCCCTTAATTTCCCCATCCGTGAGAAAGTTTATTTTTTTCCCCCGTGAATTTACTTGTTTTGCTTTTTTGGTTTTTGTTTTCCTTTAACTCGTTGGTATTTTGGTAACTTCAGTTGTTTTTTTTCCCTCTGCATCTTTTCCTTGCTTTATTTTGGTCATCTTAACACAGGCTGTTTTTCTTTCCTTTCTCCCATGTTTGGTAACCTGAGTCTACTACCCCTGACCAGTTCTCTTCTTTCTCTCTCTCTCTATATATATATATTTCTCTCTTTATCTCTCGTTCTCTCTCTCTCTGTCTCTGTCTTTCGTTGTCTGTCTTTCTCTCTCTCTCTCTCTTACTCTAACTAATTTTTACATTACCATAATTGATTCTCCACACATCTCCTCCTCCAACGTGAGATATCTCCACCACAAGAGGCCGGGGTTCACTTAATTCTCCTCACCAAAACCAATTTCTCCTTGAATCTATTATCCATCATGAACGAATCTTTCAATTTTGTTTTCCAAATATTCTCTCTCACCCCCAATACCCCCCCCCCCGCTGGCTGTAATTATCACCTTAACACAATGTAAAATAAATTAGTTAAAAAAATATAAACATTTATTAGATTTATATGTTTACATTAATAATGATGTTTACCTAAAATAAACAAAGGTAAATTTTATTAAATACTAAATTAATTTCTATAAAAATTCTAACGAGGTAAAATATAGGTAAAGGTAAATTGAAGGAACATATATATCACTAATTTTCGTCTGGTAAGGTAAGGTCAGGTCAGGTAATGTGATAAGGTCAGGTCAGGTAAGGTCAGGTCAGGTGTTATCGACGAAACTACCGTAATAATGTTATTAAGAGGGAACGTTAACCTACATAGTGGTGACCTGTTAACAAGTCACCAGGAGGGAACTTTAACTCATATGGTGAACTCTTGTTAATAAATTCATCACGCTGTAACTCTTAACCTTCAGGCCTCGGGTTGGCTGTGACTTGACACTGTAATCATCTTTGTGTGTGTGTGTGTGTGTGTGTGTGTGTGTGTGTGTGTGTGTGTGTGTGTGTGTGTGTGTGCGTGCGTCCAAACTACAAACTATTTTATAAAGCGTTGTAGCCTTACTTGCTGAAGCCCTTTTCAAAATTCAATAATAACAACAACAATAATTATAATAATAATAATAATAATAATAATAATAATAAACCAGACTGTACTCGAGCTAATTGCCAACTCATACCGGATGGCGCCGTTTCCAGAGGCATTTTCTCACCCTAAACTTAATAACAGCTGTAGGCGGCGTCGTGGTTACTACTGTACATAACGCTCTGGATGTATACCTTGAGGTAGGCTGGTGTGTGTGTGTGTGAGAGAGAGAGAGAGAGAGAGAGAGAGAGAGAGAGAGAGAGAGAGGAATGAATGGATGGATAGCAGTAACCGCCCTTGAATGAGTAATAATAATAATAATAATAATAATAATAATAATAATAATAATAATAATAATAATAATAATAATAAAATACAAAATACGTGTTATGTAGCTTGAAAAACCTCTCTCTCTCTTTTTTCCCAACCAGTTTTATTAAGACTTTCAATTAGGATAAACTGCTGCAACATTCACCCCGGCTGTTAAAAGACATATGTGATCTAATTATAGGATTTAGAAGTGAACATTCACAAACATTCACAATATATTAAGAATCTTAGACCACTTTTTTTTTTTTTTTTAGACCAACCCGATTCAGGTGTCCATTCAGGGTGATATCTTATGGTAACATCGAGGTCTTGAAACCCTCCAAGATTCTCCATCCAATTTGTAGTTCTCTCTTTACATAAGGAGGGGATAAAGATAGGAGAAGACATAGTTTAGAGGTGTGTCTGCCACTTTTGGAGGGTGTGTCTGCCACTTTCTTGACCCGGAACTAATCTAAGAACCTCCTCTGCTCGTCACACAACATACAACTTTTTGATTTTTCACCCGTAGCGAACTAGATGGATTATTGGATTTGTGAGTTTTAAGTTTTGTATTTTTTCTTTACATTGACGAAAGAGAAATAAAATGGTGAAGGATATACTTATGTGATAAAAGGGACGTTTGATATATTATGATCTATACGTGACAATGTTAAATGCAATAAGAAACTGAGAATTACACACACACACACACACACACACACACACACACACACACACACACACACACACACACACACACACACCAAAAAAAACCCTTCCGCTTATTTCAAAATTTATGGCAAATTTCATGAAAAATCTAAAAAAAATAAATAAAATAAAAACCCACTGGACATGAAGTTAGAGAAGAGATATAGGGTAATGTCTGTTAAATTCTCATATCTTTCTCATCATTGTTGCTTTTATTTATTATTATATTTCTTTTGGTAAGTGTAGGTGAGATATCCGAGACACACTGAGGCTAGAGTCATATAACCTCTTTTCTAAACCAGTCTGGGGAGGGGGGTGACACTGTTTAGACGCGGTGAACTAAATCAAACTGTGAACTATCAACAAATTACTTTTTTACAAATATGATACAAACTTAATGGAATAATAATAATAAACAAGCTTAACCGGTAACGATTAATAATATTTCCTGGTTTATAAAATACCTTAATATATTTTAGTTCTCTTGTTATATAAAAAAAAACAGATCCATAAAAACTGATCGTGTGAGTTTCCCTTCTGATGTTTATACTTTGCCGAGGAGCCCCCACACGCTTCCATCCTACACAGATTTGATATTGGTGATAACATTCTAACACATCCTATTACAGGACTAAAATTTAGCAATAAATAGCCGGTATCACATTCCAATTTCCCTCATTTGCATACGTGATTATATATCGTCGAAGCGATTATTGTCGACCGATTGTTCAATGGGAGGAGCATTAGGTAGAGATTATTGGCTCACGCTCATTCATTCATGCGGCAAGTTTTTGTAAGACTTCTAAAAGGTTTCCCATGGCGGGTGATTTCATAACTCAAGACGCAAAATAATGCAGTTATTTCACCAACAGATAAATGACAATAAATGAGGCTTTCAATATTACCAAGACGAGAACAATTTCACTTTACACGAATAAAAATTTTGAGATAATATTTCGTGGGCACACACAGGACAAATGGCACTATGATAACTTATGTTATATAATTATCTTGACACTCTGTACGTTATAATTTCCAGGTATAAAGAGGTATGTTATTGTTTATTTGTTTGGTTGTCTACGCATTTGTTTATTCCATTGTGTTGATTATTTTGTGTATCGGTGGATTACGCAAACAACTCCACCAGGTGTAGCCGGAGTAGGTGTGTTCAGGTGTTGAGTCACAAGGTGTGTTGTATGTTCAGTGGATGGTCTGTGTACTGTGAGAGGAGACCCACACAATGGAGATCAGTGATTAGTATGAGTGGGGTAGTTAGTGTGAGGCAGTAATAGTGTGAAGCATTAGTGGTAAGTGTGAAGCAGTAGTGTTAGTGTGAAATAGTGGTAGATAGTGTGAAGCAACAGTAGTGTTAGTGTGAAGAAAAAGTGTTAGTGTGAAATAGTGTGTGTGAATGGGAAAGAAATGACCAGTATGAGTGTTGTTGTTATCATGCTCGAGTAGTGATTAGTGTTAATATGTGTGTGAGTGTGTGTGTGTTAACTGCCTAGTGTGAGAAGCATCCGGGTACCTAAGTGAAAGCAGTGTTTAGTGTGACCTGGTAATGCTAGAATGAGGGGGGGATTATACATATATTGGATATACAGTATTTAATATGAGTGATTGTTATTTTAGTATGAATAAATTGTAACGTGAATGTATGGTACTATTGTTGAACTATAATTTGTCAAGATGTAGAGAAAGAATTATACCACAGAAGTGAAAGTCTAATGAATAATAAATATGAGTAGTATGTATAGTGTCCGTGTGTATTTGAATGTATGAGTTCGTAGTGGTTAATATGTTAGATGGTTATAGAAAGTAGAAAATTGTCAAAATATTCCAATGTTGTGAGAATAGGTGGAAACAGGTGGGAACAGGTGGTGTGTGACAGTGATCTAACGGGTAAGGAGGTAAGATTGGATCTGTTCTGTTGTATATTAAATGAATCTGAAGAACTCTGATATTGTTGAACTGGTGTAGCTGTGTGTGTGTGTGTGTGTGTGTGCTAAATGGAATCTGTTTTATTTTAAAGGTGTTGAAAGAAATACTGTTTTAAGAGTATGATCCCTGTTGGGTAGGTTATATTATACTCTGTCCTGAACTAATAAATTTCCGGTAAAGTTAAGACTGCAAAGTATACGTAATATATTTTTTGTGGTGCCATCTGCTCAAGACACACTCAGCTTCTCCTCTGATAACGTTAGTGAGGAACGCTAAGTACAGACCGCCGCTACAGAACAAACACTACCAATCATTCCGGTAAAAAAATATGAAGCATTACTGACTTTTTTCTGGAGCGACAAAGCATTTAATTTTCTTTTCTTGGGAGTAAGGGATGTGTTAGTGAATCAATGATGCATGTTACGATCACGCCAAGATACGCTCTGTTGCTTGAGCCACTAAATAACTATTACTGTCAATACTTGGGCCGGGCTGAATCCTGGTGGGCCGGTGCACCTCACCCACCTAGATGGAGGCTCCCATGAGAACAGTGTACATAAGTGCACACACATACACACACGCCACAGCACAACGTCTCCTAGCCAAGAACTCAGCCCGAACTACAACAGCAAAACAACGAGTCCTTCTGTCTTCACTACCAACAAAAAATAATTCATTAAGTATTCATGAGAGAGAAGTATATAAAGCAGTCATGTTTTTCTCACCTTGTTCCCCAGGTGGCGTCACAGGGTTAAAACTTCGGCACTTAAAATAAGTGGTTAACCTCAACCTTGGGGTTATTGCCAAGTCTCTAAACCCTAAACTCACGATATTTGTCAAAGTTTGCCTGGCTGGTAATAATCGTTCATCAATTACTGTTGGTCTCATTGTTCGCATAACTTCATGTTCTGAGAAAGAAGGATGGTAGGTAGAATCACACCCACCGCCGTTAGCAACACTCTCCTTCATCTCGTTGCCAGAGCAGCTGTGAGAAAAGACAGTCGAACAACTTTCACGCTGAAATCGAAAAAACTCGAAACTGGGATTCCCCAATTGTGAGAAGCAACAGCTCACGTAAAACTCATCACCAACTTCAAAGAAAAAATAGCTTCAGGCAATAAAGATTTCAAAACAACTTTCAACAGTAATATGTTCAACAAAGAGATTACTCATCCCATCCTCTTTTGTATTATGGCTAAAGCCTTCACAGAAATATTGTGTTAGTTAGTTCGTTTAACATCTCGTTTTAAGACGACGGCACCGCAACTGGCACCTCGAAGTCTTTGCTGATAAACATCAAGTGAGTGACATCACGGGGTAGAATCTCAGCTACCCGTCTCAGCCCCACCGTCACATCCCCGGCGAGGTCGAGGCTGTTATGTAGAGAGCTCAGGTCGGTGACCCCTGCCTGGTGCCCTCCTCAGATCCAACACCACTGGCGATATCCTTAGTAAAAATAATCTGATCTAGCAGAATGGAATATAGACACTCATGACCTCTGTTACCAGGTGCTCACCCAGAATAAACTTAAGGTGATCTCCTGAAGTCAGTGTGAGAGAGAACCATCAAGTTCTCCCTCAGCAGGAACAAGCTACACCCCGAGTCACACTTGGTGACCCGGATGTTCTCACAACCTCACAGATCATCTTCCTGATCAACAGCAACTACTGTGTCAGTGGAGGAAAGTGTTCACTAATATTCAAGACACTTGCTGGGGTTTAAGACTGCCTCCACCCGGACCAGCCGTCACAAATGGTACAAACAATCCAGCTGAGAGAATTCGATCAAAAGGAAGACTGCCTCAGCCTTGATTGTGGATGTATCTATAAAACAACTTACATTATGTCATCGGGTGGCAGGTACTGGAAAGCTTCTGAATTGGGTCCGTAGTACTCCAGAGTATCTCGACCCACACGCCGTACCTTTCAGCTTTAGTCTTTACTTCCACAATGAATACGAGAGCAGTATTTTAAACAAGTTGAGGTGTAGCATCAGAGAGTGGGAAGGTGTAGAGAGAATACCAGCACGAGTGTCTCGGGTCGAGGGTCGCTGTTGAAGCGTGTCAACTTTACACTCCTAAGAGGGAATGTTACTTATATTCTCGACTCCCGCAATACCTCTAGCAACTGAAGGAGACCCACACTTTTAGATAGAATTTTGTAATACAGTATTTAGGTACAACAATACCTGACGTCGAAAATGAAGTAAAATTGTACAAGGTGTAGTGAAAGAAAATATCCGTGTGTGTGTGTGTGTGTATGTGTGTGTGTGTGTTAGCCATGTAGCCGTGCATAAATGTGATATTACCTAAAAAGTGATATTTCTATTTAATTCATACATTTTAGTCAATTATCGTTCCGTAATGTGAAAAAAAATACAAAACAGTTGCAGCTTAAAAAAAATCGTCACTCTAACACTACACTATGTAAGAAATAAATGATACAATATATTTTAACCACCACCAGATTTCAGTTGATATTTACCGCCCACACACACAGCCCCTGGTCCAGTCAGTCATCACAACCACTCACCTGGTAGCTCTCCGGAATGACACTCTAAGGTACCACGAACCTATACCTAACTCAAACGATTTAAAAGTATCTCTTAAAAAATATTTATATCTGTTTTAGAAGATATTGAAAGTTACTCCACATTATGAGTGAAATTCAGAATTTTTTAGTTGAATTTTTTTATATCTTCGTAAAATGATGAGTTATGATTGATGGTTAAATTTTCCTGATGTTCGATAAACTCTTCGTTAGATCGTTTTATGTTCTGGGTCTTTCTGTACCGATGGATTTTTTTCTCTTCATAATTTAGCAAAACCGAAGAATCTAATGTTATTGTTTGTTATTGTCCGTTTAAGCTGAATGAATCTTGCCATATCACAAACGTCTTCCATTACAAATATTTCCCTAAACGGCGAATACGAACTCTAAGTTAAATATTAAATTATACATCATTATCAAGGTACACTGGGGCATAGAATGTTTGTATTGTAACTAACTCTTGCCTTAAAAAGTAAAAATTAAAAAACGAATCCATGTTATCAAGCGAACACATGGAATAGTCAAATAAGTAAGAATAGACCTGATGTTATGTACAGTTCTAGACATAATTCCCTGGACACTTGGTATTTAAGCACTTGAGGATCATTAGGTGAAAAGGATTGGAATTTTTACCTATTTTCTCTGATTTTTCTTATTGTGTGTGATTTTTTTTGGGTTCCGACATAATATGACAGAAAGAAGCATTACTAGATATATTACCCACATGTAGATACCAAATATTGCCAAGTGTTCAGGGAATTTCGTCCGCAACTGTACGCTCAAATGTGTTAAGTTCGCTCAATAATCATATATTAAGAAATAAATCTCATTCTATCAAGCCTGACTCATGGTGAATAATAATACTAAGACGAGATTTATTACTGAAAAAAAACTAAATCATCTAATTCATCAACTAAAGTGAAAAATAAATGTACACCATAATGTATAATAATCTACGTTCCTTCATCATAGTTTGAGAATCTTCCCATAAAGTATTGCTGAGATAACGTTCATTCAGCGAGAGTAACGAAGAGTTTATCTATTGAACGAGTGGATGGCAACAGGTAGTGGGTTTTTTACCTCTCTGTATGTAAACTCCAGGTAGAATGTAATCCAGTTCAAGTAAACTTTTTTTTTTTTTAGATTCCTCCATCGAGTCAAATTTTTAATGAGGTTTCAGCAGCATGGTAAGAATGGTGAACAACGTAGGATCTTAACCATAACAAATCCAACATCATGAAAGTTGAATAAGGAAAAAGTCTACTGAAAAACCTGAAATCCTGAAAGTATCACCATAGTTCAGCATCAATCCCGAGGTTGTGAAGAAATGATACTAACATGGTAATATATTCTTTTTCACACCTGATCACGTAACAGCTGGTGTTCTTAAGTTTGTTTACATCATCATCTCACGCAGGGCTCACTTAATTTCTGGCTCCTCACTGTTGTGTTATGTAACTTACAACACGACATCAGTCTAAAACTTCTTGTAATCTACCTAACCTAACCTAACCTAACCATCCCATCCCATCCAGTGCGAGGCGAGACTAAGGTTACCGGGAGTAGACAGGTCACACGGGGAAATAGCACCTCCTCACATATTGTACTACATGTTCCTTCCCTAAGACACAACGGAAGGGCTTTAAAGGAGCGAGAATCCAAGGACAGCACAAAGCAGGAAGAAAATCACTCACTCCTCGATCAGTCCACCTTCACGTAATACTCAAAGAGCTCCTCAGTTGGGGTTAAGAAATGACGACCCACAAACATCTCACACACAGGAGCACAACTTTATGTAAGGTACACCGAGCGAGCATTTCTCCAGCCTTATGCCTCCACTGGCGTTCTTTTTATGGTACGAGAATACGACCTAGTCTACCATCACGCCGAGAATGAATCCCGGCTCCTGCATTTGGCGTCTTAACCTCCTGGCCACCACACCTCGTAAAAAAAAATCAAAACAGTTATAAAAAAAACTATTATTTTTGTTTTCTTCTTTTTATGTTTGTGTGTTTGGTTAATTTTCAGGCGAGATTTATGGAGGAGAGTGATAATGACGTGTCGTTTTTCGGGGAACTTTATGGGTAGAGTAATTTTACGGGTGAGATGAGGTGGTGGTGGTGATGGTAGAGGTCGTACTCCGTGTTGTGGGTGTAGATTATTTTTTTACGGTATAAATACACACAAAAACAAGTCCACACACACACACACACACACACCTTTCCACACCCCACACACACATATTTAAGGGGTCCCAATCCTCACTACTCCGAGGAGGGGCACAGTGTGAAGCCAGGCCTTAAGGATCACCAGAACAAATATTGCCAACTTTCTACTCACGGGGACTCGCCTCTCAACACACCTATAATGCATATGACTTAAGATCACTGTTACCGAAAACTCGAGGCAAATGGTGAATAATTTTTCTCTCAATTATACGTTTGTGAGAAGGATAAGGGTGTATTTATTATAGAACTTACTGGATGTTGTATAATTCTCTTGTATTTTCTTACTTGTGTTGTATTCGTATAAAAGCTTTGTATTCTCTGAGTGGATGTATAAATTGATTGTATTTTTTTTCACATGTGGTTGTATAATATTACTGTATTTTGTTCACCTGAATTTGTAATAAAACTGTATTTTTTCTTTTGTATGCGATTATAAACAACATTATAAATTTTTTTACATCTACCCTAACTGTAAAAAAAAGTAGCTTCCACATACGGCTGTGTAAAAAAAAAAATCATTATTTTCCGCATGTGTCTGTAAAAACTAAACATATGTATATCCCCATATGTGTCTATATAAGAATAAAATGTATTTCTCAACATACGTCAGTGAGCAACTCATCGTATCCTCACATTCGGCTGTAAATAAAAGAATCGTATTTTTCACATTTAATCATTTAGACGTACACATCCGCTCACGTGTGCCCTCTTAAGAACCAGTTGCAATTACTCTCGGCCAATCCCAACGCTATCACGGGCCTGATTCCAATGATTTCACGAGCCGATTTCGCGATCATTCGTAGGCAAACGAGTTTTGTTAACGAGCTGGGGTACTTGTTGTCTGACGCATGATGGTCGAGGCTTGGAGGGGCTCTCATCTGCTGTAGGACCCTGGGTCGTTACAACATCATGCCACTTGGAGTTAAAGATATCATGGTGTGTGTGTGTGTGTGTGCGCGTGTGTGTGTGTGTGTGTGTTAACTTAAAACACAGGCTCTTATCTCCATGGAATCAGTTTAGTTGTAGCAGTGGTAATCATCGTAGTTGTTCAGTAATCTTGCTCGTGGTCGTAATAGTGGTAGGGGTGGTGGTTGTGTTGGTTGTGGTAATAGTTGTAGTGGTGGTAACAAGAGTGGTGGTGGTGGTGGTGGTAGTAGTAGTAGTAGTACCGATGGTGTTTAGGCATAGCAATAGTAGAGGTAACGAAAGTCTTTCATTTTATAAAGTATAAAAAAAATAGCCACACAAACAAACATCAACTTCAACAATTTTAACCCCAAACAAAAGTAAACAACTAAACAACTAAACAAAAGACCACTAAAAATTATATTGAAAGATTATTACCGTAAATATGGAGTTAAGACGAAGCAATGGCGAGAAGAAACACCTGATAAATGAAAAGAAAGAAGAAATAAAAGAGTTTGAAAAAAAGATTCGTTCCTAACTACTGTACGTATGCAGACTGTGTTGATGATCTGAGGAAG
>NW_024712913.1:2284333-2356617 GCF_018991925.1 Homarus americanus
CTGCATCTGAATATTCATTTCCTGTCTGAGATGTAATCGTCGCCCCTCTCACCCCTCCCCCTCACCCGCCCCCTTTATACCTTCGTCAGGTTTTACAGGTGTCATAAATATCCTCGTTAGGGAGTGAAGAAGGGAAGGAGTATTGGCATATTACCTCAGTTTCCCCTTCCTTCCATCCCTCAATCTACGCAACTTACAAATACACAGAAATACGTACAGTCGGTCACAGTTCCACCTGGTACAGTTTTGACGCGTTTTGGGAGATGTGGCCGCTCTGTGTTTGTTTACATCAGACAAAACTCCCAGAATACCACTTAAGGATCCTCGTAATAGTATCCAGAATAAGGATGTTAAATAAACATTCCATCTCTATCTCTGAATACAAACATTTCTGACAGGTTACAAAATAAAACGTCATTAGCCGCTATTTGCTAGTCGGTGGCGGTGTGAAGGGGTGTTGTGACATAAGGAGAGGGAGAGGTACATCAACATACTGTAGTGTTTAGTAAAATATATATATATATATATATATATATATATATCTTGTATACCGTAGTTACTTGGTGAATCGTGTTCGACGTCTGTGAATTTTCACTTGATGAAGGGGAGGAGGGGAGGGGAGGGGAGGGGGCGGGAGGGGAGGAGGGGAGGAGGGGGGGAGGGAGGGGAGGCAGGGAGAGGGGAGGGGAGGAGGAGGGGAGGAGGGGGGGGAGGGGAGGGGATGAGGGAGGGGAGGGAGGGGAGGAGGGGAGGAGGAGGGAGGGAGGTGGAGTGATTTGATTGTCGGCCGGTGCGCAAGTATAAATATTATGTTTAATTGTTTTTCACTGTCAAGATTATACATTTCTTTCTGTTCCTCTTTCATTAATACTTTCATATCACTCCTTCCTCCCTTCCTTCCCTCTTTGGGGAGACTAAGACACCCTCTTCCTCTCCACTTTGCAAAACACTGTTCTTTGCTCTCTCTCTCTCTCTCTCTCTCTCTCTCTCTCTCTACTCGTCATCTCCGGTGCGTCGTCACTTCCAGTCTGTTTTCTCTACTGACACTGCACCCTCACCTTCCTCCTCTCCCTGGAAACTGTGTGTGTCTCTCTCTCTCTCTTCCATATAGAGTAATTTATGGTTCATGTCTTTCATCTCACATCACCTCTCCCTCCTCAACCTAACTACCCCCTCTCCCCCATTAAACTAGCAGCCAACCTAACTACTCCCACCCCAACCTAACTAACCCTTCTCCCACCTGACCTCCCCCCTCCCTATTTAATTACCCCCTCCTCCCATCTAACTACCCCCTCTCCTGCCTGACTACCTCTTCCCCCACCTAACTACCCCCTCCCCGCATGAACTACATGAGTATCAGATCGGGTTGTTACCAGACCCTAGTCACGTGACGCAACGCCTCATTAACCCCTTCACTATCGCCAACCTCAAAGGTGTTTGGGCACCTGTCAGCTTTATCTCTGCGTCTGTCTGTTTTTATAACTGTGTGTGTGTGTGTGTGTGTGTGTGTGTGTGTGTGTGTGTGTGTGTGTGTGTGTGTGCGTGTGTGTGTGTGTGTGTGCATCCTACCTAATCTCTAACGTAATCCCCCAAATAGTGTTAGGGGGAACTAATCCTAAGGTGAAATAAGCTAGGATAGAGATGCTTCCAATAAAGTGTTC
Source organism: Homarus americanus (assembly GCF_018991925.1). Lineage (NCBI taxonomy): Eukaryota > Metazoa > Arthropoda > Malacostraca > Decapoda > Nephropidae > Homarus > Homarus americanus. The sequence goes on from NW_024712913.1 coordinate 2,285,995, forward strand.
CTCTATGACGAAAACTAAATAGAAAACAAACTTGTTGAGACCACAAGTGAAAACGAAGGAAGAAAGCGATTTAATTTTAACCAACGGAGCTTAATAACTTCTGAACCATCGGCAGTCATTAACTGATAAGAAAAGATAAGAAATGAATTAAAGCAAAACTAATCTCTAAAAATAAAAGGAAAAAAGGTTATATGAAACGATTTAAAAGACTCACTAATTAAAATAAAAGATTTAGTTCAAGTATATTTACTCCTGATGACTCGGAATAAATCTACATTATGGAGAGCGACAACTTGACTATAACGAAACGAAATAACTTAATGAAACTATGAAATATATATATATAAAGACACCAAAAAGAGAGGTGGTATAAGACGAAATAATGTATAGTGAATAGAAGAAACTTTATAAAACGGTGTGGTGAGGCCTCGAGGTGTATAAAGATATATTGAGGAAAAAAAATTACCCCTCTACCAAAAAGAAAAAAAAAAGAAACTGATAACAAAGAAAACGAGAAGAAAATAATAAGAAAAACGAGAAGAAAATGATAACAAAAAAGAAAAACGAGAAGAAAATGATGATAATAATAATAAGAAAAATCACATTACAGCTGCCAGGCCAAAAAATATGAAGCAATAGTTAACACGGTCCAGACATCTCTCTATATCCTGTTATGTTTGGGCCAATATATGACGAGACGATGGGACAAGTACTAGGCGGACAAGGAACAAGATCCCTTACAAACACTTCAAAGCAAATGCAATCTACGTGAGGCAGTGTCTGGGATGTAGAGTCTTCCGATGGTCCCATAAAAAGGTGTTCTCAATATGTCTTTCTCTGCGACGAAAATTAAATAGAAAACAGACAGTGAAAACAAAAGGAGGAGAAAGTGATATTATTGTTTAAAGACGTAAGTAATCCTGGTAAGATCACTATGAGGGACAGGATAAAGTTGAATGTTAAGGGAGGAATTGAGGTCATCCTTTTGGAGGTGTCTAATGCGCTTCTCCAAGTTCCCGTCAGTAAGCATGTAAGATAAAGGGAAGCACAAGGAAAAAAAAATTAAAAGATTCAACAGAAAACATTTATGAAGGAGGGAAAAAAAAGGTGAAAGATCATGTACAACTATTCCCTTTATACGAGGAACGGAGAACGCTTAACAGAAACTAACAGAAACTAACAGAAACTAACAGAAACAGAAAGGAATAAGAGGGGGAGATGGTTGAGTGGATACAATGCTCGCCGGCTGTCCTAAGGATCACTGGTTACTTTTTCCAGAGCACATCCAGTCCACCAGGTTATAAATGGGTACCTAACTAGACAGCTGAGTAAACAAGAGAAGTCGAATGCAGTGTCGACCTCGTTACCACCAAGCACATGGGACCCCCTCTTTTCACTATTTCACATTAACAGAGAAAATCCACAAAGTTGTCCAGGAAACATCAGAGAGAGACAGTAAGTATAAAGCAACTATTATGTGTAGGGTTTATTAATTATGAAATGGCTTTTATTTCAAATGTAATAAGAACATAAGAGAACATAAGAGAACATTTGAGAACACATAAGAACAGAGTTAGATATTAATGTCTTGTGAAATCATGGTAGTAACAAACACAATCCAAAAATTTAGCTGATAAGAACATAATCAGGAAAGCTATTTCTTCACCAGGCTACACAAGAAAGCAAAAAAGCTAAAAGTTGAGGGAGGAGTACAAGTGACACAGCACTCTTCTACTCGTTATAGCGGCACTAGAGGAGGTTATCAAGTCACCTGATTAAAGTGAAACAGGTTTAAATATCAGTAGTACCCACTTAGGGCACGGGGTGAAACAAACACATTAGAATTGATAAAAACTTGATCAAAATTTAAGTTTAGTTCAAAATGTTAGAAATCCTCAGTTAATTAATGTTAATGAACTGAATTTGGACACACACACACACACACACACACACACACACACACTAAATACTCTAAAAGATAAAAGTTTAGTTACTCTCTACAGGTCCTTTCACTGGTGACTCCCATGTAAAGGGAATTATCAACATCATTCCCCCGAGACGCTGAGTTAATCCGATAATTCCCCCTAATAAATACAATGAAACATGTCTAGTCGTGGGGATAATTATATAGAATATGTATAATTTTATAAACTGAACATCTGTGAAGGAGAATTTGTCTTTTATTTTTTTTCAATGAACAAGTTAACAGTAAAGGATTATTTTAATAAGTATTTCACCATCAAAACATCATATTTTCTCCAACTTTTTGAAACACTGAAAAAAAAAACATAACCTCTACCCCGTGTGGTCTAAAATAATACAAATAAATACACTGAAGGCTCACATAATTATAATACTTATATTCAGTGTAATTTAGCATCAACTCTTACTTCTTCAACAAAAACTTTTATAATACACCTGAGTTAAGATTATTATCAATTTCATTATCTCGTACAAGTTGTAAAATAATAATCTCTTGCATTAAATTGAGATAAATTACAGAGATAGAGGCGTTTCTTCAGCATATATCTTGAGGTGGATTAATTCAGGTATGGATAATTATATTGGTACCAGGATAAGGTATTGAGATATGATGGATAATGTAAATGTGTACAGTAGGGTAGTCAGTGGCGGCCTCTTGATGGTATAGATGATGATGGTAATGTTTGGTAAAGGGAGGTTTACTCTCTCTCTCTCTCTCTCTCTCTCTCTCTCTCTCTCACTCCCTCTCTCTAACTCTCACTAGCTCTCTCTAGCTCTCTCTCTCTACCTCTTCTACCTCTTTCCCTCTCTCTCTCTATTACCTCTTTCTCTCTCTCTCTCTCTACCATAAAGATATTTTTTTTACTAATATAAATCATATTAGTGAGACTCGGTTTAATGTGTGTTTTTCATTCACCTTTTTTTTTCTTGTGTTTTATTGATGGTAATTAAAGTCTTCGTGCAAACCAGGAACCTGAGGCGGCCAAGGTCACCTGTCCAGGAAGTAGGTAGTGGTTATGGAGCCTTAACACCTGGAGGATGGGAAGAAGGATGGGAGCCTTAACACCAGTAGGATGGGAGCCTTAAAACTAGGAGGATTGAAGCCTCACCACCAAGGAGGATGGGAAGGAGGATAGAAACCTCAACACATATTTACTTTTTGGCTTCATCAGCGTCACCACTCGATTAATCAAGACGTCGAAGCCCCCAAGTGTTAAGACCTAAGTGCCTGACCTCGTTATCGTCATTAATTAACCTTTAAATAACACTATCGTTAGTACTGGAAGATCGTATAAGACTCCTGCACGTATATCTATGAATACTTGAACATACGCGAGCTGTGTTGAAGGTATCTGCCGTGAGAACTTTTAAAATTTTAACTGAGGTAAAAGTATCTACAGGTGTAAGGTCTACCGCGTCGTGTTGAGGATGCCACCTGAGGGAAGATTGTATAGAGTAGAAAAATTCCTCCGTTGCAGGTTTTCCCCCGTCAAGCAGCTGTCAGGTTGAAGACTTGACAGAATTGATTAATGACGGATGGTCTTTTAACTACACACGCACACACGCACACACGCACAAATAGGTGATTTGTAGAGAGTAAATGCAATGCTTAAATTTCCATAAAATATATTAACTCGCGTAAGACAATAGCAGTAAAATTATCTTTGGAAATATTATTACCATATTCTCGTTGTGTTTTATTTATTTGTTACTGCGTTCTCGTGAAAGCTTAAAAGACACAAAGAAGTTAGGCGTCTGTGGAGGAAGTGACACACACACACACACACACACACACACACACAACTGAATTCTACTTAACCTTACGATAGGAATACAAAGACAACATGAAGAAGGTCTTAGGACATAATATTTCTCAAACACCAAATTTCTCAGAGTTAGATGAGTCGGTAATGATTAAAATTGAATTCTTAATGAGTCGTGGTTTGACTTATCGGCTGGTAGTTAGAGCGTAGAATTAAGTTAAGAGTAGTACATTTACGGCTTTATTTCCAATTTATTAAGCTTATTTTAACTTGAAGAAACTGTCCTACACCTCACATCACTACACCTCACATCACTACACCCTCACACATCACTACACCTCACATCACTTCTTACACCTCACATCACTGACCTCACATCACCCACACACCCCACATCACCCACACTCACATCACCCACACCCCACCCACACTCACATCACCACACCTCACATCACCCACACCCCACACCCACACCTTCACATCACCCACAGCACCACATCACCCACACCACATCACCACACCCCACATCACCCACACCCCAGCATCACCCACACCCCACATCACCCACACCTCTGTCACCCACAATTTCACATCACCCACACCCCTGCAGACCATTCAGCACCTCACACCACCTACACCTCACATCATCTAACACCCAACACCTACACCCCACATCACCGAACACGCTTATACTCCACGCACCAAATGTTGTCATAATCCCCAGTACCTTGAGAAACAGACCAGCTGCCTACAGTGTGTTAAAGAGAGGTAGCGGGTCGTCCTATGTACAGTGAAGCGGGATGGTCGTACATTATGTCAAGTCTCTCTCCCTTTCTCTCTCTCTTTCGTTGCAGCAAAATCAATTTCACCAGTACCTTAAGTATTCGTCCACTAATCAACATATGTTTAACCCACAGTTGTTGACATAGTATGTTGATGATACACAAACCAACCCGAGAGTTAAGGACCCGCATCCCCCTCTCTCTCTCTGACTGTGTTTACCTGACCTTACCTCAACACCTTCCTGATGGCGGCGTGTTTCCTGCTCTCCAGCCACCTACTTCCCCATGAGTTTCACCATTTGTGATTAATTACTTGAAGGGGTTGTATTTCATAGTTAATGTCGAGGGTGTGTTTGTTAATAGTGGTTGAATAAGAGGTCGTTTGTGATTTTATTTATAGCAGTGTGTGTGTGTGTGTGTGTGTGTGTGTTTAGAATGTGCAAGTGGAGATCCATACTGATAGTTTAAAGACAATTGCTTTTTATTACGATACAATGCGTTATTAATCTTCCATTACAGCTATTAATTAATCATAACTAACTATTTCTATCCACCTAATGGGACTTAATAATGGTATATTATGGTATCATTATTTTACGTTAACTCACTGCTCTGACCACCATCTGTTACAATCTATCCGTAACAACTAAGATTATGACATACTGACAATGCACACGTAACATTTTATTACTCTCCAATGCAAAAAAAAAAAAATCACTCTCCAACATATTGCGCGAAGCCCTAAACTACAACAGGTGGCAGAGGGTTCAATGGATGGTTCCCCCCCAGCACGCGATAGAGGATAGTTAGTGAACTGCGTGCCTTTTACTGCAACACACACTCACAATTCACGATAAAAGTAGAATAGGGAAAGGGTCGACTCTCTAATTCTCGTCTACATTCGGTGGTAAGTGTTTGTCCTCTAAATATCGCTGGGGATTTTTGGTTCCTTGTTGTGGTAAGTTAACAGTAAACCTTTCTTTATGGTCTTGTAGGTAACACTCATCGCCAGATCAATGTAGCTGTGTGCTGAATACTGGCAGGTGTTTAGCAGGCAGATCTTACTCAACGAAAATAATATTAACTACAAAACTCAGTCAGTCAGTCGTCTACCTCACCACACACAGCACTGTCTATCTCACCACACACACAGTACTGTCTATCTCACCACACAGTCCTGTCTACCTCGTCCAACTAATGACTGTCAACATTAACCAAGACCATTTTCCTTATGGTGTCAAGACTCGAGAGCAAAGGGTGTAGGTCTCCTCCCAGCCTCCATAATATAAGGAATATAACACAATCAAGTAACAAACTCCCACAGAACTAGACAAGGTTCCTCCACTGATCTCAACCCAGAAGAATGAGGGTAACAAGACATTTCATTTTATCCTCATAGACACAATAGTAAATGTCTTAATCGCACGCACCCATCCACCCTCCCCCCCCCCTACACACACACATACATACACCCACCCCCACACACCCTCAAAAAATACGGTGTCAAGTATAAATCCCGGATACGACCTCTTAAACCTTGGCAGTCTCAATACAAATGACCCCAAACATTCACTTAACGTAACTAAATCAAATATTACTGAAATCAATGTGTGTGTGTGTGTGTGTGTGTGTGTGTGTGTGTGTGTGTGTGTGTGTGTCAGCTTGTCATCATTGTGTTGAAGGCAAAAAAAATATTATTATATTTATTTAGGAGTTTAAATCAGAGGTAATATCACCCACGTCTGAAAGTTTGTCTTAGGTGGAGAAATATATGATTTTATAATCAACAAGCATTATATAACAGTTCAACAGGAGTATTTGGTGTAAAATATTGACACAGTTTCAGTCGTACCTCGTGAACCTTTGAACCAAGTGGGGCGGAAGAGAAAAATTGCTAAAGTAAATATGTAAAGTATATATGCAAAGTATATATGCAAAGTATATAACATGTTTTTTTTCCCCGGAGGATTTTTATGCCATTGAAAGTATACGGAGATTAATATGTCATGATGTTAAGTTACGTGTATTTAGGACACACACACACACACACACACACACACACACACACACACACACACACACACACACACACACACACACACACACACACAGTATTATCGAGGTTTTTACGATATAGAGCTAACAGTACTTACATAGACATTACCTTAACTATTTGAACTCAAAGAAAAATATACGGCAATCTTTTGAAATGGAAGGAAACTTTGAGCATAAAAAAATAATAATAATAAAACTTTTTAAAACCTGAGAATTATAATAAAAACCCGACTAGTCCTCAAGATTTTTTTTATGTATTTATTTATCGATTTTTTTCTTTTAGTGAAATGCCCTAAAGTCACTATGAAACGTCTTGTTGTTATTAATCTTATCCTGACACTTGTTAACTGTTGACAAATACATCTCCTACGACCACAACAAAACGACACAGGTAGGAAGAGTTATCACACCTGTGGCCGGGGCGGTGTCACCATCCATCACCCAGGCGTCAGGAAGGTCACCTTTTATAACGTAACTAAAACACCCAGGGACCGAGCGAGCTTCCTGTGCTGCCACCATCATCACTACAGCTTATCAACACGTCTGCCGGATGTCTTTCTGAGAGGGAGAGGAGGAGGAGGAGAAAGATGTGAAAGAAAGAAGGAGAGGAATGGAGGGGAGTAGAGAGGAATGGGGTGGGGAGAAGGAGGAAGATGGAGGAAGAAGAGGGGGGAAGGGAAGGAGAGAAGAGTTAGGGAAAGGGAGGAAAAGAAGGGATAGAAGGGGGAAAGGAAGGGAAGGAGAGGGAGGGATATCAAGAGAGGAGAGGAAGAGGGAGAAAAACAAAGGAGAGAAGGACGGAAAGAAAGGAATGGAGAGGGGAGGGAAAGAAAGGAGAGGAGAGGGAGGGCGAGGAAATGAGTTCATGGGGAGAGACTTGGAGGATAACTCGACATACCTGGTACTTAAGGTGAGTTGTGGCGGCGGGAGATGGACGATGGGGGAGGGAGGGCGGACCACGAGTGTGAAAGGTGGAGGGAAGGAGAGAGAGAGAGAGAGAGAGAGAGGGAGGAGGAGGGAAAAGGGGAGAGAGAGGGGGGAGAGAATGTGGGGGAAGAGAGGAAGTAATCATGAGAGGTCAGGAGGTGCCAGGATCTGATAATAGGTTCTCGATATGTTAACCACGAATTTATTGATTCCGAGAAAACTATAAAGCATCTGTTTAGCCTCCTCCTCCTCCACCTTCCCTTCCCTTCCCCCTCACCCTGCAACCCTTCACTACCCTCCTCTTCCCCTCCCCCAACACACACACACACACACATACACACACACACACCCCTTTCTCCACGCAAACACCTCCCTGTCTTCCACCTACACCACGATACTGCACGTCAGTGAAGCTATCAAATCCTCCAGTTTCCGTCTCCACCTCCTCCGCCGACTCAAGTCCCTCGGAGTTCCTGCACCCGAGCTCCTCAGTGTTTACACAACATTCATACTTCCCAAGCTCACCTATGCCTCCCCACCTGGTCTTCCTCCCTAAATGCCACACAACGTAAACACCTAGAAAAAATGCAAAAGAGGGCATGCAAGATTATTCTCTCCCCTTCCTACTCCACATATCAAGAAGCGCTCAACACACTGACCCTTTCGACTCTCACTGACCATTACCACGACCTCATCTGCAAATTTGGTAAGAAGCTTCTACACCATCCTCGACACCGGCTCCTACTACCACCTGAGATCCCTAGTCCGAGAATTGCTGTTCGACACCACAGCCGCATCCAGCCCATACGTGCACGAACTGATCGCTATAAGAACAGCCCAGTCCCAACCATTGTAAAAATTATCAATAACTTGCCATTAATCAGTGTGTTCACTCCCAAGTAAACACTACTCCTTGCACTGTCACTATGTTGAAATGAACTGTAGTTTGAGCTTTTCCCCATCTAGTTATTATATGTCTTATTTGTGTCACTTATGTTACTTGTATATTATTTGTAATTCGTAACCCATTCCCCAAATATGTAACTGTATATTTTCAGCCTTCTGGCTGCCAAGCTCTTTCAATAAACCGTTAATTATTATTATTATTATTATTATCATATAGATTTTCCATACGAGATTTGGTATAACTTTCTAATAGGATCCCCAACCCATAATAGCGAGACAGGATTCTATTTTTCGATCCTCCACGTCCCATAATGTTGTAATATATAAACTTGATGGTTTTTTCTTGGGCTGTATTGTTGGAACAGGTTTTCAACTTTTTTTTTATTTCTACCTCCGTAATTTTCCTATAATACTAGCAAGTCTACGAGAGACTCTTAAGAAAGTACTGTAACTCTCCTTAACGTGATTGTTAAGTTAAAATCTCCTCTAACTGCCTGGGTCTGTAAACGCTTTCTCCAAATACTAGTCTATATAGGTAACTTCTTTTTTGGTATATATCAGGAGAAAATACTAAACATTTCAATGAGTAACATCATCCAACCTAACCTAACCACAACTGTCTCTGAATGAGCTATACAGTTATCGACCTTACAACACCTGCAGTAGTGAGAGCAGGTCCCGTATATGGTGGCAGGTCGTCGTGGCATCGTGGACGTGTTGTTGCTGTTGTCCTCCCAAAGCAGTTTACACATAGCGGTGGTCAGTATTTTTTTTTGTGTTAAGAGTTGAGTGGTGACGCTTAGGGGGGAGGAGAAGACACGGAACACTGGCCTTTTGTATTCAGCCTTGAGTATGTCCCTGGTAAATGATTAAACAAAATTACCTTGAAGGATCTTTGTCGTTGAAGGTGTACAGTGATTTATCTAAGGTATACAACTATACATACGGGAATATATACATTAATTCATTCATACATATGTCCTGTTCTAACACGCACACGTATGCATATATCAAAACACACAAATACAAACAGACGAGCAATCCTATAAACACACGCACATACACACGCACACACATGGGTAACACACACACACAAACACTCACACACACACACATGCGTAACACACACACACGGGAAACAAACACACGCATACACACGCACGCACGCACATGCACGCACGCACGCACACACACACACACACACACGTATAGCCATAAAGGTAACAAAGCATAAAGGATTACACCTATATGTATATTGTCTTGCCAATATTGTTACTTACTACTACTACTACTACTACTACTACTACTTTGCTGTCACTAGGAATCGGGTATGACGATCATCCAGCTATGATACAATGATACGAGTTATTAAGAATGTACTACAGGTACCTACGAGGCACCCAGTTAACGAGGAGACACAGCAGGAGTCTTGGTGGTAAGAGGCTGTGTACTGGCAGCTGAAAATGAGAGGAAGCAAGCAGTGATTGCACCTTAACACTAACATAATGCTGCCATACTAAATGCATTGCACCACCCTGTGTACAAAGAAAGACAAAAGTCGCGTCATGAAATTTGGTGAAAACATATGGCGAATGGCTAAACTTTTGGTGCGCTCTGCCTTGTGGTCTGGGGCTCTCATAATGTTTCACGAGTTATATTTTATCTTCGGACAAAACCGCGACACGACTTTTGTCTTTGGTTGTACGTCACAGAATTTCATTGGTTTGTTCTCACACTGACCTAACACGAATTCCTTAGTGCTGTTAGCTGACGATTTTCCAACGCAACGTAATGATAATTTTATAACGTAATGATGATTTTCCAATGCAACGTAATGATGATTTTCTAACGCAACGTAATTATGATTTTCTAATGCAACGTAATTATGATTTTCTAATGCAACGTAATTATGATTTTCTAACGCAATGTATTGATGATTTTCCAACGCAACGTAATTATGATTTTCTAATGCAACGTAATTATGATTTTCTAACGCATCGTAATTATGATTTTCTAACGCATCGTAATGATGATTTTCTAATGCAACGTAATTATGATTTTCTAATGCAACGTGATGATGATTTTCTAACGCAATGTATTGATGATTTTCCAACGCAACGTAATTATGATTTTCTAATGCAACGTAATTATGATTTTCTAACGCATCGTAATTATGATTTTCTAACGCATCGTAATGATGATTTTCTAACGCAACGTAATTATGATTTTCTAACGCAAACGTAATTATGATTTTCTTAATGCAACGTAATTATGATTTTCTAACGCATCGTAATTATGATTTTCTAACGCATCGTAATGATGATTTTCTAATGCAACGTAATTATGATTTTCCAACGCATCGTAATTATGATTTTCTAATGCAACGTAATTATGATTTTCTAACGCAACGTAATTATGATTTTCTAACGCAACGTAATTATGATTTTCTAACGCATCGTAATTATGATTTTCTAACGCAACGTAATTATGATTTTCTAATGCAACGTAATTATGATTTTCTAATGCAACGTAATGATGATTTTCTAACGCATCGTAATTATGATTTTCTAACGCAACGTAATTATGATTTTCTAATGCAACGTAATTATGATTTTCTAACGCATCGTAATTATGATTTTCTAACGCATCGTAATGATGATTTTCTAATGCAACGTAATTATGATTTTCTAATGCAACGTAATGATGATTTTCTAACGCAATGTATTGATGATTTTCCAACGCAACGTAATTATGATTTTCTAATGCAACGTAATTATGATTTTCTAACGCATCGTAATTATGATTTTCTAACGCATCGTAATGATGATTTTCTAATGCAACGTAATTATGATTTTTCAACGCATCGTAATTATGATTTTCTAACGCAATGTATTGATGATTTTCCAACGCAACGTAATTATGATTTTCTAATGCAACGTAATTATGATTTTCTAACGCATCGTAATTATGATTTTCTAACGCAATGTATTGATGATTTTCCAACGCAACGTAATTATGATTTTCTAATGCAACGTAATTATGATTTTCTAATGCAACGTAATTATGATTTTCTAACGCAATGTATTGATGATTTTCCAACGCAACGTAATTCTGATTTTCTAATGCAACGTAATTATGATTTTCTAACGCATCGTAATGATGATTTTCTAACGCATCGTAATTATGATTTTCTAACGCAACGTAATTATGATTTTCTAATGCAACGTAATTATCATTTTCTAACGCATCGTAATGATGATTTTCTAACGCAACGTAATTATGATTTTCTAATGCAACGCAATTATGATTTTCTAAAGCAATGTAACGACGATAGCGATACGCAAGGCGCAGCAGCAGCAGCAGCAGCAGCAATGACGCAACAACATAAATCACTCAACCACCTCGTTCAGCGAGCCACAGTGCACCGATATCACCGATATAGTGGGATGGCTTTACCACCGGTCTCCCAACCTCCCGAGGAATATACCATTCATCAACAAAGAACACAACCCAGGTACAAGTCAAGGCGGACGCCGCCGCGGATGACTCGACCGTCTTACCAGTGAGGCCAGACAGAGCGTCAGACTGCCAGGCCAACACTGGCTCGACGTAATGAATATTTTAATCCTCATATTTATACACCAACACGTAGATCCAACAGGAAAATGGTCCCTTTGTGTCTCTACTACACGTAGTTTATATTCCCGTACAGAAAAACCTTCACAACTTTCACTCTATTTACAGTTGTTAGAGAAGAGTATCGCTCGTTAAGAACTACTCTCAATATATCAACATTTTAGATACGCAGAACGTCAATATAGTGTGAGATAGGAGGCAGCTGCAACAATGGCGATACTGCTTTAATTTATTAATATGTGAGTTAAGCAAAACAAACTTTCTCAGCACACACACACACACACACACACACACACACACACACATAAATCAATAAAAAAAACATTCCCTGACACCCTCACACAAGACCATTCCCTGACACCCTCACACAAGACACACAAGACCACCCTCACACAAGACCACCCTGACACCCCTCACACAAGACCACCCTGACACCCCCACACAAGACCACCCTGACACCCTCACACAAGACCACACAAGACCACCCTGACACCCCTCACACAAGACCACCCCTCTGACACCCCCTCACACAAGACCACCGACACCCTCAGCACAAGACCATTCCTGACACCTCACACAAGACCATTCCCTGACACCTCACAAGACCACCTTCTGACACCCCCTCACACAAGACCATTCCCTGACACCCTCACACAAGACCACCCTGACACCCCTCACACAAGACCACCCTGACACCCTCACACAAGACCACCCTCTGACACCCCACACAAGACCACCCTGACACCCCACACAAGACCATTCCCTGACACCCTGCCACAAGACCACCCTGACACCCCACACAAGACCAACCCTGACATCCTCTCACACAAGACCATTCCCTGGACACCCCACACAAGACCACCCTGACACCCCACACAAGACCATTCCCTGACCCCACAAGACCACCCTGACACCCCCTCACACAAGACCACCCTGACACCTCACACAAGACCACCTGACACCCTCACACAAGACCATTCCCCGACACCTCACACAAGACCACCCTGACACCCCCACACAAGACCAATCCTGACACCCCACACAAGACCATTCCCTGACACCCTCACACAAGACCATTCCCTGACACCCTCACACAAGACCATTCCCTGACACCCTCACACAAAACCATTCCCTGACACCCTCACACAAGACCACCCTGACACCCTCACACAAGACCATTCCCTGACACCCTCACACAAGACCACCGACGTTTGATAAGCTATTGAACATACGAGTAATTGCCGATACACACACCCTAACTCCAACCTTCGTCCATCTCTCCAACACCCAAATGCCTTCCTTCTCTTTACACAATAACATATAAAACATTAATATTCTTACAGACAAACGAATAATATTTAACTCAGTGAGATACAACCAGGCTAACCTACATGGAGGGAACTTTCATTTTGGTTGACGTAGTTCAAACTCATCGGGTAGTCATTTTGGAAGCCATTTTACAACCATCTTACGTCATATGCTGTGTTTTAGAGTTGATTATTTATGTTTATATGCTGTTTGAAGAGTTAATGCTACAGAGGATGCTGACCGCGACAAACTCTAGCTAATATAAGGTTATGTGTGATATTGGAACCTGGGGGAGAGAGGAACTATAGTCTACTTTAATTATAACTGCATGTAACACTAGCCAAACCAAATTAAGCCAATCTGACCTTAATTTAACCCAACAATAAGCTAAGATTGTTGGTTAGGTTAGTTTAGGTTAGGTTAGGTTAGGTTAGGTTAGGTTACTCTAGTTCGTGCTGCATACACTCATAAAATATTTACGCTTTTAGACTCCCTGAATTCCAAGATCTTGCGAAACATATTCAAGATGTATAAAAGTAAGTTAATATCGATAGTCGCTCCGTGATTATTGTTCAGTGTAAACAAAAGCACAACAGGAAATATGCCCCTTAGTCACAGGATAGCCAATATAACACACTGGGCGCTCCATAAACAGAGGAAGTGACAAGAATAAATTAAATACAAGAACAGAAAATAGATCAAACAGGTACAGTCCCCTTCACTAGTGCGTTTACAGGTGCTCGGAATATTAACATTCCACAAATCATTGAGATATTTGTTTTAATACTGTTTTTTTTTTTATTCCACAGTATATTTACAATTGTGAGTTTCCTTCTGTCGAATGTAAACAAACACAACGCTGCCACACTGCACAAAACCTGACGAGCCCCTGTAAACGCACAAGTGAAGGGAACTGTACCTGACTTTAACCTTGAACAAGTCAATTAAATTCAGCCCCCCCCCCCCCCCACAACACCTCGTCAAGATCTTCGTCTCCAGACCCAAAACTGGAAGACAGAGACAATTTGTAGTCAATCCATGTGCGTCTGTGTGTGTGTGACTGGATATTTTTTTATTATCTTTCATGTCAGTAGAAGTATTGCTTTGTTGTCTTTGTGTATTGCTGTGTTAGTTATCATCACTCCGAGTCTGTGATTGGTAATACACACCATTAAGACTTATGTTATTTATGAGGTAAATGAAAAAATAATAATAATTGGGTAATTAACCTCACGCGTCTGGATAGTGCTCAGATTTTAATTGCTCTTGTTCCTGATACTTTACGGATTTCGTTTCAATTTCCAGCTAATGAAGAAAGCACCAGCCCTAGAAAAAGAAAATTGATAACAAAACATGTGAGGAGGAGGAAGACAGCTAAAATGATGATGATAATGATGATGGAAACGTGTGAATAACGAGACCACGAGGACACCAGACATGTACCCCATCACTCTAACATCACTCAAGAGGCCACAAAAAACGTCCGAATCACTGGAAATAAAGACTTCATTTAAAAGCCTCGTTAAACACCAGGAACAACGAGGGAGGGATGATGACGCACCAGTTCACGAGGTCAGGGATGTGTGCAACCATTCGTCGCTACTTCAATTTGACAAGAAAGCTTTGTTGTCACGTGTAATACTGATATACAGATACAGAACTATATGGAATTATTCATTTTCAGAGTTTTTTGTAATATAGTTAGGTTAGGTTAGGTTAGGTTAGGTTAGGTGGCCATCTCGTGGCCCTGATGAACAAGACTCCACATTACGGTACACCAGTGATGACTCCCCAACACCTGGTAAGACACACATGAAGGACCTTGTACTGTGAGCGCCCGCGGGACACACAAGACCCAGGTAAGTACTTGTATCCTTCCCTCCTCCTGGTAACTAGATCAATGGTCACCTCCTCTCTTTAATACTAGTACCATGATGGAACTGGTAGTGAATCTGTCGGAAGGGAAAGGAGGGAGGGAGAAAGTCCGTGGAAAAGAGCCTACACCCCCACTTTCCCTCCACTCCCATATACTCCCCCACTCACCCTTCCATTCCTACATACTTCTTCACTCCCTCTCCACTCCTACATACTCCTCTCCACCTCCCGCTCCGCCCCCAGCAGTTTCCACTCGTCTTCAAGGTAACTTCTGCTCTTCTTCCCTCTCCTCTTCCTCCCTCTCCTTCCCCACCCCTCTCATCACCTTCCCCTCCTCACCATGACAAAGCTGATACTACACATTAAGCTGTTTTTTGTGCGTGTGTTATAAATCATGGAACATTAAAGCTGAGGCAGAATGACCCAATAGAACACTCCACTCAATCTCGTGTCTGCAAGTGAGGAAACTATACTTTTCTGTCATTATCCGTTCACCAGGTCATACCGCGGGTTCAAGAGGAGGCACGATACAGGAGACGTTAATAGTTTGAGTATAGGAGACGTTAATAGTTTGAGTATAGGAGACGTTGATAGTTTGAGTATAGGAGACGTTAATAGTTTGAGTATAGGAGACGTTGATAGTTTGAGTATAGGAGACGTTTAATAGTTTGAGTATAGGAGGCGATAGGAGACGTTCAATAGTTTGAGTGTAGGAGACGATAGGAGACGTTAATATTTTGAGTATAAGAACAAAACTAAGTATCTTGTCAACTATAAACTTTTAACGTGACCCGTAAACAATGTACTGGGAATTCTCTAAATTAGGGTTGTGATATTGACATATACACTTGAATCACATCAGATCGTGTCCACACCATTGTACCTCTTGAAATGACTCCTTAAACTTTCAACATCTTTTCTTAACTCATGATAAATGTTGCCTTTCTCCAGGTTCCTATTTAGAGAGAAGAAGAAGAGGAAAAAAGCCAGAGTAACGTAAATTATTGGAATATATCATCTAACTGCCTCTATTGTGCCACAGTAATAGACATGCAACCTCAAGAGACAGAATCTTGTTGAAAAGCTAGTTTTTGTCGAGGCTGGTAAACCGCGTCGTGTATCTACTTGTGACAGGAAGAAAACGTCCATTTTAACTCTCTTTAAAGAAACGTGTAATTTCTCCCATCATTCTTCCTCATGACTTACTTAGTATTTTTTTTTGTTGTTGTTGTTATTAATATGATGCTAAATGGCAAAAGATCAAGGCGTTTCGTGCACGATATTAAGCTGTCTACGAGGAGAGGGCAGTGCTTTTTAATCCCCTCAACACGACTCAAGGCCACCAACGATACTTCAGAACCTTCCACGCCACGCCACGCCACGCCACGCCACGCCACGCCACGCCACACAATACAAATTAACCTCTGAAGCCACGAGGTAACAGAACGAATAAACGAAGACTTTTTACAGATTCGTTCGAGATCATTTTCTTTACTGAATCTAACTCTCCTTTCAACTCCTGTTCCTCAACCATGAATAGACGATAAAATGCCCCTCCCCAGTAGACAGCTATCAACGCCAGGAAAATATTGTACGTCAGGATGAGAGGTGAGATACCCCGAGTCACGAGAAGTGGCTACGTGTAGTATTATGCAGATTAATATTCCAGTTACTCTTAGCGGTGTGTGGGTGTGTGGTGAGGCGGCAACAGGCGGTGACCAGTGGAGCAGAGTGTGTGTGTGGGTGTGTAGACCAGGTTGTTACGATACTCTGCGTCTACTCCCACACTCGCTTACTGCCCAACACCCAACCCACATTATTACACACCTACAAACATACACATATACATGTACTCAGATACACACACATACACACACACACATACACGCATACTTATACACACGTACATGTTCACACCAGTTTACCATACTTTCATACATTCACATTTAGGTAAACAAACACATATATACTGCACAGCTAAAAACTCTGTTCACACGACCTAACCCCCCCCCCTCCCACACACACGGGAAGGTTATCAGTATACAGGAGAAACAACGAAATATACATAACATCATCTTTCTTCCTTCCTTAAAATGTTTCACTCACGCTGAAGGAGTTAATTAATACTTAGGCATCACGACATTCACTATATTTACCTGTTTAACAAAATACCACTTGTGAAAATGCTTACAAGTTGTATCTTTGTTCACTCTTACCTAGCCGAATCTTATTTAACCTAACCTAACCAAGCTCAACCTAACCCAACCCGACCTAACCTAACCAAACTTAACCTAATCTATTCTAATCTCGCCCAACCTAACCCAATGTAACCCAACCCAACCCAACCTAACCTAACCTGACCTGACCTAACCTGAAGAAGGAACAGAAGTGGGTGTCTAAGCGTGACCAAGGGAGAAAGCTTTAAAGCTGAAATTCTTAAACAGCACGAGCTGGGAGGAGCAACTTTCAGGTGTTGTAAAGCAAGTGCTGACACCCCACCTCTGACCTGCTGACTCGAGGACCTGCCTACCTCTGACCTGCTGACTTAAGACCTGCCCACCTCTGACTTGCTGACTTAAGACCTGCCCACCTCCAACCTGCTGACTTAAGACCTACCCACCTCCAACCTGCTGACTTAAGACCTGCCCACCTCCAACCTGCTGACTCAAGACCTGTCCACCTCTGACTTGCTGACTCAAGACCTGCCCACCTCTGACCTGCTGACTTAACGACCTGCCCACCTCTGACCTGCTGACTTAACGACCTGCCCACTGACCTGCTGACTCAAGACCTGTCCACCTCTGACGTGCTGATTCAAAGACCTGCGCACCTCTGACCTACTGACTCAAAAGACCTGTCCACCTCTGACTTGCTGACTCAAAAGACCTGCCCAGCTCTGAGTCCTACTGGCTCAAAAGACCTGTCCACCTCTGACCTGCTGACTCAAGACCTGTGCACCTCTGACATGCTGACTCAAAAGACCTACCCATCTACAGTAGTGGCTGCGCTTGGTGGCCCTCGCGAGGCCAATGCACTAACTACACGGCCTCGTGACCTCAAGCTCACGGCCTCGTCACCTCAGTGATCGGGAACTTACAGAATACAAAATAAATTGTTCAATAAATTATCTTAGAATTTTGCTGATTTCGAGAAATTTATGGCCATCAATAACCTTCATTAATGACCTTAATCACAGTCATTTAAGATTTGATTACGTAGCTTAAACCTGTAAGGAGACAAACATTCACACAGACAGAATAGGTACAGAGATATAAGACGATATGCCAACATTAATAAGAAATAAGTCATATAATCTCCATAGGGATGAATTAAAGTACTATAAATTATCATATATTATTCTCATATAAGTGTAAGTAATAAGAGTGCAGAGGTCTTATTGCAACTATATCTTACGCTAGTCAGGCCGCACCTCGATTATGAGGTTCAGTTCTGGTGCCCTTATTATAGAATGGATATCAATTCACTGGAGTCGGTGCAGCGAAGAATGACGAAAATGATTCCGGGACTTAGAAACCTCCCATATCAAGATAGATTAAAGAAACTAAACTTGCTTTCCCTAGAAAGACGAAGAAACCGGGGAGATATTATAGAAGTATTTAAGTGGGTGAAAGAAATCAATAAAGGGGATATAGATAAAGTTTATAATATCCGAGCAGGATAGGACTCGGAGCAAAGGATTTAAGTTGGATAAGTTTAGGTTTAGGAGGGAGATAGGAAGGAACTGGTTCACAAATAGGGTGGTGGACGAGTGGAACAAGCTTAGCAACTTTGTAGTAAGTGCTGGAACGCTGGAAAGTTTTAAAAGGAGACTAGATAGATTCATGGATGATAGAGAGTGGTAGTAACTCTCGACAGGAGCTGCCATGCACAGGCCAACCGGCCTATTGCAGACTCCTTATTTTCTTATGTTCTTATAAGAATTACATCTGTCAGGTGTGTAGGTGTTGAGGAAGACGTCAATAGAGAGATGGTGATGGAGGTGAGGTAGAAAGTTTGTCACATATGGTCACAATTTTCAGGAGGAAGTCGTAGGCAAAGTCATTACTATTTACATCACACGAACCTATTTCCGGGTTGAACTTTCCAACACGTTTTGACTTGATGCCCAGACAGACAAACAGACACAGACAGACAGACAAAGACCGAGAGAGAGAGAGAGAGAGAGATAAATAACTACACAGAAACAACTAAAAAAAATGGAAGAAGAACCAGAAATATCACATGACTTGTACACAATAAATTTAACTTTTACTCGAGACGTGAAATTCAACACCTTTATTTGTTCTGGAGTGAAAAGTCGTCGTACCTGGAACTGGCCAATAAGTGAATCTTGCTAATTAGAAGAAGCTCTACACTGGACCTCGTTAAAACAGGTGACCATGACCCAAGTGTGTGTGTGTGTGTGTGTGTTGACATTGAAGTATTCGTGCGAGTTTTTCATCTTTTTCTTGAGGTGGGGAGGTGGTGGGGGAGGTAAGGGGAGCAGGGGGGAGGTGGCGTGGGGAGGTGGGGTTGGGGGGGGAATCTTGGCTTTGCTTTCTCACATGTTTTTTACGTCTTATTTATTGTAATTTTCTTTTCACTTCTTCCTCCCTTTTATTCCTCTTGTCTTTCTGTCTCTGTATCTATTTTTATATGTCCAACTTTGTCTTTTTTCTTTCTTTTTATTTCTCTTTCCTTCCTTTCTTTCTTTCTTTCTTTCTTCCACTTATTCCCACGGAGACAAGTAACCCAGATCCATTACCAGGCTCGGTGAACCTAACTCACGAGAGAGACTATCAATATCACGTCTTTATTTTCCACGTTCCAACGAGAAAAACCTGTCGCTGCCAGAACGGATGGAGGGAGAGGCGGGTCAGAAAGAACAATAAAACCGCTGGCAGTGATAAACGGGAATTAAGGATAAAGGGTAAAAAAAATGGAAACTCGAGCCGATAATGAGATGCCTTTTGTTGATTTTTTCTTTATTCGATTTGGGAGATTAACGCAAGAAATGGAGAGACTGTATCGTGGTGTGGAAACTCTCTCTCTCTCTCTCTCTCTCTCTCTCTCTCTCTCTCTCTTTGTAACGAGTCTCCCAGCAAAGGTGACCCATGGCTCTAGGAGGTCAACGACGGCCCAAAGGTCACGGGGAGAGAACATCCCAGGTCAAACATTACTCTATTACAGGGGTCATTGGAGGTTAACAGGGTAGGCAGATGACCCAGCGCGTGTATGTGTGCTGGAGGTGAGAGAGAGGGAGAGAGGAACAACACCAGTTTCAAAAAAATCTGAATCACTTTAATTTGTGGATCGGATTACTTGATATGTGAATCCGGATTGTGAAATGGTTCAATACAGAGCGTTGAGTGGATACTAGTAGCCTGACTATATATTTCCTGCACCTGATGCCGTGTTTTTCGAGGAACTGATTCGTACTGGTTATGACAAACAGTTAACTGGAATCAAAACTTTCATAATCTCACAATTTTCCTTTTGAAATAATATCCATCTACCACACTACCTACCATCTTGATCTGTCTATTTAGCTGAGAAAAAAAAAACCTCACCTGTGCACACCTGAGGATAAATAAGGTGTGCCACCCCTCATCAAGAAGATTTGTGGGATAAAGGTAAATACACGCACACAGTACACACGAACAAGTAACTGACTTAAGGAACATGAGATGACAACAGATCGAGGTGTAACTAGGTCAGTTGTCTTCACCTCATTTAATAAACTTTTAAAACATCATCTGAAACGATTCTTAGTTCCTGAGGTCAAGTTGAACACCACCATGCTCCACAGAACACAACATCTGGTTATAATCCGTCTGCTCTTAATGGCTGCAAAGGAGACAGAAAGCCAGACAGGGAGACAGAGAGACAGACAAGAACAGGAGGTGAACACAGTATCCACTCTGCCACCTTATCCAATATCCCTCTGGTGGTAAGTACAGTACTTCCATTGAATATATGAAACAAGGTAACGAAATAATCCATCTCTCAAACAGTGTACGTCTACTGCCCCCTAACCTAACCTAACTTAATCTAACCTAACCTAACTTAATCTAACCTAACCCACTTAAATCTCTCACTTCACTACAGTTGTCTCTCGCTCCTTCCCTCTCATTCCTTCCCTCTCTCACTCCTTCCTCCTCACTCCTTTCTCCTCACTCCTTCCCTCTCCCTCCTTCCCTCTCATTCCTTCCCTCCCACTCCTTCCCTCTCACTCCTTCCCTCTCATTCCTTCCTCCTCACTCCTTCCCCTCACTCCTTCCCTCTCTCACTCCTTCCTCCTCACTCCTTCCTCCTCACTCCTTTCTCCTCACTCCTTCCCTCTCCCTCCTTTCTCCTCCCTTCCTCCTCTCCTTCACCTTGTCTAGCCATTAATAATCCGCCTGCATTCAACTTTACACTGCTTGTAGCTTTTGATTAATATTTACGCCCGTGTATACAACTCGCTTCGCTCATGTTTACAATTAACAATAAAAGGTTGAAGGTGTGTGTGTGTGTGTGTGTGTGTGTGTGTGTGTGTGTGTGCTAGGGTCCTTGCAATTAACATGAGTGAACCAAGTATTATTACAGCTTTACAATGAGTCGTCTTATAGAGATGGACAATGATTCTTATATTAGGTGAGAAATTTTCGTCCCTGTAGGAATGAACACCTGTAGAAATGAACACCTGTAGAAATGAACACCTGTAGAAATGAACACCTGTAGAAATGAACACCTGTAGAAATGAACACCTGTAGAAATTATATAGCCCAGGTATTCTAATTAAATATAATCCCTTTGCTAGTCTATTTTACCTTTATATACCACATACAACAGAAGCTCTAGATATACAGTTAAACCTCGACATAACGAACTTTTCTCACTCTATAATCCGTTAGATGGAGGTTTCACATCTAACGGAACCCTGATATAGTGGATTTTCATCTTTATCATTAGATGGAGATTTCACATATAACGGACCCTCGATATAACGGACATTCCCCCTCATATAGTCCGTTATATAGAGGTTTAACTGTACTTCCTAACAAACAAGTATTAGCGGATATGCATCACCGACCAGACGGGCATCCTTAGCTTAATAGTATAGGGAGTAAATTTATTTATTTCATTTCCATTCAAACACCTCACATGAAATTCACCCCCTCATTCACCCCCTCATTCACCTCCTCATTCACCCCCTCATTCACCTCCTCATTCACCTCCTCATTCACCCCATCATTCACCTCCCCATTCACCTCCTCATTCACCCCTCATTCACCCCCTCATTCACCTCCTCAATCACCCCATCATTCACCCCCTCATTCACCTCCTCATTCACCTCCTCATTCACCTCCTCACTCACCTCCCCATTCACCCCTTCATTCACCTCCTCATTCACCCCCTCATTCACCCCCTCATTCACCCCATCAATCCCATATAAACAATAGAGTTAAAGCTCCGTAAAACTATCATTAACAGAGACTTAATGTAATCTATTGTTTATTAATTTGTCTACTGTTTTCCATCTTGTCTTTCTTAGTCGATTTCTTTATTCACAAGCGCCTGAGTCGGTAGTTAAGTTAGGTTAATCCCTGGAGTACAATGATTTAACCCCTGGAGTACAATGATTTATCCTCTGGAGTACAATGATTTATCCTCTGGAGTACAATGATTTAACCCCTGGAGTACAATGATTTAACCCCTGGAGTAAATTGACTGAACCCCTTGAGTACAATGATTTAACACCTGGAGTACAATGATTTAACCCCTTAAGTACAATGATTTAACCCCTGGAGTACAATGACTGAACCCCTTGAGTACAATAATTTAACCCCTGGAGTACAATGATTTAACCCCTAAAGTACAATGATTTAACACCTGGAGTACAATGATTTAACCCCTTAAGTACACTGATTTAACATCTTGAGTACAATGACATAACATCAGAAGTAAAATAATATAATGAATCAACCCCTTGAGCACAATATCAATACACTCAAGGGTCATCGTACAAGGGTTAAGATAGCTTAATCAATGAACGAACATATTGAGAAAGGTTAAGAGTTGGTTGATGTTAAAAAAAAAATATATAACTTAAAATATAATAGTTATAAAGGTAAATAATAAGAAAATGATAGATAATAATAATGTGTGTTACTGAAGATTTTAAATAATAATAATAATAATAATAATAATAATAATAATAATAATAATAATAATAATAATAATAATAATAGTGATAATAATAATAATAATAATAATAATAATAATAGTGATAATAATAATAATAATAATAATAATAATAATAATAATAATAATAATAATAATAGTGATAATAATAATAATAATAATAATAATAATAATAATAGTGATAATAATAATAATAATAATAATAATAATAGTAATAATAATGAAATGTAAGAGTTTTAACAATATAACAGTTGGCATAAGAATATCGGTAATATTAAACGGCTATATGCTGGCGATATTTATAGGGCAGCTCTCTAAACCCTAACAGCACTCCTCCTCCTCCTAATCCTCCTCCTACTCTTCCTCCTCCTCCTCCTCTTCCTCCTCCTCATCTCCATACTCGACCTGCTCAAGAAGATACCAGCCAACCAGGCAGGCAGTCAGTCAGTCTTCCCTCTGACCTAGATAACCAGTTCATCCGGTCAGGTTTACTGTCACTTACCAGTCACTTGTCCTGATGGTAACCCTCTCCCTGCCTCCCTCACCCCTTCCCTCTCCTCCTCCTTTTCCCTCTCTTTGTCAGCTGTTCCTTCCTTTCCGTGTCTTCTTTTCTTTTGTTGCTCTCTCTCTCTCTCTCTCTCTCTCTCTCTCTCTCTCTCTCCTCGTTCCATATTATTGACCTCCAATTATAATATCCTTACCTCCTCCTTCCCTCACCTCTCCCCCACTACCCCTCGCCAAGAGTCAATGTCCTGAGCCGTGTTCCTCAGAGATTCTTATCCCTCACCTCCCACTTTTCATCCTCACAGTGTGTTATTCGTCTATCCTCACAGTTTCACCTTTCAATCCTCACCTCCTTTTCACGGCATTATTCCTCACCCCTCATCTCTTCCTCACATCGTAGTTTTACCTCTCTATTCACTACTCATCCTCACCTCTCTCTCTCTCTCTCCTCACCACACAACCTCACCTCTCTCTCTCTCTCTCTCTCCTCACCACACAACCTCACTTCTCTCTCCTCACCACACACCCTCACTTCTCTCTCCTCACCACACACCCTCACCTCTCTTTCTCTCCTCACACCAAATATACAAGAGTCAAACAGGTTCCCAATACTGGTCTCACCTGCACGGGTTACTAGTCTGTGTGAGGGGTATATTAAGTTATATTCACATCAGCATTACGCAATAGTCTACTACTTTCTGTTCCACCTAGGTATGTTACGTCATATTTTGAGAGTATAATTTTATAATGCATCTCATTATACTACCGTGTGAGTATACTATATGCATTATTAAGTATTAAACTAGGACACTACTGATACCGAGTATAACCATGATGTAAATAATATTGTAAATCATTAAAGATATTTCTAGTATATTTAAATGTACCGTTAAGACATTTCGCGTAAATCCAAATGTAACGTTATATGTTAAATAGAAATCTTGAGTATTTTTTTTTAAATCAGAGAAGAATGAAATACCAAATAGCCTTAAGTACATGTAGGTAATAATAATATATCTTGACAATATTAATGAACACCTGAAGACTGAGTACGCAGTTAAATAATTACCTTTTATTTTGATTAATCCCAAGACTCGTTGATTTTTTTAAGTGAGAATTAATGTTTTCAAGTCTCCTTCACCTGTGTGTTGTGAGGATAAATACACAGCTTGTTAATCACTCACCAGGTATGTTAGAGGTCGCCTTATAAGTTAACTATCATAATAGAGTAGGTGACCTAGGATGAAGACTGTACGTAATAGGTTAATACAACAGTCACTCATGTCTACTTTTGTGTGTGTGTGTGTGTGTGTGTGTGTGTGTGTGTGTGTGTGCCAGGGTCTGTTGCACTTGGTATGATTGTAGCTTAAGATATCTGAATACAATCAAACTTACCCATAATGCTTTTGGTAATATACAGTACAGGTGAGATGTTAAAACCCTGGAAAGGTATAGGAAAGGTAAACAGACCAATTAGTGTACAGGTGAGTTTTCATTTTTTATTTCAGGGTACAACTCCTAAATAATACCTCCAGCTTCAGTGTGTGTGGAGGTTGGGTGTCCCTGTCTCTGACCTAGATAGCGATAAGGTGAACGAACATTAGAAAAGATGTTAATAATCCTCAAGTAATTTTTAACATTGTTGGACTACTGTGTTACCTATCTTAACTACTACGTGCTTAAAGACCTTTGTTGTTGAAGCGGAGTAATAACATATCAACAATAAATTAACATCGACTGCCTAATACCATCAGAACAAATAATTAGATTGACTCCGTATGACAGTGAGGCTTGATGTAAAGTCCAGCAAAGAGAAGAGAAACCAAAAGAGAACAACAGAAATCTCTCTTACTACTGGTGGAGTGAAGGCTCAAGGCACAAGAGACTCAGTTCCTTATCAGTAAGAGTCTTTAAAGAACAACGTTGGAGAAATTTACTGTACCTTCGACTAGACACTGAGACTGGTAATTACGCTCCCTAGTAAGCAGGAACATCAGATAATAAAGTTCATGCCCTAATATTAAACTACTCATACAACGACTTAATTAACTCACACGTGCACAAAAACATAATTAACGATTAGGATGAATGAACTCACCGCTAAAACTGAGAAATAGGAATATGGCGATGTCTAGATAGAGAGAATTTGGTGTTAATGAGAGAAATATTACAGTACTCGTCTTGTAGATTAAAGAAAATACAGAAATATGTTATGAATTAAATCCTTAAGAAATTTTTAGAGATATTATGGTGAAAAATCTAAACAGAGATAAAATAAAAATCGATTTATCTTATTAAATAGGAAACAAGTATCATGACTTATTAACAATATTGATGTCTTCTGTTTATAAAATCTATGTAAGGAACTCTCAAGGTAAAATATAACTGTCAGGTCTCTCTCAAAAATTAATTCTTGAGAGATGCTATGGACGTCAGCCATCTTGAATTGTGGTGTTTTACGTGTATAGAATGATAAAAAAAATCAAGAAGTCTTATAGCTTTCATCATGGCATACAGAAGACTTATATATAATGATGAAAATTAAGGGTAAGTTAATGGACTATAAACCTCACAGTCCACATACACGTTAAGTTCTCATCAAGTCAACTGTCAGTCCTAATAGCTCGTGGTACTGAGAGTCTCTGTTTCCTTGCTTGTGTTCTGACCAGATGTTCGTGTGTGTAGCGTACTGACGCCTCCTAACTGTAGCCTCACTTTTTTTTGACTACTTGATGCGTTTGTGTTTCGTGTTATTCCAAAGACCCTCACACTCACACGCACTCACACTCAACGCACAAACACACACAGGTGAATGGCCTCGATCCCACCTCCTTTCTTCCCCTCTTCCACAGCGATGATTTGATATAGTCATTATTGATCTCTCGGGGTGAAGGTATAATCTGGACTGGCCGTGGAGTGAATCAGTGGGACGGGTCGTGATAGCACCCCTTCAACCACTTTATGGCCCAGGTTCGGGTCCTCACAATGTATGGCTACACGCACTAATTATTCTACACCTCAACAGCCTTTTGTCTCATCATTTCTTTACACAAATTATGGCTCAACAATTTCAGGTCAGAATTCTGCTTACCATATAACGGATGATGTAGTGTTGTATTCAGTCTTTCATGATTTAGTGTAAAGCTCAAGCAACTTAAATCACATCCTGAGGGTATAACGAGCTCTGGTTCCAGGAGGACACCCACCCTTCAAACACAGTTATTCCTAGGTTGAGAAATATTCGACCCCACACACACACACACACACACACACACACACACACACACACACACACACACCTGTAAGGATATTCGGATACTGTTTATGAACTCCAGCGTGTTTGAAGTTGTACTCCATCTATACACTCCAGAACAGGACTTGGAGTGTTTCTCGTTATACTTTGCACTTGTGTTTCTCAACCTTTCTTATTTCACTGCACACTGTTGAGGTCAGTCTATCCTTACTGTTCAACTGTATGATGGGAAGACCTAGACGAAGATCCTGTTCCAGAGTCTTTGAACATGATTTCTTGTTGTCTGAGATAAATAATAATGTTGAGAATTTCACTTCATACAAAATATGGAATTGAAAACGGCAGTAATCCATCAATGGCACAATCAGAGAGGAATGAATATTCTATTGTGTAACTGCACCCACAATGCTCCCAGACTCCAGAGGCATTTCATTGCGTTCACTCCCGAGGTCTATAAATTCTTCTCACATCTTCAGAGTTATCTCCTTGACTGATGCCCTTCACACCTTCAGAGAAACTCCCTGATTGATGCCTCTACAGAAGAAGTAAAAGGATCACCAACCTAGTCATTCTACTCCATGTTGGTGATCTCAAAGGAATGGTGAAACTTGTGATGAAACATTTATTTGGTTGCCACATTCACCCAACTGTTTCAGAGTGTGTGGTACTGGTCCCTCTATATTTATTTCCTGTGAGCTACACCCTATCGCCTCAAGTATTACTTAGAATCCATTGAGCCTAATTTGAACATGTAAACACCTTCTCAATATGACTTTTCTTTCGTTGATATGATCGAACATGTCAACCAAGTAGGCCATTTTCTCCATCTAATAATTGTCTTGTAACACCTTGACATGTTGCAATGCACTGTGCAACATCAGAAACTGTTGCAGCTCTTCTCTCAGGTCAAAATTTCTTGCCAGGACCTTGTCTCAGGAAAGTCAGAGAACCTGTGTGTGAAGAAGTAAGGAACTTCCGCCACCTCCTCAGTACGGAGAAAAGGTGAAACTTGAGAGAATTCAATGTGGTTAAAGTTGACGATTTTCATGGATTCAGGTGAACCTGATTTCTGTTAATCCACCAGACTGTTTGCCATGAAATCTTCGCGTGTGTAGTTGGAGCTTAAGGGTTTTGATTTAGCACCTTTGACCAAAATACTGACATTTCTTGATATTGCATCTGTTCCCTCAGTTATTTTTCCAGAGGATAACATTACTCTCCAAAAACTCATCTTTCACGAGGACTGTTTCATCACCTGCTGTACACTACATAAATTATACAAATTTCTTTGAATAGGAAATATTCCTTAAAGCAGCCGTCCTCAACAACACGTATAATGGTGGCGAGTTGTTCAAAGCTACCAACGTTTGTTCCCTCCGCTTATGTTATGTTTGTATCGCGCGATTTGTCATCAATGTCTCCTAATAGTGTCGCCTGAAAGTGGAATTCTGGTTATCTTTACAGCCACGGGCCTGATCATAGTGCATATTATCTCTCTACACACTAGTTGACTAAGTGTCTCAGCGATGGGGCGCCCAACCATGAACCTCTGGCCTCACGGGTGACTCAGAGGCTGACAGTTGTCCCACACTTTATTAGAGCTAACCTTAAGATCTTGTCTCGCAGGATTTTGGGATAAATACAAAACAAATTTGTGAGGGATCCAAGTTAGTTAACCATAAAAGATAGTTAAAGAATCTGAATGCCTTTAGCAATAACTGGCACATGAAACGATCCTAAACTAAGCAGAACACCAGTAACGAGGAGGGGGGAATGGGGGAGAGAGGCTTTTGTTTGTTATGATACTAAGTTTAACTAATAATGTATATTAATAAATGAGTGAATTCGTAATAATAAACCTTAGTTAGGTCAACGACTTAACAAAGCACTTGGTGAGAACTTGTAAATACAATCAAATCATTGCATAACTTATTCCATCTAATTTAACTTATTATAAAACCTGGTCACCCACCAGGTAAGTCATATACCTGTCAACGGTACAACTTGATCAACACTAATATTTCTAACAAAATACAGGTACCATTAATGGATAAGATTAATATCAAGCGGGAGATAAATACACTCAATTAAGTCAGTAACTTATCACAACACTAAGTGACAACACTTAGAACATGAGAGCAACAATTATAATTTACTTGTGGAGTTTTGAGGAGATCTCTATCTTACCTACCAGACCAGTAGTCCCGTCCAACCAGGTACTGACAGTGAGCGAGACTAGTACTAACCAGGTACTGACAGTGAGCGAGACTAGTACTGTACACACTCTGGAAAAAGGCAACTAGCGGTAGTGTCTAGCCCTGATCACACTGTCGCAAGCAAAACACGCGAGCCAATCAGTACATGCGAGCCACTCAGTACATGTGGGCCACTCAGTACATGCGAGCCACTCAGTACATGTGGGTCACTCAGTACACGTGATCCTGAAATCTGCCAGCATTATGAGTTCTGCAAATGGATCCTGTAATAAGGTCACTGATGGTATCACTTAAGTGTTGAAGAGACTACTTACTGCTGCAGCATTAGAGAGAGATAGATAAACACACCAAAAGTATTTAATAGTTTCTTATACTATTAAAAGTTTATAGGTGGTGAAGACAATAAGAGGAAGAAAGTTTGAAATAACAATAAAGGGAAAACTTACAGCGCATCAGCCACATAATATCCACCTGAGAGATTCACCTGAGATGCTGGGTGGTGTTTGCCTGTCACACCCCCCCCCTCCCTGTTACCCTGCATAGCGTTAAACTTAGTTGAGGATAGTTTCAAATGCCAGTGATTGCTTAAAAAATCTAGAAATGTTGGATTACTCGCAAGATATGTAAATTCTATAGCAATCAGGTGATGATTAATTAACAGAAATTGGTCACACAGGTAAAAGTGACCCACAGGTAACAGACTTCTCTCCCCACCACCACCACCACCCTACACCTGTTAAACTGTTTCCTTCCTCCCTTCCCCCACCTGTCAAACCGTTTCCCTTCTCTCCCACCCTCCCGTTAAACGCTTCCCCCCTCCCTTTCCCCTTCTGT
Source organism: Homarus americanus (assembly GCF_018991925.1). NCBI lineage: Eukaryota > Metazoa > Arthropoda > Malacostraca > Decapoda > Nephropidae > Homarus > Homarus americanus. Next base: position 2,316,224 of record NW_024712913.1, read on the forward strand.
CAGATATGTCTTCCCTCCCCTCCCCCTTCCTTTCCTTTCCTTTCCACTGTCCCACTAATCCACCGCCTCCGCCCTCCGCCAGTCATTTTCTACGGGTAGTGCACAAGTGGATCACGGACGGGAGCCGGGGGAAGGGTAGGGTCTGTATCCCCCCCCACACGGTATCTGAGGTGCTTCTTCGTCTCCTCCTTCCCTCCTCTTATCCCCCTTCTTCCTCCTCTCCTCTCCCCAACTCTCCCTCCCTTGTCCCTCCCTCCTTCTTTCCTTCCTTCCTCTCTCCTCCTATTCTCCTTCCCTCCATTTTCCAACCTTCCCTCCAACCCTCCCTCCTACAACCCTCCCTCCTTCAACCCTCCTTCTTTCTCTCCCCTAACCCTCCCTCACTTCCCCCCTTTGATCTTTACCTCCCTCTTCTCATCAATTTAATGCAAGTTTTACATATTCTCCATTTCCTTAAGTTACCCATTACTGATTACTATCACTTTTACTCCTCTTCCCCTGTTACATAATTATCACACACTCACATAATTATCATACATTTATATCAATTCCCTTTTACTATCAGTTATTATCAGTTTATCAGATTTTCATATATTTTCTTCCTTTACTTCTGTGTATATTATCATCACATACTTAAATATGTTATCATTATCATCTTTCCTCATCTTCCTCTTCTGTCATATCATTCACTCTTCTTATCTTTACGTATATTATCGTTTATTTATATTTTATTCGTTTTATTATCAGATATTTGTGTATTTTCTATTACCTTTCCTCTGAGTCAACCTGTACAGTCCCCTTCACTAGTGCGTTTACAGGGGCTCGTCAGGTTTTGTGCAGTGTGGCAGCTCTGTGTTTGTTTACATTCGACAGAAGGAAACTCACAATAGTAAACATACTATAGAATCAAATTAAAACAATTTTAAAACAAATATCTCAATGTAATGATTTGTGGAATGTTTATATGACGAGCCCCTGTAAACGTACTAGTGAAGGGGAGTGTACTTCCTCTAAACGTACCTCCCTCTTTGACGTCAGTTCCTCACCGCCACATTTGATTTTATATTTGTCGTGTTAAATTCATCAGCACTTAGGTTCTTCTTCGTTACACAGTTTAAGCATTTCAAGGCTCGCTTATTAATTAATTTTTCAGCATTTATTATAGTTATTTATTTACAATTTGCAAAGTGTTATTCATTTCGTAATTAGATCTTTCAACAATTTACATCAATTGTATGGATGTTCTTATTCAGTTACTGTGCTAAATTGATCGATATTCTTAATTCATATTCATTATTCAGTTAAATTTAAAAAAAATTACATTATCACTATACTTATTCATTTACTCACTAAAATTTATTCACATACACTACGTTAAAATTGTTCTTGACTCATCGTATTAAAATTTTCCTTCAGCTCAAGGTAATATCTCTCTCCCTCTCTCCCTCTCTTTCTCCTCTCTCTGTCTCTCTCTCTCTCTCACCCGTCTGCCTGCCTGTCTGTCTGTCTCCCGGGGATTGCGTGTGATGTCTCTATTGGCAGTCCTGTGATGTCTTCCGTGTTGAGTAGTTTTTGCCCGAGACATTTCACATTTCTGGTACGTCTGTATGTCTCAAGTGACCTATTTCCTTTTTTTTCTTGTTTCTATATTACGCATTTGGTTTATCTTTTATTTATCACTTTTTTTTACGCATTTGGTTTTTATTTGTTGTTCTTGTTTTTGTTTTTGTTGTATCGTGTTTGTGTTTTTATTCGTGTTTGTTTGTTTTTGGTGGGTGATGGTAGGTGTTTTGTAAGATAGAGGGAGAGAGAATAAAAGGAAGAAAGAATGATAGAGAACAAATAAGGAGAAGATAATGAAAAAAGAGAATAAGAGAAACAAAACGAAAAAGAATAGAAAAGGATGATAGAAAAAACAATAAATTAAACCAAGATAAAAGCAAAAAATGGAGAGATAAAATAATGAAAACAATCGAAAACATGAAAGAAACAAAAATGAATGAAGTAGATAGAATGAGAAGAGAGGAATAGAGAGAAGAGAGATCGAGATAAAGACAGATAGGGAGAGATGTTTGAGGGGAGGGGCGGGGGGTCAGGCAGGGCACCAGAAGAACTAGTGAAGCAGAGAGAGATCATTGGAGTGTGTCGTGAGGGGGGTGGGGGAGGAAGGGTAGAGAGGGGGAGAGGGTAGGGGGAGGAAGGGTAGAGAGGGGGAGAGGGTAGGGGGAGGGAGGAAACGTCATCAGCTGTTGCCTCCATGAATAAAATCTAATAAAATAAAAAAATAAAAATAAAATACATGAGTTAAAAAAAATTCCTACGAGAAAAAATAAATAAATTCTAAACAGCTAAAAGGAATTATAATTAATCTACATATGAACCCAAATTAGGTAATAATTCACTATAATTAAATACACGAATGCAAGATCTGTGACGTCCCACGAAAACAAAAAATATTTAGTGCACTTACGAATGCCAGAAAGTCGATACGAAAGTGGATATCAAATGCGCAAAGGAAAACACTGAAGAAGGAAAGTGTCTGTGCTTATCACGGTAACATGTGGCGATTCAGAAACGATGTTTAATGCACTTATGGACGTAAGAGGTTTCTGATTATAGTGACAAAAGCAATTAATGTGCCTTTGAATGCATTTGGTGAAAACTTAATGCTTTTATGAAGGCATTAGGAGAAAAATAAAGTACTTAGAGCGACGGCGTGGGGCGATTAAACTGAGAGTTCCTAGACTTTATGACTTCACTGTGCTGCCAATATCTTCAGGTCTGGTGAACTTATGAACCAACTGTGTGTCCAAGATCAAACTCCAGACACATATGTTGCGAAAAAGATTCATTTTATTGAACTGTGAAAACATTACGTTCCTAAAGATCCAATTTATGGAACTTATGATACACAATCGGTCTAAGACGGGTTATTGAACTTTGAACTTGTAAACAATGTAATTAAACTAAGCTTCTAATGATATAAAATTTATGAATTGTTTACACTGATAAAACAATTCATCACTTCCCAAAGCAGCTTAAGAACCACACCTTGTTAATTGACTCTCTCCATTTGTCATTATACATATATGACTCACTAATGTTATTTGCTTATTATGATCCTATGTCTTCTATATTTGTTAATAAACCGCTTATTATCATCATCATCATCATCATTGACATCACTATCATCACTAATATTATTATTATTACACTCCGCCCTTAAGGAATCGTTATCATAGCTACAATAAACGTAATTTTTTCGTCCTAATTGACTCGTTCTGCCAACTATCGTATCCCTTCCTTGGGGTTATGTAACGTATAACTCAGCTTAGGTAAGATCCCAACACTCTAACCTAGTCCTTGTTTAGTCTTCATTTCCCTGCTTCTCTTTTCCTAATTCCTCCTCCCTATCTCCTTATTCTTTGCTCTCCTCCCTCCTTATTGCTTGCTCTTCGTCTTGTTTTATCTTACTTCTTAGTCTCAATTTCTTTATCTTTCTTCTTGGTGGTTATTCCTAATTCCTATTCTCTTGCTTACTTCTCCTCTCTCTCCTTCATCCTTTATCTAACTTCTCTCGATGTCAATTTCTTTCTCCTCTGCTTCTTAATTTCACCTCTGTACATTCTAGTCTTCTCACTGCACTAGAGTAACGTTTTTGCTTCACCAATCATGTTTATAACTTTCGTCGTCTCATTGCACTAGAGAAACGTTTCCATCATTCATGTTTATAGTCTTCGTCTCACACACTTCAAGAGGCTGTTTGCTTAGGCTACTGATGTGTTAGCTACGTGCACTTCCTCCAACTACTATCACCACCAGTGTAGAATTCCTTGGCAGATATTTCCATGCTGTTGGTTCCCAGGTATGCAACAGTTAGAGATTTACCAAAGGGGGGCGTCTTGGTCTGCCCTGAATGAGATTAATTTTTTTTTTTTTTTTGGTGGGGAGGTGGGGTGAAGTGGGATGGAGAGGGGTGGAGTGGGATGGAGAAGGGTGGAGTGGAGGTGGAGGGGGAGTAGCGGGTTATAGAGACAACAGGGGTTATGTCTTATCTGGGTTTGATCAGAATGTCTTCTAACCCATTGCATTTCAGCCGTGTGTGTGTGTGTGTGTGTGTGTGTGTGTGTGTGTGTGTGTAAAAGGTTTTATGGGGAAATATAGTTTTGGAATCCATAAGAAAACGAAGGATGGATGCTACAGTAAGCTATTAAAAGAAGATCAACACGATTTACACACTAATAAAACAGAATATAAGACGAAGAACAGAAATAAAGACATGAACGAAAACATGGAATGAACAAGAGAAAGAGAACGAGAGAGAACTGCACAGAGACAAAGAGACTTGGAGAAAGGTTAAGAAATATGTTCACAAAGTATAACACAGAAGATAAGGGGTTACAGTTACTCGCTGTCTGGGGGAAACAATCGCACCATCACCAAGTGGAAAGATAAGTTGACAGAGAAAGCTAAACAGGAGAAGTAAGAAAAAAAAAGAGGAAAGAGCAAAGACATAGAACGGTGAAAGTTGAGAGAAAAGAGTGCAAACGAAACATTAACTCTAGCACCGGACCCAACTGTGTTCTCTATGCAACAGCAGCTAACCCACACACACACACACACAACAACACTGCAACAACGAATGCCAAAACAACTTCACAATACGCGCGCAAACTCCGTGTAAACAATCCCACAATGCCCGCCAAAACTCCCTGTCAACAAAGCAACAATGCGCGCGAAAACATCTTAATGTCGACGGGACATTTGTTCTCGGTGACTAAGTGGTACTAGGCTTTAATACTACTGAGTCCGTAAGTTAACTGCGACGCTCTTGGCGAGTTTGTTGGAGAGTACTTCCTGTGACAGCCATAACAAGTGTATTAGGCCAATGTAAATACACGCATGCGCACTACCTCGGTGTACAGAATGCCACAAGAGGTTGATACAACATAAATATATTTTTTTACCATCCACTCTAAGTCCAACACTGTGTAAATGGTAGGTAATCAACGCTACACTGCCATAGAGACTGAAGCAGGGTGGTGGTGGTGGTGGTGGTGGTGGTGGTGGTGAGGGATGAAACAGTCTATAGCTTAAGATACGTGACCATACAACCTGGGGGAGGGGGTTAGGTTAGGTTAGGTTAGGTTAGGTTAGGTTAGGTTAGGTTAGGTTAGGTTAGGTTAGGTTCATCTTTAGGTGAAATAACCTATGATGGAGATTCTTCAAGTCACCCTATTGCATTTTATTCTTTCACACATTCTAATAACTTAACCCAAAGAACAATTTAGTAAAAAAAATTATATATGAAACGAAGAAGAAAAGGAATGTGGCGTGACATTCGAGAAACTCATTACTATAAAATCTGTTTCTCTTTTTTTTTATCTTTTGGTAAAACACTGAGGTATTGTGAGAGAGAATACCTTCATTCAGTGACGCTTAAAATGAGGTCGTTAAACTGAGATTTCACGGCTTGTGTATCTCTGACGACATCGTTTGGAAAGCACATAAGGTTTAAGTGGAGTAGTTTAATGACCAGCTGTACACACTCAATATCTCCAGTTCATAACACAAGCGCCAATTCTTCGAGTACCAGGTGATAGGTGCAGTTAAGTTGAGTACAAGAACTAAGACCACAGAGTTACTATCAGGATTCGTGAGTACTATGATTGACGGTATTTTTAAGAGTGTAAACCATTTTACTCAAGAAACTGCAACTGAATCTGAATAATTTTAGGCCTAAACAAGAGGTTAAGTTATCCAAATGAAGTTGTTATGTCCTTACTCGAGAGGTTAAGTCAATAAGTCATAGTACTCAAGGGATTAAACATCGTACTCAGGACCGTACTAATCGTTAAGTTAGGTTAGGTTAAGTTAGATTAGAATAGGTATTTTATCATGTTAAATAAAATAGCGTTCCCGATACTTAATACAGCCAAAGGAACCGGCAATACTGTTGATATATTTCATAAGTTAGGTTGATAATGAACGTAAAGGTCATTGCTGTTTTAACTACTATCCATGTATAAGAATACTTGACAGATATACATATACATACAATACTTATATACAGCTGGTGTACCATAAACTACAGTAAGGTGTTTGTGGAAGTCCAACTATCTGTGTATACTTTGTGGGAAAGAATATGGGACCATGGACGATAAATTTGGGGTATATGAGGGCTGTCACTAGTCACACGGAGGGCTGTCACTAGTCACACGGAGGGCTGTCACTAGTCACACGGAGGGCTGTCACTAGTCACACGGAGGGCTGTCACTAGTCACACGGAGGGCTGTCACTAGTCACACGGAGGGCTGTCACTAGTCACACGGAGGGCTGTCACTAGTCACACGGAGGGCTGTCACTAGTCACACGGAGGGCTGTCACTAGTCACACGTAAAATTTTGGAGCATATCGACCCCACCTGCACAGATAGTTGTTTTAGCTACTGTACATAAATGAATAAACAAACAAACAAATAAAGACTCGTGACGTTCCCTGGAAGAATCTTTAGTAAATAATAAAGTAATTTTCTGTGTTTATCATCCACCATTTTTTATCAGGATTTATTTTTTTTCTAATTCTTGTGAAATTTTATTGAAATCATATCAATAGTTAATAAGTTATAGATGACGGATGATAGAGACGGTTGCATACTCAAAACACTACAGAAAATTTACATAAAAAACAAATAAATTACTTCACTAATAAGAAACCGCTTCTTAAAAAAAACAGACATTGTTATAATCAAAGAAACACCTAGATATTTTTTAACACCTATTGTCTCATTAACTTAACCTGGTAAGATACTCCCCGAGGTAAGTGTCAAGTGCCACTACTAGATAATTGGTGACACGCTACTTCACCTGTCCGTCACCTGATCATTGACACTTCAGATTTTTCTCCCACGCTGCATCACCTGAGATTTTTTTTGGTCCACAGGTAAGTGATAATTTTTCTTTGTTCGCGAGTCCGTCACGTTTAAACGGCTTTAGTTCAGCTTTTTGTTGATTAAAATAGTAGATTATGACAAATTATTTCAGGGTAATCGATTTACTTGAGTGAGTGAGTGAGTGAGTGAGTGAGTAGAGTTTGTTTATGTCCCACCGAATGCTGTTTAACTCGAACCCTACACACTCTATCCCTACCGACTCCACCCCCTACCGACTCCACCCCTACCGACTCCACCCCTACCGACTCCACCCCTACCGACTCCACCCCTACCGACTCAACCCCTACCGACTCCACCCCTACCGACTCCATCCCCTACCGACTCCACCCCTACCGACTCCACCCCTACCGACTCCATCTACTCCATCCTCAGAACAGAACTTAAGGTATAAAATTCTACAGTTATATGTATATCTTCATGACAATAAGCTAAGAGATTGAAAAGTTGGTTTTAGAACAATTTTAACCTGTTACCCTGTTACCTGACCCAACAGTGTGTAAAGGCTACTGACGGAACCAGCAACAACAAAAGAAAGATTGTGTTCCTGTCTCCACGTCCCACGAGTTCTGTACACCACACCCAACTGGTTCAGAGACTGTCAACAAGAAAGGTATCAGGGGGGGGGGTAAGTATTATCTGAGGCGAAGGTGAAGGTGTAACACTTATAAACCATTAAGTGACTAGAAAAGATAAGTGCCTTTAAGATCTTACACTTATATAAGTTACATAGAGACACTATCTATAAATGGCAGATATTTAATGGCTGTGTTATTCAATTAAAAATGATATCTGTATAAACCAAATTGGAGGACTAACCTAACCTAACCAATAAAATAAAATAAAATTAAATTATCTAATACAACAGCCAAATCAATGAACGTTCAAATGCGTCAATAAGGTGATTTTAACAGAGCAGTAAGTAATGAACGTTCAAATGCGTCAATAAGGTGATTTTAACAGAGCAGTAAGTACGAATCATGAAACACGTTGATCATATGAGTAAATCCGTGTTATTTATTGCGTGCGAGCGTGGTTGCGTGAGTGAGTGAGTGAGTGCGAGTGTGTGTGTGTGTGTGTGTGTGTGTGTGTGTGTGTGTGTGTGTGTCCTTGACTTTATACACGTTTCTGCACGAATGTCAACACAATGTAGAGTTTTGGATCTATGTATTGAAAACCTTTACAATATTCTGAAAAATATCTACAAGGACTTAATTTTCTTATAACTAAAAAAAAAAACCTACATAAATTAACTACAAACCTACACAACAACAACACCACAACACTGACACATAACATTAGCATCACAAAGACTTAATTGATCAACTGCATTAATTTCACTCGTAAAAAAAACATCCATCACTCAAGTCAGAAAGTAAAAATTCACTTGTCTGACTAAACAGCCAAAAATAATATCAAGACAAAGAATAAATTTGAGAAAAAAAAAAAAAATATCCTAAAATTTGATATTATCATCAATTAACAATTTAAAAACAGACTAAAAAAAAAGATAACCTTATCCTACAACCTGATATCATAAAGTAACAAAGTTAATAATAACATTTGATAAGATAACGGAAAGTAACTTAACATAACATTTGTATAAAATCCCAATTGTATAACCCGCTATCGCAACACTCTTATATGACAAGGGGTCTTATTACTCATGGTGGTTAGGTTAGGTTTAGGTAAGGTTTAGGTTAGGTTAGGTTATTATACAATGATATTCGGTTTTTCTTCAGTCATAATTATATTTGTGTTAATATTTTCCTTCCTTCATACATATCTCCTCATACCTTTCCAGTTTAAACCTCTTCTCTTTATATTTTTATCCTCTCTCTCACCCCCCTTCACTCCTTATCCCCACCCTCACCCTCCTTTTCTCCCTCACTCCATCTCTCTTTATCTCCCTTACACACACACACACACTCCTCCATCCACCCTCACTCGACACTGCTTCCCACGACGGTAACAGAACATAGTAATTCCATCACAAGGTTAACTCACTGCAGCACGGATGGTGAGGCAAAAGGCAGCGGGGTTAATGTGTACCAAGAAGCGCGTATTTCTCTCTCTCTCTCTCTGACTTTCTTCTTTTGAGACTCTCACTCTTTAGTTCATCTTCTCTTTCTCACATTCTCTTACTGTCCATTTTATACCTCTTCCTTTCATTCTCTCACTCTCTCATCCTCTCTCCCCTCTCACTATCTCATACTCTCTCCCTCTCATTCTAGAGTGAGTGTTTAGGTCTCTTATATTCTCCCCCCCCCCACTCGTCTCTACACCCCCACCTGAGCCAGCGGGACAGAAAATATATATTAAAAAAAATTATCCTGGAACTACAATTTTCCTTGAATAAAAAAGTAAAAAAAAATGAATACAAGAAAATAAACAGACATATTTCTGACTACTTGCAATTAATATATCCTTAAGTTAATTTAAGTTTTATTAAATGGCAATATGAGAATATGGCTGAAAATTATATTAATAAATGAATCATACAACTCAGGTAAGGTTATGTTTACAAAATCGTATATTAAGCTTAACTACCCGTATGGTTGTTGATGATGATTTAGTATTTTGTAAGGAGAAGTAAATTTATTGTAAATAGTGTGAGTGTTGCAGTAGTGTTTCGTGTATAATTTGTGAGGCGAGATGTTGTTTTCTTATATACGCTGTGATCGAGAGTGGTGTGGCAGGTGGGTGTGAGGGAGTGTGTTGGTTCAGCTGGTCTCCGTACACACACACACACACACACACACACACACACACACACAATATAGAATAACCACATAATTAGAGAAAGAGAGAAACAATAGAGAAAGTAAATACAAAACAAAAAGACAAGATAAATAAAGGAATAAAAACGTAAGAATGAAAGAATGATGGTTGAGTGATATTACTTACGACTTATCTGAGAAAATCTCTTTATATTTAAGCAACGTCACGAGAGAGAGAGAGAGAGAGAGAGAGAGAGAGAGAGAGAGAGAGAGAGAGAGATTAGAAAAAAATAGGTCCAGATATAAAGAAAAACAAAAGAGAACAACGTCACAAAGATAAAATAGTTAGAAAATGAAGGAAATTTATAGGAGGAGTATCACCCCACCCCCCACGCCCCCTCAAAATAGGGTCATTGTTATAAATAGATAAAATGGCCAAGGTAAATATTAATACGAGAAAGATTCAACGCCAAAATGGGTAAAAATTGTGTTGAAGGTGTGATGAATACGTTAGGTCGAGAGATTGGTCTGTCATGCCTGCAGCGAGGAACATGATAAAGGTGGTACCAATGTTAAACTTTGGTACACACCCACACTCACGTCTCTCTCTCTGTCTGTCTCTCTCTCTCTTTTAGTTCTCTTTCTCTTGCACTCTATCTTTCTTATTATATATTCATTATCTCACTCGTCTGCTTATGTGTTTGTTCGTCTCTTCTTGTGTATATATATAGTATGTGTGTGTTTGTGGGTTTTTTTCATGGCGTGTGATGTCCTTCTGCACAAGGAACTTTTGACATGTAACTGATACTAACAAGAAATAACACCTGTATTTTGATCTTCCTTTCTCTATCTCAAATTTGACAAGGCCTATTGTTATTGGTGTGTGTGTGTGTGTTGTATTAGGTATGGATGCTTGTACCAGATGGTTCTCCTCCACCACCTCCACCTCCTGCACCATTCTCCTTCACCCATTGCACCACTGCCTCCCAGTGACCCCATGGCTTGTTTATCAGGAAGAGAGACACACACACACAGCAAAGTGAACACCACACCTCCCGTCCACCACCATCCCTGCACTGCCCACCTGCACCATAAACAGGTAATTGTTTAGAGTGATTATGATTCCTCCAGGCAAGGTGTTACCAGTGTGTGTATGTGCTGTGTGTGCAAGTGTGTGTGTGTATGTGTGTAGTCGTTGATGGGGTGCAATAGTTGTTCGTGTAAGTGAAAAGGAGGAGGAGGAGGAGGAGGGGGAGGAGGAGGGAGGAGGAGAGGAGAGGAGAGAGAGAGAGAGAGAGAGAGAGAGAGAGAGAGAGAGAGGAGAGATGGGAGATATTGATTAGAGGTGTGAATTAAAATACATTTTTTCCGTCTTTTTTTTTTTAATTTTCTCTACATTCCTTCATTTCTTTCATCATTCTTCCCCATTCTCCTCCTTATCTCTCCCTTAATATACGCCTATATTCTCCTCTTCCCTTCCCTTTACCTTCATCAACCTCTCTATCCCTCCCTCCTTCCTTCCCACCATCCTTCTCATACCTTTATAATACGTGACCTCCTATCCAGTGGAAAATTTTTGACCTCTTGAGTACCTGACCTCTTGACCTCTCCATGTGACCTCTTAGCATCTCCACACCAACAGAACACATCAAAGGATACTGTACTTAATTCTAGAAGAGGGTTTTAACTCATACCTGGACACTATATAAGATACCAGAGTGCCCATTAAACAGGTGTCTTGTGCCGATTAATTTATAAGGTGTTGATGGTAGATGACGCCTTTAATGTGGGTTCTAATGACAGACAGGTTGTGTGAAGGTGATGTGTCCTGTCTATTCCTGTCACTCTACCTGTCTCCGAGTGTCACTGTCTCTTTATGTATCTGTCTACTGTGTTGTTAGCGTATTCCTCTGTGTGTGTGTGTGTGTGTGTGTGTGTGTGTGTGTGTGTGTGTGTGTGTGTCGGTCTGTCTGCCTCACACTCCTCTCTTCACTAAAATTGCCAAAACAAAATCAAATCACTCGGTATAGGACAAGAATAAACCAATCACTACTTAGAACCAAGTGAACCATCCATACTCGTCCACCAATCACAGCTCAGGTCACCATCACTCGTTCCTCCAATCATCATCATCATCATCATTTTTTTTTCTACCTTCTCTGTTTTATCCTCCCGCTGTTGTCTTCACGTCACAGGAGGAAAACTCAGGAAAAAGCGTTCAGACATTTTTTTTTTACGACAGTTTTTCCTGATTTATTCGTCATTTTAACTTTCTTATCAGTCACGTCGGCCATTCAACAGGTCCTAAAACCTAACTCCTTGAAACTCTTCCCTCACGACTTGCGGTGGGGGAAGATAGAGGTCAAAGGTCAGAGGTCAAAGCTTCAATAAGGATGGCAGGTCATATTGTGCATATCTTTACCCCTTGCCGGTAGTTGATGACGGTTCCACACTCCTCAAGATACATCACTTGGTTGGTGGTTTAAACAATGTACAATACTTCCTCGTTTTAGGTAATATTCGCTGGGTACTGTTTGCTTCTTCGAGTATATAAATATTTCCCCTGAAGTAAATCATGGAAGGGAAAGATATTAAGTGAAAGGATGAATCCGAAGTAAATTGAAAATATTAAAAAGAAGAAGAAGAGAGAGAGAGAGAGAGAGAGAGAGAGAGAGAGAGAGAGAGAGAACGAGAGAGAGAGAGAGAGAACGAGAGAGAGAGAGAGACTAGCACACAATTTACCAACAAAATGATCCCTGAATCAGCTCGACGATCACAACAACTTTCGCTTTCTTTAACTCCCGTCAACAGAACTGATATCGTATTGGGTGGCTGCTGGCGGCCTATCGTGCTGACAAGACTGTGTGTGTGCTGTGACACTTGCAATTGTCTTTATATTACGAACTATAGGATAATACTTTACCTTTCTGGTATTATAAACTGATGTCGTTCTAGAGTTCTGAATACATAGATTTACCTGGATTGAGTTGACGTTTTGTTAGGATACTGACTCGCTCTGTTGACTTTTACTGGCTTTGCATTTATTTCCGGAATTGCGTTATGCTTTTATGGATGATGTGAAATGTTTAGTTTTCCTTGATGTCTTAATATAGCTGTCTATAACTAACTGGGTGGGACGAGGGGGGTACTTCTATGTTTAAAAAAAGTCATCATAACTTTCGAGTGACTTATGAAACTCTCCATTACAACATTTACGGGGTTGTGAGGTTATAAAGAAGGAATTACAGAATTGTATTACAGGCTGGTGAAGTCTAATTAACCTGTTGTACGAGTCTAGTTTCTGTGTTGCAAGATCGTGTTGCAAATTTTCTTTTAGGTTCAAAATTATGCGTTGCAATCATTGAGGTTCAGTAATGATCCCTGTAAGGACCGCTGGGGCTAAGATGATCTATTGTAAGTTTGTGGAATCTGTGTTGCAAAATTATATTCCATGTTATAGTGGTTCAAATGCACTGCAATGTTATAGGTTCTGTGGTGATAATCTTTGTAGGGTTGTGTTAAAGGTTGTTAAGATCTGGGAGTGTTGTAGGAATGAGTTGTAGACTTAAGGGTATTGTAGAAGTGTTGTAGGAATGTGTTGTACACCTGAAAGTACTGTAGGATTGTTGTAGGGATGTGTTGTAGGAATGTGTTGTAGAGCCGAGTGTATTGTAGGAATATGTTGTAGATCCCTGGAGTGTTGTAGAAGTGAGTTGTAGACCCCGGGAGTGTTGTATGAGTGTGTTGTAGACCCCAGGAGTGTTGTATGAGTGTGTTGTAGACCCCGGGAGTGTTGTATGAGTGTTTTGCAGACCCCAGGAGTGTTGTATGAGTGTGTTGTAGACCCCGGGAGTGTTGTATGAATGTGTTGTAGACCCCAGGAGTGTTGTATGAGTGTGTTGTAGACCCCGGGAGTGTTGTATGAGTGTGTTGTAGACCCCAGGAGTGTTGCATGAGTGTGTTGTAGACCCCAGGAGTGTTGTATGAGTGTGTTGTAGACCTCGGGAGTGTTGTAGGAGGGTGTTGTAGAGTTGGGAATAAAGTGACCTCAATCAGACCGTCCCAACACCGAATGTGCGCCATTAGACACGTCTCATCCCCTGGCGCCAAGTTTACACTGTTTTGTAATCCAGATTCACTTCCGTTGTCTCACCTCGCTGTCCCACATTTCTCTGATGACAGCCGACGGTTTTATGTATGACAGCCGAGGGTTTTTTAAGTCAGCCGAGGGTTTTTTAAGTCAGCCGAGGGTTTTTATGACAGCCGGCGGTTTTTTATATGACAGCCGACGGTTTTATTTTGACAGCTGGCGGTTTTTTTTATATAACAGCCGACGGTTATAATTTCATAACAGCCGGCGGTTTTAATTTCATGACAGCCGAGGGTTTTAAATATGACAGCATAATAACGAATCAAGTTTCTATTTACGATTACAATGTAGACACACACATACATACATACACACACACACAAACACACACAAATACAACAAACAGATAGACGGAGGGAGACACAGACAGACATGTAGACAGACAAACAGACACACACAAGGACTGACGAGCGGACACACAAACAGACAAGCTCACACTGTCAATGATATGTACTGAAAACGACCCGAGTCACCTTAGTACATAACGCGAAGCACAAAAACCGGATTATCCAGTCAGCAGGCAACAGGGAGCAGGCCGGCTTCTTTCTACTGCTGTATAGTCGTTATGTGGTGGTCTACTGGCAAATAACTTATGATAGTGTTACCATATAGAAATTACTCAGTCTCTATTGTGTAAACTAAATCATAATCATTCAATTCAAATCTTATTATTTAATCTATTTAATATTCATGCTAATCATAATTTCTTATCGGGAACGTCTTGGAATCTAGTTAATTCTTCCTTTCACAAGAATTTTATATTTTATCATTAATTTTAAATCGTCATCTTTTAACGCATACTGCATAGTATTTCTTTTCATCAATACATTAATCCCTTATTATTTTGTTGTAATTTTTCGAACTACGTGAGAGGTTGTTAATTTTCCCAGTGAATAGATGTTAAATTTGGTCATCATTTAATTAGCTTACAATAGATACAACAATAACTAGTTTAATTTTAGCTATTTTATTCTATTGTCAATTTTACAGTCCTGACATATTGTGTTTATTTCTCTCCTTATATTAACGTAACTACAACTTCCTTTAAACTTTTCACTCGCAGCTATCACTTCCTTTATACTTTAAGCTTTCACAATTAATTATTTTTCTTTCACAATCTTCAAAACCGACAATAACATTCTTTATTTTACCATCATCATCTACAATGGTGACTCTCCTTCCTCAAACACCATCATAAAAACCGCAAACAATGTACCTGACGAAGGACCAACACATTCTTCCCTCTGCCCGGGTGGTCCTCCTTCTGTCGTGTATAAATCTCTCACTGACACTCATATTTACCGTGTCTGGGGGAATTGGTGTAAGGCCGTACGTGTCTCGGGTGGTGAGGGAAACAGGGAGGAATGGGAAATAGGATAATTGACCCTTTGCAGCATGTCACTGGGTAATTTTGTTCAGTTTAACCCTCTCTTTTTTTCCCCGCCGCTAAATGTTTTCCCTCAGTTCTGGCACAATAGCCAACCTTTCCCACGTCCGCTGGAGCCGCACAGGGGGAGGAAATTGATGTTTGCAGAGAACTTTACCCGGGATTAGAGAGAGAAAATGCAGCGATTTGGGGAATAATGCCTGTTTAGGGAGGATACGTATACACTGCAGGTAGGGACTTTCTCAGTGTTCTTCTGTCTGGCAGGGAACAAAGAACGACTTTACCATTACAGCAATTCCTAAAACACATTAATCTACACCATACTAAAACCAATTATGATTACCCTAGTAACTTTTTTTTTCAATTTAACGTAAGTGTAATGATATCAAACAAAGAAAAATAGTTATGTATTTACAAATGAAAATACTCAGAATCACGAAGAGTATTACAATATATATCTGAATGCATCGTACACTTGAAAAATCATTTAAAACTCATAGATAACTAATTAAAGGATGGCAAGAAAATACATCAGTAACAGAAGGACGAGTACAACAGAAATAATTGAGCCAGAAAAGGTAATCGAGTTGAATGTAATTGTTTTTTAAGGAAGCAGTAGGTACAATAAGTACAGTTGCTTCCATTAATAACTTGTACATTTTCTGGCGTGTTTTGTGAGATGTGGCACCACTGTTTGTTTACATCGTAGTATAACTAGCAGAAGTACCCTCGCTACAGTAACCAGACCAAGGATACTAAATAAGTGAGAGAGGAGACTAAGACAACCTCGAGAAAGGGTCGTATCGTGGTCGTTTTTGTTCCATATATATATCGTCATAAACGTAATAAGGGAGGCGATAGAGAGAGGGGGAGCACTAAGCAGCTTGGTCGATAGGGATAAAAAAAAAGGTGAATTAGTTGTTATTTATCGATATCATTCTCGTGTTTTATACAGAAGAAAAATTGCAAATATCAGAGAATGAAAATGAATGAGTATTGAGCAAGAGAGAAAGAGATGACAGTAAATGTAAACAAAAGTAAAGTTGATGAAACAATAAAGAAGGGAAATAGATATGTGAAATTGTTAGCTTAAATGTGATATAATGAAGGATCTTACATGTGTCAGGTATATGAGGAATGGATTTTTGTCAGCGAATAGAACAATGGGGGAAGAGTGGAGTCAAATCATACTTGTGGGAAAGACATAAGTAGTGTATTAAGACATATATAGAGAGAAAAGGAACTATTTTTTATAACGTTCATCACAGCCAACTAGAAGACATTCGTATAAAACATTCTTACAACATACAGCAATAGTAAACATTTAAATACAACTTTTAAACATCCCATAGCTAGCAACATTCACCAACAACAATCATCCATGACATAGCTAGCAATATTTATATAAAACAATCATCTATCAAACTTGCAACATTCACATACAACAATCATCCATCACACTACTAGCAACTAGCAACAATTCACAAAGACAAAACATTTTCAACACACACTTTCAGAAAATAAACTCGGTTAAAAAACAAAAAAAATACCAACAATGCCAACAGAAAACTTTATAACGTTACAGACGGAAAGATATAAAAAATCTTGTTGAAGAGTGGCAAAGAGGATGAGGTCTGGTCTCAAAACATCACGCTCCACAACCACCCAAAATTTACATGTCATTAAAGTAACGAAATAATGAGACCAGTTTAGGCGTGTGAAAGAGCGAATGTGTCGGTGCAGTTTGTAAACAAGAGACGATGCTGCGTAATGGTTCAGATCACTCAACCAGTTCTTTTCTAAATATTGAGATCAGTTTAAGTAGGGGGTGGGGGGCGGGGGAGGGGGTCCAGTTCACCTGTATTGAAATAAACGCAGGTAAATCACATTAGAATTTCGTATAAAAAGGGGAATTAATTTGGAAGAAAAAATGTATGTTTACTGCAGACCAAAAAAAAAAAATACAGAGAGGATAAAATTTAAAATGCATTAACTTACGTGAATCATTGTCAGAAAAAAGATAAAATTGCTTTAAAATCGTAATAAAATCCTGAAATGTACAAACCAATAGTAAACGATCTGGTTCGGTAAATATCACTATAAAGTCCTCCGTAATAGTGAATTAGGAACAAGTAAAGAGCCTTGATATCCTAGAGCATTTCCAAGTTTCTGATTGCGTGTGGGTCACCTATTCTCCGCTTGTCGCTGTGTGGGTGATATCTGTCCTATATTACTAAATTAAACATTCAATTCATATACAGCCGTGCCTATATTAAGATGATTTAATTTATTCTTGTGTTATAATACCGGTAAAACTTAACAACATACTCGTAAGTTAGTTTGTTAGGTGAGAGCTGTGTGCGCGCAGCCTCTTGACATATCGACACACTGGATGCAACTTTTTACCATTTTATGAACGCTGATTGTGTAACACCTCCTTCCTGCTGCGCCAGGCCTGCAGGAAAATCAGGGTCCACGACTGGGCCTCCTCCATTGATGCTGAAAGCATAGCCATCCTCGCGGGCATTCATGAGGGGGCGACCTATGCTCGCACTGAACGCCGGAACCTCCTTATAATCAGTGACAGCACTTCTGCGCTAGCGAGGCTCAAATTACCCTCCCCCTCCTCCCCTGCCGCCCAACACACCCTAGCCGCCGTTGCCGGGCTAGAACAAACTGATGACATCCGTGTCAAGTTTCTTTGGATCCCGTCACATATAGGAATAACTGCCTGTGACACTGTTGATCGGCTTGCCAAAGAAGCTACACAAGAAGAAGATATTGAAGCCACTCTCGCCCTCTCCCTGAATCATCTCAAATCTCGCATACACGCCACACAACGAGAGGCATTCAACGAAAATTGGATACACCTGAAACAACGGGGTAGCATCACACTATGCCACTATGACGCTGTAACCGGTGACGACAACCGCCACTACAAAGAATATCAATCCCTGACTCGATCTCAACAGCTTATATACATGAGACTGCGCCTAGGGTACAGGTACCTATGGGAGTACATTGGCAACCCTGAGCCTCACCGCACTGTTTGTAAACTTTGTGGCCAACCCGACTCTCACACCCTCTCTCACTACATCCTCACTTGCCCTATGACCTCCTCCTATAGGTCCCCAGCCGTTACCAACACCTCTTCCCTCCCAGACCAGATATCCCTCCTCCTAGTCACAGGCCTGGCATTTGACATTATTAGGGACCTGCCACTCTTTGCCATAAACAGATAAAATGTACCGGGAACTTTCCCCCCACACACTCATCATTCTCTCACTTTATGTAACTTGACAGAACCTATGACCCTTCAGGCTTTTACGCCCTTAATGTACGAGTCATAAAGGCAAGTATGAACTTTTCATACTTCCCTGTTGGGCGCTGTAAACGCTTCTGCGCTTCACCTTGCACAGGATGTAAGGGGGTGCCCAATAAACTAGCCCCCTCGGGGGCAAATCTGAAATCTCCTTCCTGCATATGGTCTAATCTATAGGGCTTTTTAGATCACCTTCAGTAGTGTTTTTAGAGAAAATTCTTGTTATATAATAGTTATACAAAATATTAACTCCAACGGTTATTTAGTTATTGTTTTTAATTAGTATAAAGTAAATCTGGCGTGAATCTTTACTTTCTTGCTTCTCTCTCTTTCATTGTTTACGCTTTCACTTTTCTTTGTAGCTTCGTGTTTACCCTTTTCTACATTTGCCTTCACACACGCACACGGCATATGATGATGATGATGATGATGATGATGATGATGATGATGATTGGAACAGAGAATAAAAAAACCGTAATATCTCTTAAATCGAATCCCTACCTTAACTAAGTCTACTGGTGTGTGAGTTATCTAGTTAAAGTATTATTTCAGTATAATATTCGGACCTATTTGTTTGTGCTTTCGCTACCATGAACCAGCTAGATGGATTTTTAAACCTTCACTTACGAGGTACATTCATCGTTCTGTCCTTTGTAAATCCCAATGACAGTTAAACCATAAATTGGACGTTCTTCTACACCACAAAGAATGATTCCTTCGTTATTTTTTCTCATTCTTCATCGTAAAGAGTCTGGGATGACGAGCTCGGCAATAAAGGTAACCTCGTTAACCTGCTGTTGTACATCAAGGAACAATTCGTCTTCCTGTGGGGGGCGTTGACGGCTCTCTTACGATGTACCAGGACATAGATCTTTTTATAATATGGCATGTGATTTAATTCTATATTAGACGCTGGTGATGAAACTCATTATAATTATTGATGGAGATAATGATGATGATGATGATAATGATGATAATGACTATACATGGCGGAGAAAATTACCTCAAATTTTACTATAAATTTCCACTTGATCCCAAATTTACAAAGTGAAGAGAATAAAACACTATGATTTTCTTAATGGATTTATAACAATGTATAGTATATATTAACAAAATAATCACCTAACTTACCCTTATTTCCTCTACCATGACCAAGATATAAGAGAACTGTAAGCAAAATAATCTTCACTATTGATTTTAATATCCCTGAGTTGTTACAGTGCTGTGGTGTGTGTGTTGGGACTAAGATGACACACACACACACACACACACACACACACACACACACACACACACACACACACACACACAGACCAAAACGTAAAGTGATGACAGTAGTTTATAGAGTACAAAAATGTGTAAAGATAAATTAAGAGTAATATGGTACCTAAATTATTATTATTATTATTATTATTATTATTATTATTATTATTAACAACAGGGACATCACCATCACCACCACCATAATCACCACCACCCTGTTCCTCCCTGTGTGGTGGCATCACTCATAACCTTGATAACACCGTAAAATAAGTGTTATGAATCATTCTTCCCACGTCATTGGTCGCCTCAGACACACACACACTCATAGGAACACAAAGCACCAGAAGTACGAGTCAATTTACCTAATACAGTTCATAGATTAAAACTTTTCCTTTCTGTGTTTAAATAATTCCTGATGCACGAACTTCTGAGAATCTGTTCATAGACGCTTGATGTGTGTTGATGAGAGATATTTATTACAGTTTAAGAGAGAGATGATAGCTAGACAACCCGTTCCCTCTCATCACCTCTCAAATAAGCAGGTCTGGCGTATGTCACGGTCGGGTCCCGGTTTGTTGCTTGCGGCCGTAAATTTGCCGTAGTTGTCACTGCGGGCGACTTATGCTTCCTGGCCGACCCACGACACTTCTCCACTCGCTACTAAACGCAATCATAATTACCGCTAATTTCCCCATTGTTAAGAGCCTGGCGGAGGGAAGTTGGCGAGACGCTTTAAATGTACCCACGCCAGTTTACGGTTTCGAAATATTGCAACAAGCGCTTTCTAAGTGGTAAGTGGAGGAGTGTGTGTATTAAGGAGGGTTAGGAGACGGTGTACTGATCTAGCTGCTGACCTCTGGATCCGTGGTGGTGGTCGACGTCACACACACACACACACACACACACACACACACACACACACACACACACACACACACACACACACATGAAAGCAGGAGTAAAAGAAACTCTATTAAGCTATAATACTGAGAGAATCACAAGGCATTTTGTGTGGGCTCTCCGTGACCCCCACACTCACGAGACTTCCCACATGACGTGACATAAACAACAACAAAGACCATTAGGAAATTAGCACCGTTGTCAGACCAGGTACGTCACTCAGGTGAAGGTTAGAGCGACTCAACTCACTCACAACAGTCAGACGGGTGAAGGATTAGAGGTGACTCACTGACTCACAACCGTCTAGCTTGTAAAGACTGAAGAGGTACACTGACTCACAACCGTCTAACTTGTAAAGACTGAAGAGGTACACTGACTCACAA
This sequence comes from Homarus americanus, assembly GCF_018991925.1. Taxonomy (NCBI): domain Eukaryota; kingdom Metazoa; phylum Arthropoda; class Malacostraca; order Decapoda; family Nephropidae; genus Homarus; species Homarus americanus. The sequence continues at coordinate 2,337,298 of NW_024712913.1, forward strand.
CCGTCTAACTTGTAAAGACTGAAGAGGTACACTGACTCACAACCGTCTAACTCTACAACTACAACCAGAGAACAAACACCCGAATATAGTTCACTACACCTAATAATAATCGGGAATAATAATAATAAACTTAATAATAATCGGGAAGAATAATAATAAACATAATAATCGGGAAGAATAAGAAACAATGAACTAAAATATAATGAAAAACGGGACAAGTGACGGAAAAAAAAAGGATTTTTCTTACTCTCATCAGCAGGGAGCACAGGCCAGCTTATCCGAGTCTCAAGCTGGGAGTAAATTAGGGTGTATCGGGAGCATTGGATACCACACGTTAAGGTTAAATTATCCTCATAGAACGTACAATACACTTAGCCTTGTAGAGCGCCGCCAGGATCCTTGTGTGGTAAAGGAGCATCCGTGATATCAAGGATGGTTGCTATAGGATATCCAGACCACTATCCAGAAGGTGTAGGATCAGTTGGTATAAGTATTGAATTGTAACAGTTTGTAACAGTTTATTTAGCCAGAAAAATACAGATACAGAGTGGATAATAACAACAATATTAACATGGCTGAGCCTGTTGAGAACCTGAGCTCTCTTTGAGGGTGTAATGTACCCTGACCTATTCTATCCTATCCTATCCTATCCTATCCTATCCTCATTCTATCCTAACCTAACCTCAACCTAATCTCATCCTAACAGAACCAAAATTTAACTTAACTGGGAATTAGTTTTACCATATTTTAAGACATTTGTGTTTTTTTGTTTATAATCATCTACAGCCTATAATAACACACACTAAAATTATTGTGAACATTGATGTAATATGTCTGGCAGAAACACGAAGACGAATTGAATGGAAATTACACAGGAGTTTCACAACACTGAAAACGTGTTTAACCTCAAGACACGCTTTTGTTATTTCAAAATCGAATTCTCATAAAAATCATCCCCATCGTCAGGATTATTGACAGGTGTTCATTATGACAGACTAAAATGATATGATTAACATTGACGTAATATTTCTGTTAGATAGACGAAGGTGAATTCCCACACTAACTCGGGTGAATTTTTTTTTCAGTGGCGAGACCTGTACACCATGCCATCTGCCAGGGCTTACGTGTACTGCAACCTCGTGTTCCTTAGGTTACGGGTCTCACACGACACAGTAGAGGGCTCACGCTGGCTATGATGACTGGATATGGGCGTGTAATGAGGGGAGGGAGGGGGAAGGGAGGGGGAGGGGAGGAGGAGGGGAAAGGGAAGGGGAGGTGGAAGGGAAGGGGAGAGGAGGAGGAAAGGTAGGGGGATGGTGCAGGTCTCATTTCTGGATTCAGTCGTAGTCTTGTTGCTATCTACATATAATACACTGCCCTGACAGATGCCGCCTGCAGCAGTATCATTCAGAAACAATGTTATCCCTTCATAAACTTGGAAACAAAGATACAGTTCTTAAAATTACCGCTAGGGGCACACATTATCCCACAGCTGCATAACACAATGTAAAGTCAAGGTTCTTGTTCTAGGTTTAAAGACCAGACACAGTGATCACACTTTAAAATGTTCTCCTGAAACATACACGAACTATACATGAAGGAATTCCGTGCAGGCGCTGTATTAAAAGTATTGTTTGGAAGTAATAACACTAAGCGACCCCACAATTAGGGTAAGAATATAGTTCCCCAAACGGCCACCAAAGGTACACACACATCAGCGCCACACAATATAAGGGACACTCCACGACACCAGTACCTATTAAATGTTTCGTGGCTGGAGTGAATCAACCGAGACTCGCTAAAGATATCATCCAGAAAAGAGTGACAAAAAAAAAAAAGTAATCACAAAAAATAAACGTACAGTTGCGAAGAAAATTTCCTTGATATAGCAATATCTTTCATCAACATTATGGTCAAAGATATGAATGGTTTATGGAGAATGATGCTTTTCATTATAAATTAAGTCAGAATAATATGCAATAACACTCAATATAGAAACATCTGAGAAAATATATGTAAACTTTCTACTTTCTCTCACTAGACCCTCAGTAAATGTCATATACTGCTACAGGTGTCCAGTGATTATTGTTTGTAACTTTACCTGTTAATGGAAGTAATTAGTGAAAATATATACCTATTAAAGAAAGTGATTAACAAACCTGTACCGGTAAGTGAATGTGATTACTGAAACTCTACCTGTTTGTTAAAGTCATTTATAAAAGCCTCCAGGTATTTTAGAGCCCAGGTTAACGTAGTAGGCATTACAGAAGGATCATAAACAGAAACTTTTATGATTATTAGACTGGCAAGAGAGTTTAGTCTGTAGGTGGGAAGACAACTTGAAGTAATTCTGTTTTTTTTTTTTTTCTGCTTTTCATCATCGTGACCATTTTGAGTTAGGTGTTGGGTGCCACAAACTGGATATAAAAGGACGAATAAACAGTATGATGCAAGACGTAAAACGACACTGAAGAAAAGTGAAATGCAATCTAGTCTAACACTTTTTTTTTCTCCTTCGGTGTGCGTGATATGTAGGACTCCAGTACGCCATACAGAGGTCTTGAACACTTCGCAGTCGATAACGTTCTCGAAAAGCTGGAATAATCATGAGGTGTGTGGAAGGGTGGAGAGAATGGATGAGGTGATAGTGTCCGCAAGGTGTACAGGTAATGGCGGGGTGGGGGTTGGACGGCGCAAGCACAGACGTAAGTGTGTGTGTGTGTGTGTGTGTGTGTGTGTGTGTGTGTGTGTGTGTGTGTGGGTGAGATCCAGCGATGAGTGTTTAAGTCTGGTCAAGCACGTGAGAGTTGTGGCGAGTCTTGAAGTGGAAGAGGATAATATCACATAATGTATACAAACAAGTTTTTTTTTTTTTTACGTGGTTGATTCCCCGTAAATATTGATGTTTATATAGAACAGCTGATCAAGAAGTTATTTTTATTGGATATTAAGACTTTTTTAATTCAAAGTCTGTAGATAAGTCAAAATAGTGTGAAGTAGCTACATTGTCTTGAGTCAATCTACGTCAACTTACAAACACACATTCAGATAACTCAGGAACAAAATCTTCACCATACACTAAGAACCAATTTTTTTTCTCGTTCCAAACTTATCCTAAATTCAGGTACATAACTATTCCTAATAATTTGTAAACACTGAAAAACACACCACAACAGTCACAACATAAACACAACACATACACTCACAACACACCTCAGAAGGTGTGTTGTGAGTGTATGTGTTGTGATAAGGTGATAAGTTTCTTCACAACTCTTAAGTAACAACCGAGCTGAGAGGAGGGAACGGGGGTGGGGGGTGAATTCTAACATCGTGACGTTACCTTGCAATACCCTTGGGGGGAAAAACCTGTCATTACGAGTTCATACGTTTAAGACACAAACGCTCACAGGAAACTAATACAAAGTTTAAAATGCACATACAAGTTAATATAGTACATTATGACAGATTATGAGGCTAACAGATCATTAAAAAGGTTATTAGAAAAAGGTGATAAACACAACGAATTAAAAGGAGAATGCTATTAACTTTAAGAATGAGGAGACCAGTTCAGGGTATCACCAGACACCATCTTACAAGGGATGTTATCATTGCCACACCTCTCTCACTCTCCCGGAAACACCAAAAGGTCACATTCCAGGAACCAGATAGTTTTTTTTTTGGGGGGAAAACTTCGTTATGAGGCTTCACCATTTACTAAACTGATCTGGGAATTAAAAACTTTATAGAGCGGTTTTGGAAAAGGGATGTGTGGGTTTTTTTTTCTGGGGTTTGAAAGTAGAAAATGGAGGTTAGGTGTGTGTGTGTGTGTGAGGTGATGACAGAAGACAGACAGACAGACAGACAGACAGACGATAAAGGTGATCTCTGTGCCGTTATATTAGGATGTTGGCTGAAAACGAAAAGCTTCTCTTCTCATTTTTGTCAGCAATGTGATCAACGTTCAAGGATGATGATCACTATCTTCTGACATATTTCATTAACTTCTTTGTTACTTCACCAACACGTTCTCTGGCCCCCCCACAACCTTTATCAAAATGAATTCACACATCTACTCAAATTTTCTTTCATTTCTTTTATGTGTTACGATCATTAGCCTCCAACTGAGTTATTGACGCTGGTGGTAGATGCATTACACCTCTTCAACAGCTAAGGTCATTAAGCATGTAGACCAGGTTTGTAATTTCACGTGTCCATCAACCATTAAAATGTAATACAACTCTGTTAGGGATAATATTTAGCAGAAAATTCAAATATATTACTGAATGTTATTTTTATTTAAACCTGTGTAGGCTTATTATTATTAGCATTATCATTATTATTAACAGTAGTAGTTATAGTAATCATTTTGTTTATATAATCTCTATCTCCACTGTTCTATAGAATTATTTATGCACCTTTTTACAAGTTTTAACCCTCATACATTTAATAAATTTAAGTTCATACAAAACACCTTCAGAATGTCTAATAACTTTCAAGGTAAGTACAGTATCAACTAGCTGTAACTTTGTACTAAGATCAACCCTCACTAAGTGTTTATTTATCCTACTTTTTGTAAATTTCTTCAATAACCACCAAACTCAAATGCTTAAAATAGATCCGACATTGTTGGTTTTATTGACACACGAGATATAGAAAAGTAAATAAATGGATACAACTTCGCCTTAGAGAGACATGATTATATTGTTGATAGTAGACAAGATGGCAGCTGATGCATTAAATTGTATCAAGCGGAATAAAACTACGGGCGAGTATATCAGGACGGGAGGTTGGTGCTGTTCGGAACACTACAGTCAAGTTATATGACTATTCTCATTGGTTAGTAAGGTACATCACTAGTTACAGTCCCTTTAAAACTCCTGTTCTAAACTGTACCAAACTAGTTACTACAGTGCCATCTATGGGGAAATAAACAGATGAAAGACTCGTTCCCAGCAGCTCTCGTGTACTCGTGACTGTACGTTAGTTTGTCTCTCAAGATAACTTTGTAAACACATAATATAAGACACTTGATGACCTTCCTCCTCAGAAATGTATCATCTGAAGGCTAACAGGTCAAAGGTTAAGGTCACAATCTTAACTCAATCTGAAGGATAATTTAAATCATAAGTCTGTGTTCAGAATGGTGTGTGTGTGTGTGGGTGTGGGTGTGTGTGTGTGTGTGTGTGTGTGTGTGTGTGTGTGTGTGAGGTATTATATTTAATCTACTGTTCTGTTGATCACATAGAAGGCTTATTCAATGTGTTTACAAAATAATATAAAAATACACTAAAAATAATTTATATTTTCTAACCATTCAAAGTAAATCTCCATCATAACCATATTAGTTTACTTTTTTTATTACTTTTTTACTAACGCTTGCCAACTATGTAGCCACACAACCTGAGCTAAGAAAAAAAGCCTCAAAAACTAAAGTTCCTCTCCTTCCTCACCACCACAACCAGAGCCACCTTCACTGCCAATACATAACCAGCCGCAGGTATCATCTAATCTACAAACACTACAGGTACACCAGGTTGGGAATTTAGTGTGTCAGAGCCATAACGAGGAGTGACAAGGTAAGTGAGGTGTGCAGGCAAGCCACCTCACCCTTTTGCTGGCCAGGTGAGTAATTCATCCTGAACTCATACAAAAACGTGTTCGAGGACAACCTTAAGAGTGACTGTATTAAGGGTGAGGATTCTGTGGTGGACTCGTTTCTTATATACACAAAAATAATATAATGCAAGTAAGTGAACGTGAACAAAACCACAACAATAACAGCAACGACAACACAACAACAACAATAACAACAGCAAAAATAATAACAATACAACTATAATAATAATAATAATAATAATAATAATAATAATAATAATAATAATAATAATAATAATAATAATAATACTCAGTGACCACCAAAGCTCTTCATGCCTGGAACTCGTAAACAACATTATTGTCCAGATCATGAAAAAAAATTCAATACGGATTTTGTTTTCAGTCTATTTCATTTAACAACTTTCAAAGATAAATGCCAAAGACGTAAAATTGACTCCCGACATTAATTATTATTTCACGATTTTAAGGTTACAAATTGTGTGCCTTCAACCTTAAAATTTCAGAAAAACAAATTAATCGAGGAGTGTTGGTTGAGGTATGACTCTACAGTGTTAGTTGTATTCGTCTGTATAGTTCTTCAAAGCCAAACTAAATTTAGCCATTACTGATGTTAAAATTAGCAGAGATTCGTTTTCTGTGTGGCAACATTGTTAACTGCTGCCTTCATATTCTCTCCAGGGATTTGTGTGTTATTTAGTTAAAACCAATTTATGGCAACGAATATTTCCTTACTATAAATGTTTCCACACACACACACGAGCGCACATACATATACGAACGCGAGCACACACATCCACATACTAACACACACACACACACACTGATTGCTTTATCCCTCACTCTTCAAGGCGGAAATAAATAAATAAAGATTAAAAGATGTATAATATTGGTACAGCAAAGTTGATGAAGGTGATTAGAGGGGTGGAGGAATGACTCAGGTGTGTGTGTAAGTTACAGGTACAGAACAAAGCGTAATTATGGTGAAAGTAGCTCAAAAGTTATGATATCTTGCCCCTCCTCCTCCTCCTCTACTTCCTCTTCCTCCACCTTATATACTTCCTCCTCCTCCGTCACTACTTCCTTCTCCTCTTTCTTTACTACCTCTTCCTCCTCATCTACTTTCTCTGCCTTCCTCATAACTCATTATCTCTTCTCCTCCTTTTCTTCCTCCTCTTCCCCATCCTCCATCACCACAACCACCTACCTCTTCCCTACCACCAATCATCCAGTTCTCTTCAATATCACAGTCCTCTCTTCCATCACTTCCCCCACTACCACCACCCATTCCTCCCCTACCCAACCCTCCCTATCACCCTCCCATCCCCTACCACCACTATCGCGTGACTGGACTGAATCCCTCACCTACGGCATCACTTTCCCATATTAAAAGCGTTCAAGACGACGCTGCACCAGAGAGTATATGGGGGTGCAATTCTCCATAGGGTCAGACAGGAGAGCATGGGAACCCTTTAATGAGGATCTGAACACATTGCCTCTTTTGTTTACACCTCTCGCTTCTTATAACCACGTCGTTTATATGTAGAATGTTGCTTATTACACTCAGAACATTAATCTAGTAACGAGGTCTCTGTTGTTGTTTTTTCTGGCTATGTTAGATGATTTTATGTGTTTCTGTGATAAAATATTGATAGAATAGATCTTCCTCCAGTGAAAATAAAAGAAACGAGTGATTATGTAACCCAGAATTATTATCCAGATCAACTTAAGGTCTTGTATGGGTAAAAAATATCCTAAGTTAAGAAAAATGGATAAAACTATAAGAGTAATTATTTAATATGTTTTATAATTTATTCATAATCAGGTAGGCATTATAGAGAGAAGTTAAGTAATGGGAAGTATAATTTGGACATTGATTATACAACTGTCTTAAGTAAGAGTAATTTTATTTATATTTGTTTCTTTAATCAAGTAATTTTTCGTTATGATGTGAGCGAATTTGCAAGGACACACACTACGCCATATGATGCCCCTCATAACACCATCTGTGAGGGAATTATTACACCACATCAGGCCCCTCATACACCATCTGTGGGGGAATCACTACACCACATCAGGCCCCTCATACACCATCTGTGGGGGAATCACTACACCACATCAGGCCCCTCATAACACCATCTGTGGGGGAATCACTACATCATCAGGCCCCTCGTAACACCATCTGTGAGGGAATTACTACATTATCAGGCCCCTCGTAACACCATCTGTGAGGGAATTACTACATCATCAGGCCCCTCGTAACACCATCTGTGAGGGAATTACTACATCATCAGGCCCCTCGTAACACCATCTCTGAGGGAATTACTACACCACGTCAAGCCCCTCATAACACCACCTGTGAGGGAACTACTACTCCACGTGATGCCCCTCATAACACCATCTGTGAGGGAGTTACTACACTACGTGTCTGCTGTTCAACACTTCAGCTCACATGATCTACGTGACCTCCACTGTAAACATTAATCTGTATGTTCACTGTATGTTCCTTTACCTTTCTTTAATGAAGGCTTTTGTTAACCCACCAATGTATGTAATAAGTCAATTATGTCCAATGTATATTTTCAGCCTTTGGGCTGCAGAACTTTTCAACTTTTTCAATAAACCGTTTATTATTATTATTATTATTATTATTATTATTATTATTATTATTATCACACACACACACACGTTGTTATATACAGTAGAACCCACATTCCTTGAAACCTATATCTAATATTTCCACACTACTCCTATAGGAAAATAACATCACTAAGACCTATATCCTCCATAGAGTAAACATAAGAGAGCACTATACACCCTCTATAATAGATTAGGTTAGATTAGGTTAGGTTAGGTTAGGTTAGGTTAGGTTAGGCTAGGTTAGGCTAGGTTAGAGATACAGGAGTACAGCGTTTCTTTGAGCTGGAGTACCCCCCCACCCTCCCCCACCCCAAACCACCAACCATCAGATAAGGGCAGTAAATATGCCGCTAATTGTGGCACATTCCCTCGGCTTGGGTCTCTCACTCACCAGCCCAGCATATTACAGGGCTGCTCACTACCTGCCTCTCAGTCCCTCACAATGGTTCGGTGTTCCCCTGTAAACATACTCAAGGTGACGTGGCCAGATTGGACTTTTTTTTTTTCATTCTCTTTTCGTTTATTATTTGTATTTTCTATGTTTGTTTCTCATAAGACAAAATATAAGTGAAAAAAATACAATATATTATGAATCTACTTACAGGTGTTATTTTTCACTACCTAGGAAATAATCTGTTGTCTCACTCCAAATAATTTTTTTTATACGGAATTCACCTCATGGATGACTCACACGAAGAGCTAACATTAAATCCCTGTTTGTTGATTTGCATCTACATTCAGCGATTCCCAAAGTAAATTACTACATTGGGGTACTGAGACTTTTTAGTAGGGTGATTGGGTACTTTGCCGAAAGTACCCAAAGTATAGAGTGCATAGATACAGTACTCAACTATTAATAAGCAGGAGAAGGGACTTTTATCTGAGATTCCCATGATATTTTGTGACTCCAATTTGTCCTGCTGCCTCCACATGATAACAAGAAGCCGAAACAACCTGGAACTGTTATCCGATGCCACTTTGACAATACCCACCATTAGCACCTGAATTGGGCAGTAAAGCAATCCCATACATCCACCTCAAAAGATTACTATCATTGTCACTCCAGAACCCAAGACCCAGGGGCGAGACACTTCTATAATTTACTCTTGTGGGACTTCTTGAAGGTAACTGTACTGAATTCTTTGATTGCACTGTGATCCAGGTAGCTTGGTATAGACTGGACGTGTATATGATCCTACCAGAGCAACGTTGTAACCCCAGTTGATCCGTTTCATTGTCGTGTGGTCTGGGGCGGCGAGGTGAAGGGATATCTCAACAAGCGAGGTTTGTGGGTCACGATGAGGAGGTGAGGAAAAGTTTGGGCCGTCCAGCAGAAAGTCACCAGCTTGAGGAACATTCACAGTTTGGAAGGGAGCTCTGTAACTCCTCAAGCAAGGCTGAGTTAATTTTCTCCACAATGGGCTTCTTTGCAGTCGTTTAGAAGCCCTTGTCTGGCTGTTTGCAGGGATGTGAGTGCATATCCGGTCAGGTGGATCCCGCAGCAAACTTTTCGATCGTGTATTTCGCTTACCTATTCATCAATAATCAGTCGACGAACAACGAACATCACTTAGTTTACGAACAGGAATTTTAGCTTCGCAGGATTACATTTAAGGAATGTGTAGTGCTAATCTTTTCCTGCGGTATGTTATGATGAGCGAGGCACCACAACACACTTGGAAGGGACGGGTCACTGTACGGTCGACACCATAAGACCCTTTAGCCTATGGTGCGGTAAGCGGATAATAGGATTTTGTGATGTGATTTTATACTAAATGCAAAAATGATAAGAATAAATCACAGAAAATGTGTAAAAACTATAAAAGATAAATAATATAAAAAGGAAATTAAATCAGGTCAATGTTATAACCGCCATTTTAAATGTTTTATATTCCCTCTCATTTATCTTCTTTGATCTGTCATTATAATCAATACTTTTAGTTCAGTGAAAGAGTAAACCCAATAAACTTTTTTCTGGTCATTTGTCTTGCCAGTCACAGCGAGACAAGGTAATCAATTACGCCGAACTCATTGCTCCATGACACAGAACTGGATTACACCAACCGAGTGAGTGTCAGTACTAGGATGTATTTCTCAATGGATGACTTCATTATCATAGGTCGTGTTACAACATGAAGAGCTCAGACACTCGCTGATATGATTCCCATGTGTGATTTTGTCTCCATCAATGTGTACAGTACTGACTCATCTTGTAGTCTCACGGGTCAAAGCGCATGTAAACAAGACCCCCTGCTCCAGTAAGGTGTTCTGTGTGTCCATAATTCTTAGCGATTTCTTTACCTCCCCTAAATCCATGGACGTGTCTTAAACAACAGATAAATGTGAACTAAGGTATGGTCGTTATGTGGTCTCAATACTAGACATAGCTTCTGATGACACAATCTGTGCCTCGTCTTAAATATCTCGAATAATCACCATAACTCAAGGTGGTGGTGTCATTATAACTGATTGACGTGCTTAAACGACCAGTCTTTAAACACAACACAAGGCCAGTTTCTACACAAGACAACAACCAGGTAACTCTCTCTTAAGATCTTCAGTTCAAGTACCAGTTCTGTTGGCCATCTATGAACACTTTCGATTGCGTGGATGACTTTCATCTCATGGGATACAGTACCGGTTTAGCATACTCTAAATATGGGGGACGTCTGGAAGAGAGCCTTATACAACCACCTGGAGATTTATATGGCTAATTAAGTGACTGACCACCAGGTGAGGCCCATCATCTGGTTCGTCCTGTTAACTTTATCCTATACGAGTTATGGATCCCTCAATTGTTACTTCACCACCACACAAAGTTCTTTTATCTTTTTCTGTTCTAGGGTAAGTTGTCCAAGTTCTCCCTCCATATAAAATGTTCTATTTCTCGGGATGACATCCGGGTAATTTGATTTCTGAACATTTCTGGAGGATGTTTTTAACCTGGACCTATTTGAAGCTTATATCACCTTATATGCCTTTATTTCTCTTGGTAATTATTTATACCTGTTGCGTGCCTGAACCACCAACTTGAGGACAACAAAACTGAATACAGACATGAAAACACAAAGTTACTAAGATGATTCCTGGACTGTTGTATCTTCAGTTAAGACAAGAGACAATAGAAGAGATCTTATAGACACATTCAAAATCTCGAAGGGGATGAAAAACGTGAACCTGGGCTACAGTTTCAGGGTGTCACTCGCCACCAACACGAGGGGGCGTAACTTCAAGCTCTCCAAATTATCATGAAAACAAACCTCAGGAAATACTTCTTCACTCAGGGGGTGGTAGAGCTATGGAAGTCTACCAGCCCAAGCATGGAGTCGAGAACATCACTGGGCTTCAAAGTAACCCTAGACAAGATTATCAAGAACAATGGAGGGATCCTATACACGCCACTGGCCTCCTTCCCTCCACATGATCATCTCTAGTGGGTGGGCATTAGGTACTTTAAATGAGGTAAATATTTTAATTATCCAAGTAGATTGAGAACCTTGGATCTAATAACACTAGACAATCAAAAGGTTATGGCCATCAACCATACCAAGACCATGGTTATGCACATCAACCATAGGCCAACCATACCAAGACCATGGTTATGCACATCAACCAAGGCCAAGACCATGGTTATGCACATCAACCATACCTAGACCATGGTTAGGCACATCAACCATACCAAGACCATGGTTAGGCACATCAACCATACCAAGACCATGGTTAGGTACATCAACCATACCAAGACCATGGTTAGGCACATCAACCATACCAAGACCATGGTTATACACATCAACCTCTCCTCTGACCATGTCCCACCTCCCTCTATTACTTTGGGCCCCAACACGCTCCAGGTTGTAGACTCCAACAAGCTCCTCGGCGCCACTACAGATAACATACTAAATTGGAGAACACACATTAGTGCAATTGTCAAATCCTCCAGTTTTCGTCTCCACCTCCTCCGTCGTCTCAAGTCCCTTGGAGTTCCGCGCCCTAACTCCTCAGTGCTTACCCAATATTCATACCTCTCAAGCTCACCTATGCCTCTCCTGTCTGGTCTTGCTTCCTAAATGCTACACAACGGAAACACACAGAAAAAATGCAGAGGGCATGCAAGATTATTCGCTCCCCCTCCCTTCAAAACCCCAAAGTTAGAGGATCTTGATTTTATGCGCCTAGTGGAATCTGCGCTCTTTAAAATAGCACTTGAGAACCCACAGTCTTGAGCATCAAAATGTCCGCCAGGTGAATGAATCCATGCCTTATTTTCTTGTCCTCTTTCAATAATTTGGATCAATAATTGTTTCTAGTGCCACAGTGGAAACCAGTTATTGGGAGCAAAGGTCTCCATACAGGAGCGAAACAGGTGTAAACAATCACCTTTACCTTAATCTGTCAAGATGTTGTTTATTATGAAATCAGTGGTAAATTTATACATTTCTTTATATTTAAAGTCTTTCTCAACACCTACTTACCTTTTCCTTGAACAGAAATTTTAATACTTTAGTTACTCGTGAATCTATGCTTTCATTTTCTTTTTTTACCGACAACTTTGAAAGAAAATACGCTATATATGAGGTAAACTATTATAATTAGAATTATATCGCTATTCATCCATATGTTTTGGTTGATTATATAAATGTCTTATCCACTCCACTTGTTTTATTCAGAAGTACTATTACACGTTCGTGAAATAGTTAGAAGGAGCTCTGGCGACCCAGCGTGTATTTAAAGTAGATGTTTTGTACTGTTGTGTCAGGCTGATGAACAATACAGTATATATGTTACTTTTATGAAATCGCTTAATTTGTAAAAATACCCTATATGTTCGACCATTTTATAAACAAGCAAGTAGGTTAATATACATACAGAAAACATAAATATGACATCGAGTTTTCCATTATTTGTCCGCATCGTGGTGGCCAGACGGGAGTGCTAGCCTCTCTTCTTCAGAGGTAACCAGCTCAAGTGAGTGCCCGGCAGTGGTGTGTGTGTGTATATGTTGGTGGAGAGAGGATATCAGTCTCATCTAGCCATCAACGGGACGAAGACGACGACAAGAAGACCTGTACGGGGTGTTCCATTTCTATTGGATACGTATTAAGATTGTACAAGTCTATGTGAGATAAGTCTGTTGTTGAAAGTTAGAGAGCTTCATACAGCAGGGAACTTAAACACACTCACGGCAGAAATGAGAGCAATAACTAGGCCACACAACACTCCTCTTGGTTCTTCAACATTCCCTTTGGTTCTTATTCTCGAAATTATTAGAAAACTGTAGTAGGTCTAAATATATCCGCAAGAACAAATCACAGTAATTATTCCGTAAACATCAACAAACGACAAAGACATGAAAAAAACTACTTTTTTATGCAGTGTTCATAATGAAAAATTGGAGGAATGGAAAATTATTGATTCAAGACCTTACTCTAATAATCTTGTCCGACCAAAGTGAACAGGGCTTCACAGCAGAGGGAAAATGCGCAAACACTGGCATAAGACACAGACTCGCTTGCATGTGCTTGTGGAATATTTCTAATATGAGCCTCGAAAACTTTGAGGAAATAAGAAAACAACATTGTTACCCACTAAATGTTTACGTTTTCTCTTTTGATTACTAACTTCATTTTCTGTGGCTTCACTCTATGGTGGACTATGAACTATAGGGTCTAGCTGGAGTTCTTCCTTCAAAGTATGCTTGTTAAGGGTCAGTATATTTCATAGTTTAATTTTTCTGTTAGTCGTGGAGACGTTTGTTTTCTATTTCTTCTTGTACAAACCAGATGAAGTTTTCCTTTGTCTGCTGTTGATCTATAAGACAATATGGCCTGCTTACTCGTCACCAGGTCGGTTCATTTCGTCTTTTGTGTTATTCTCGGCATATATAATTTCCCGTCTTATGAATAGTCTAACTCTAAAGTTTATAGCTATGTTGCTCATCCATATGTGCATGGGCTTCACTGTTTAAATATGTGTATACATTCACAGATCAAGTGGCATATTTGTTTTACTTACATGACAATAGTCCTCCAAAACACACCAACCAATTTTTGCTTTCAATTTGACTTAACTTATTCAATTTGAACCCAACTGAGGCCTATCCAGTTGTGCTCCATAAATCAAGAGTAAAAAACAATGTAGCTTTAATATCGGCGTAAAACTGTAATATTTGCTAACAAACATACAGTTCCTCCATTCAGGCAGTACCCCGTCTATGATCGTTGATGCTATATACCGCCCCCCAATTACAGCTGAATAGTATTGGTGTTACGAAAATCAACAATGCTTCAGTTTACTGTGTCGTTATGGACATCCTGGCGATTTAAGTGACGAGTAAATTATAATGATGGCGTTAAGACTCCGACGATCTGATATAATTATGTGTGTAACTATTGTAAGAAGTAAAATACTGTATGGACGCGAGAACAATACTGGGCTTCAACTTAGCTCTTGTCAATACTATCACGAACAATGGTGGGATCCTACACATATCACTGGTCTTCTTCCCTCGGCATGATCGCCTCTAGGTAGGGTAGCGAATAGACAAATTAAATAAACACCGCACAGCCTTCAGAAGTCATAACAGTGGCATGGTTAAAGATGAGGGTGTACCATTGCTGGGGAGATTAGCTCTGAATCCTGAACTAAACCTGTGGCTGTCATGATGATTAGATAACCTGCTGCCAGATAAAACCTTCAATCAAAAATTACTTTAGAACTCTTAGTCATAATGTTCTTACTGAGGTATGGATAAGAATAACTAAGTTGTTCAAATAATAAAATAATGTGATCACTAAAACCTTGAGATTCTTGGAGACTCGTACTCAAGTTTTGGTTAAAAAGTCAAGAGCCGATTGAGTCTCAATACAATCTTGGTCCCAATATGTGAGATGCGTGTTTAGGTCTCCAGGTACACTCCAGGTACACTCAAGGTACAGGAATTTTCTTCTATCTGGTGACGTGAAACAAGATCTAAGTGGTTCACCTGAAGTAACGAGACGAATATAGCAACCTAAACGATGTCGAAAGTTCAGGAACTACCCGAAGTTGACATACTTTCGTTCTCACTTACGAGGCACTAATGACGTACAGCTCTCTATGTAGGATGGTCCAGCTGCGCAAGACGGGGCCCCGGCACTGGCCTTCAGGGGGTGGCGGGGGTGAGTCAGCTGAGGTGAGGGCAACAAGGGGATATTGCCACACAAAGACTAAATTAATGGCCCACAAGGTCATATTTCCTTGTGCTCTGAAGAGATGAATGAACCTATTGTTATAATCTCTTGAATCCAAAGTCGGGTTGCTAAATATAGCCAGTGTTGTGCATTCTTTATCTAGTCTAAACATATGAAACATTGTCACCATTTAAAATACAAGACGTGACCTTTACTAAGTTTATTCCCTCCATAATAAAGGACTTAAAGGTGACCTCGAAGCATCACCACACTATTACGTCGTATCACAAGAACAGTTCCACGTGCATTTACTTTACTCAGTGAAATGGAAACATCTCAATGTTTCTTCCTGTTACGACTATGAAGGCAACAGCCACTGGAGCGTTGTGACAATGCTAACAGGACACACCAATAATACTGACACACATATAAGCTTTGAGGTCACACTAAGAATATCCAACACAAGGTGGAATCCGAAGCCAGTGAAGGTAAAAACAATATCACTCATAGATATTCAACAAGGAAGATTCGAAGATTAAAATATAACCTGTTATTAATAAAAACACTATATGATTTATTTCATCTTTTTCCGCATCACTGTGGATAAGAGTCTAAATGTTCGTGTGTTTGTTTGCTTGTATATTTATCTGTCTTAGAATTCATTAACTTCTCGGTGTTTACGTCTGAGATGAAAAGCTGTCGAAGGTCATGGAGGAACATTGTATAATAAAGCAAAGAAAATTACCCTTAATATATATCTGGAACGCAATGTTTACCTTATGAATATTTAATAGATAATAAACATCACTCTTGATAAATTGGCACTGTGGTGTTCTGTATTGAGATGGTAAAGGTGAAGGTCACAGGCTCACGTAAGACAGAGAGTTGTGTTGTGGGGTCCTGACAGCAGTGAGCCTTGGACCATCAGTGTTGTTCATTTATGTGGTGTAATGAAAGGATCGTATTTATTTAACTCTTTGATCATTTTACGCCGATGGATAAATTCAATGTGTGTAAACCAAGATAAAGTATAGGTAAAGTGTGTAAACCAAGAGATCCTTTATCAATCTGAATTTACATTTCCCATGAATCAATATAAAGGAGAAGGTGTAAAAAAAAAAAAATGAATTCCCCAAAAAATTCTTGCTGGAACATAACGAGTCCCTGAGCGCCCTTACCTCTCTAGCGTGTTTCTCAGTTCCTTCCCGTCCGTGTTGATGTGCACTGTGGACTTCGGAATCCAGACTTCACAAAAAAAATTGATTGTCGATTGATTGTGGTTGTTATTATGGTAGAGACTATTTGTTGTTGTGGTTGATAGAGTTTATGGTTGTTGGTTAAGACTGGTAGTAGCTGGGGTTGTTTGATGGGGCGAGTCTTTGATTTTGATATAGAGTTTATTAGTTATGTGGACTATGTATACGATTATGGTGGTGGTAGTTGGTGGTGATGGTAGTGGTGGTAGTGATGGCTGTGACTGTGGTGGTGGTGATACTATGCAACAAAGAAGTTAACGAGCAACAAAATACCAAGGGGGCGACATTGTTATTATGCTCGTCCATCGTCTCTCAGTAATTACAGCCTGCTTTTATCCGCTTGAATTCTCTCACGAACTGTAATAATACGCTATAATCCATCTTAATCTACAAGGAAACTACATCAGACCTCGCCCTAACAGCATACTAGAGATGCTGTAGAAATATCAAAGTCTGGAGGCAATGGAGAGAAGACCTGAGTGAACGATAACAAGTCTGTGGTATGCAATGGGCTACAGCAATGTTTTCAAGTGACGTGAGGCAACAGTACAGTCGTCTCTTCCACTGTTGTGAATTTGAGATACAACAAATGCTCCCAGTGGCTTAGGGATACAATACAATATAGTTATAGAGCGGTGAGCGAGACAGTTTTTCTCCAGTTTATGAAGGGACAAAACTGATGTTGCGTTTTTCATCACTAAAGATCCAGAATTACGAGGCATTACAAATAAGAGAAACTTGTGAAGCGTCGTATAAACGCCCAGGTGGTATTACTTAATATTTTCTACATTACATTTCCTTACAGCATAAAATTCTCATCACAATTAAGTTAAGACAAACAAGAACACAACACACACAGAGAAAAGGGAGATGACCTGATTGTATAGTTGTGACCTACGATTTTCAAGGTTAAAGACGGAGATTCTCGGCTTATGACACTGTATGTAAACTCAGTAATCGAGGCCGTATACAGTGTATCTGACAACATGAGCTATACGTGTACCATGACATGTTCGATACACCTGAATACGTGCCGGTGACCTTAATGACCTTTTATCTTAAGCTGAACGTGTAGTACAGGCTGACAGCACGTGTCAGCCCGTCAGCCCTGGGGTTATCTTCATAACATGATCCTTGCTGTGCATGTCGATACCTTGTTTATATGTTAACACGTGATAAATTAATGAACTTGCTATGACTAACTCCTTCGCGGTCTGTTGAATATAAACTTGTGATTGTCCTTCACTATAACCCCGTGACAACTGTACCTCAGAAGACGCTGACGATGACTAAATTAGGCACAGGTAAGTAATAAAGATATCTCACCTCCACCTGTGCAAGTTCTCTACCGGAAAATTCCCGAAACTTTTTTTTTAGTGATAAGTGAAATCATAATATGACCTTAAAGATAAAATGTTTGTGGTAAGTGTTTAAGAACTTGACCGATTTTATGTTGTAATGTGTTTCAGTATCTGGTAAGTACACATGACTGTGGCGTGTAGTGTTGATTGTTTCCACAACGTAGTCATGAACACAGCATTAAAGGACTAGTGTGTGTGTGTGAGTGTGTGTCTGTGTATATGGTGTAGTATAGTGTAGTGTAATATAGTGGGGTGTAGTAGTAGTTTCCGAGATTTTCGTGCAGACACACAAACACACAGACATATTTCTTTGTTTTATATATATATATATATATATATATATATATATATATATATATATATATATATATATATATATATATATATATATATATATATATATATATCATGGATCTGAGTGCAGGGCGGCAGGGGACCAGGGCGGTAGGGACCAGGTGGCAGCCATATCTCATGAGGTTTAGCCAGGATGTCAACAGTAGTGATAGTGTTCTCCCTGGCAGCCGATTGGAACAGTGAGTCACTTTAGGCTAAATGGTGCCATACAAGACACCAACCTCTCCGTCCCTCCCCTCCTCCTCCCTCTCTCTCCCTCCTTCCATCCCCTTTCTTCCTCCTTCCCCTCCCTCCTTACAGTCCTTCCTCCTTCAACCCACCCTCCCTCTAACCCTCCCATCAATCTCCCCTCCTCCCCTCACCCCTGAACAGCCACTCTCTCACCATGGCCTCGTAAAGATTCACACACCCATAAAAATGTGCCAGTTTCCACCATCTGCTGGGTGACGCGCCCCACAGAAACACCTACTGAGGGACTTTTATTTTTGTTTTATTAGCCTTTTTTACAATTATTGTTTATTGTTGTTTTGCTTTTCATTATTGACTATTTACAATTATTGATTGGCAATGTTTTTTCTGGCTCTTAATGAATCTTTTCTTTAACGAAACTTCCCATAACGAAACTTCCCATAACGAACCCTTCCCTTAACGAACCCTTCCCTGAGTTACGAATAAGTAGATGACATTATCCAATAACTTATCGGGTTCATTAATCTCATAGATTCAAGTATAAGCAACTTCAGGTGCAGTCGTATAATAGTTGTTGTCTAGTGCAGTGTCTTTTACTTAAATGTTAGTGCTGAAGTTGGTTGGTAGGGTGGGTCATACGGAGGCGAATTTTTTTTTGAGTTTGAAAATCGGCCTATGGTATTAATGATGTAGTTCTATGTGCAGAATCATGTGATATCTTCTGATTTGAAAAGTTTT
>NW_024712913.1:2356717-2621171 GCF_018991925.1 Homarus americanus
ACATAGAAGGTAGTGAAGGTAACAGTAAATGAGGACATATAGAAGGTAGTTAGGATAAAGGCCGAATGAGACATAGAAGGTAGTGAAGGTAACAGGCCGAATGAGACATAGAAGTGTAGTGAAGACCGGAGTCGGAGTAGAGACATAGAAGGTAGTGAAGATAAAGGCCGAATAGAGGCATAGAAGGTGGTGAAGATACCAGGTGAATGAGACATAGAGGGTAATGAAGGTAAGAAGAGGCCAAATGTGACATAAGTGAGTAAGTTAACAGGCTGAATGAAACATAGATAGCAGTGAAAGTAACAGGCTTAACTGAAACTTAAAAGGTTGAGTAGAAGATAACAGGCTATAGAAGACAAAGACAGGAAGTATGGATGAAATTAAAATTTGCGTTTACAGAGAGATACAGAACCTTGGAGGATTGGTAATATCAGCCTGAGAACGTTTTAGAGTGGAGGACTGTGGTCGCCAACCCTCAGATATATGAAGAACGGTACCCTGATTGATTGATTGAACTTACACACGAAAAAGCAGCTATAACGATACACACACCTATCGAGTATTACTTCTGAGTAACGACTGACAAAATATGACGGGCAAACAATACATCACCAGAATATTCTCAAGTCTGAGGCATACATTATAAGGAACTCCTCGCCTCCATAGGGAAGCTATCAACAGAAACAGGGAGGTAATACCGCCTGCAAAGTTATTGGAATCATAATAGGTTGTCTAATTGGTAGACCCTGCTGCCATAGGGCATAAAATTTTTTGACCAAGTCCCAGGTTACTTAGTTGACTGACTTTTTCTGCCTCATTAACACACAACTGCAGAGTCTAAATTGTTTCTCTGTTATTAAAGCTCGTCCATCGCCTCTCAGTAATTACAGCCTCTTTTTTTTCTGCTTGAATTCTCTCACGAACTGTTATAATACGCTATAATCCATCTTAATCTACAAAGGAAACTACATCAGCTAGCACTAACAACATACCAGAGATGCTGTACAAATATCAAGTCTGGAGGTAATGGGGAGAAAGACACTGCGAACGATAACAAGTCTAATAATAATAATTAACGGTTTTATTGAAAGAGAAGCAGCAGCCAGAAGGTGAAAATATACAGTTACATATTTGGGGAATGGGTTACGAATTACAAATAATATACAAGTGACACAAATAAGACATATAATAACTAGATGGGGATCAGCTCAAACTACAGTTCATTTCAACATAGTGACAGTGTAGGGAGCAGTGTTTACTGGAATTGAATACACTGATTTATTACATGTTATTGATAATTTTTTACAATAGTTGGGACTGGGCTGTTCTTATAGCGATCAGTTCGTGCGTATGGGCTGGATGCGGTTGTGGTGTCGAACAACAATTCTCGAGACAGGGGATCTCAGGTGGTAGTAGGGGCCGGTGTCGAGGATGGTGTAGAAAGCTTCTTACCAAATTTGCAGATATGAGGCCGTGGTGATGGTAGAGTGAGAGTCGAAAAGGGTCAGTGTGTTGAGCGCTTCTTGATATGTGGAGTAGGAAGAGGGGAGAAGAGAATAATCTTGCATGCCCTCTTTTGCACTTTTCTGGAGTGTTTACGTTGTGTGGCATTTAGGGAGGAAGACCAGGTGGGGAGGCATAGGTGAGCTTGGGAAGTATGAATGTCGTGTATACACTGAGGGCAATGGGCGACAGCAATGTTTTCCAGTGACGTGAGGCAACAGTACAGTCGTCTCTTCCACTGTTGTGAATTTGAGGTACAATAAGCTCTCCCAGTGGCTTAGGGATACAATACAATATATAGTTATAGAGCGGTGAGCAGGAGACAGTTTTCTCCAGTTTATGAGGACAAAACACTGATGTTGCGTTTTTCATCACTAAAGATCCGTTACGAGGCATTACAAATAAAGAAGAAACTTGTGAAGCGTCATTATAATAAAAGCAGGTGGTATTACTTAATATTTTCTACATTACATTTCCTTACAGAATAAAATTCTCATCACAATTAAGTTAAGACAAACAAGAACACAACACACACAGAGAAAAGGAGATGACCTGATTGTATATGGTTGTGACCTACGATTTTCAAGGTTAAAGACGAAGGTGATTCTCGGCTCATGACACTGTATGTAAGCTCAGTAATCGAGGCCGTATACGAGTGTATCTGACAACATGAGCTATACGTGTACCATGACATGTTCGATACACCTGAATTACGTGCCGGTGACCTTAATGACCTTTTATCTTAAGCTGAAGGTGTAGTACAGGCTGACAGCACGTGTCAGCCCGTCAATAGGGTTATCTTCATAACATGATCCTTGCTGTGCATGTCGATACCTTGTTTATATGTTAACACCTGATAAATTAATGAACTTGCTATGACTACTCCTTCGCGGTCTGTTGAATATAAACTTGTGATTGTCCTTCACTATAACCCCGTGACAACTGTACACTCAAGAAGACGCTGACGATGACTAAATTAGGCACAGGTAAGTAATAAAAGATATATACACCTCCACCTGTGCAAGGATTCTCTACCGGAAAAATTCACGAAACTTTTTAGTAAGTGAAATCATAATATGACCTTAAAAGATAAAATGTTTGTGGTAAGTGTTTAGAACTTGACCGATTTTATGTTGTAATGTGTTTCAGTATCTAGTAAGTACATGACTGTAGCGTGCTTAGTGTTGATTGTTTCCCACAACGTAGTCATGAACACATTAAAGGACTAGTGTGTGTGTGTGGTGTGTGTCTGTGTATATGGTATGTAGTATAGTGTAGTGTAATATAGTGTGGTGTAGTAGTAGTTTCGAGATTTTCGTGCAGACACACAAACACACAAACAAACAGACATATACTTCTTTGTTTTATAGCAGCACATATATATATATATATATATATATATATATATATATATATATATATATATATATATATATATATATACTATATATATATATATATATATATATATATATATATGCTATTAACACCAAAGGAAAGAAAGAAAACACGAAGTCAGTATTTCCCTTAATGTTTTTTACGTGCCTTGAGAATTTGCAGTCGGAATTCATCGATGAGGAATACAAATATATATATAATATTGGCTCAAACCTTAAATACCCTATAGATCTTTCATAGACAAATGTAGAAAACATTACTAAAAATTTTTATAGAACTGACCCCAAGCCCACCATGACCATAGAATATCTTATGTACCATTTCACAAAAAATTTCTCACACATTCCTGCACAGCTAAAAGAAACCTGGAACGTCAATGTGGCATTTAAAAAGAAACTCAAAAAGAAAGCACTGTTAAACAAATAATCAAGAACTCCCCAACAACACGGTAAAGTTGCATTTATAAAGTTCCTTGCAAGGAATGTAATATGTTTTACTTAGGCCAGACAGGTAAAGATCTTGCAACTAGAATTAAACAACACAAATACAGTGTTAGGACGGGCCAGGAATTGTGCCTGTTTGTTCATTTGAGGGATAACAAGCATTGCATTGACTGGGATAATGCCTCCTCAATATTACCATGTAAGTCAATTGACAGTAGGAACATCATAGAATCAGTCTTATTAAACATACCGAAGCATTCAGCATGAATTTGGTAACGGCGTACAAGCTGGACAATTTTTGTAATTAAGAAGATTTGTGATCAGGTAGAAGGCCGGGTCACTTGACCATCTGACCTGACCACCAACCGTTGTGTGCTATTTAAAGATTAGTAGGGTCGTACCTAATACCTGACCATTGTGGACCTGGTCTCACCCTCCTCTGTATATATACACACCTTGATTTGTATTACTCTCTCTAGTCTGTACTCACCTGAAGATGTGAATTACACAGCTAGCTTGGGAACTTCGTGTTTTCTTCTTCTCCTTGTGGTTATCAGCATATACCTAGATCACGCGCACCTACAGTGATTTACTTGCATATGTACATATATATATATATATATATATATATATATATATATATATATATATATATATATATATATATATATATATATATATATATCATGGATCTGA
Source organism: Homarus americanus (assembly GCF_018991925.1). Taxonomy (NCBI): domain Eukaryota; kingdom Metazoa; phylum Arthropoda; class Malacostraca; order Decapoda; family Nephropidae; genus Homarus; species Homarus americanus. The sequence continues at coordinate 2,360,758 of NW_024712913.1, forward strand.
TTGCATAGAAGGTGCTGTGCAGTGCTCTCGTAGACACAATGTTATACTGCAAAATAATTATTGACATGTTGTCTGCTTTCTAGTTTATATTTCAGTTGACACAAGCACTTCAAGCAAAAGTAGAGTATAAAACATATTATGGAAAACTTTGACCACCAATTATCAAGCGACACAAACTAACACCTTACACCTTATTATCATAATAACAGTGAAAATAGTAAATGATATATTTAATAAATTCTATATCTGCAGGTTTGTAAAAATGATAGAAACATAAGCGAGCAAAGCATTGGTTTGTGGCTGCGCAAAAAGGGTATTGTCACTCCTGCTCAATGCCATTCATTTCGCCCTGACAACGGCGCTGCATTGCCCAACACCTCGTACCCAAGTCCCTACACACTACCCGACTGTTGTTTATTGCCTTCCGATGTAGTCATAGAGAGGCATTTGTGCTGAACAACAACAAAAAAGTACCATCTAAATCATTATAATTTATTTTATTTTTTGCGTTCCCAGGCCCGTTTTTTCCGAACAAGTTTATCGGCCTACAACTTCTAAATTTTTTCCGTCAACCTCTAAATGTCAACTTCGTCCATTAACGATCCATCCCATCCCGTGGGGGCCTCGTTGCGTTGCAGTTTTTCTTTAAACTCTTTTAAAAACAAGCGTTTCTGTTTCCTCTCCTCCCGGCCAGAGAGGCGGGTGGCGGGAGGACATCCGCTGTCCTCCTACTCTTCCTCCTGGTCGGTGAGGAGGGTGGCTGGAGGAGATTCGCTGTCCTCCTCTTCCTCCTGGCCGGTGAGGAAGGTGGCTGGGGGAGATTCGCTCTCCTCCTCCTGCTTCTGGCCGGTCCTCCTCCTCCTCCTTCTGGCCGGTGACGAGGGTGGCTGCAGGGGATTCGCTGTCCTCCTCCTCTTCCTGGCCGGTGAGGAGGGTGGCTAGAGGAGATTCGCTGTCCTCCTCCTCCTCCTGGCCGGTGAGGAGGGTGGCTGGAGGAGATTCGCTGTCCTCCTCCTCCTCCTGGCCGGTGAGGAGGGTGGCTGGAGGGATTCGCTGTCCTCCTCCTCCTTCTGGCCGGTGACGAGGGTGGCTGGAGGGGATTCGCTGTCCTCCTCCTCCTTCTGGCCGGTGACGAGGGTGGCTGGAGGGGATTCGCTGTCCTCCTCCTCTTCCTGGCCGGTGAGGAGGGTGGCTAGAGGAGATCCGCTGTCCCCCTCCTCCTGGCTGGTATGGTCGTTATAATTAATATATAGGAATGCAATTCCTAGCATCAGCATTATGCCTCCCACGAAGGAGGTTACCCAGGGGAGGGGCGGCTCTGGCTTTGGGGTCACCCCATCCTCTGTAAGGGCTTACTACATTTTTTTGTTTAGCGATTCTATCATGGTAATATGGAGAACATCCCGTAGTAGGGGTATGTCTTCATAATATCCTGCACTAATTTTTGGGAGTGGAATTATTTTTTATGAGTTTAGTTCGTTTTTTTTAACCCATGTCGGGAATACAAAATGCAGTGCATCCATTAGTAATTAAAAATAACTTTTATTGTATTATTTATTTTGGATAGTTTCCTTAATTTACAATTCAAAAAGTTTTTTACTTTATTCTACCTATTATTTTCTTTCTGTAACCAGACGTGCCATAAAGCACACTACCACAAAGGTAACAGTCCAACAGCTAAAACGCATTTTATACTATTTAATGACCTTTAATGCCTCGTCAGAATCGGTCTCATATTGTACTCTTGAACATTAAGTCATAATCAGGTTGGAATCTAAGTAGTTGATGAGGAAGATTATGAACAGCATATAGTGGTAGAATAGATGTAGGTGTTTGTGAGTGTAGTGTGTAGTGTAGTGTAGTGTAGTGTAGTGTAGTGTGTGTAGAAGGTAGTGAAGCTAACAGGCCGAATGAGGCATAGAAGTGTAGTGAAGGTAGCAGGCCGAATGAGATATAGAAGGTAGTGAAGGTAAGAGGTCGAATGAGGCATAGAGGGTAGTGAAGGTAACAGGCCAAATGAGACATAGAAGGTGGTGATGGTAAGAGGCCGAATGAGACATAGAAGTGTAGTGAAGGTACCAGGCCAAATGAGACATAGAAGGTAGTGAAGGTAAGAGGCCGAATGAGACATACAAGTGTAGTGAAGGTAACAGACCAAATGAGACATAGAAGTGTAGTGAAGGTAAGAGGCCGAATGAGACATAGAAGTGTAGCGAAGGTGAGAGGCCGAATGAGATATAAAAGTGTAGTGAAGGTAAGAGGCCGAATGAGACATAAAAGTGTAGTGAAGGTAAGAGGCCGAATGAGACATAGAAGTGTAGTGAAGTTAACAGGCCAAATGAGACATAAAGGGTAGTGAAGGTAAGAGGCCGAATGAGACATAGAAGTGTAGTGAAGATAACAGGCCGAATGAGACATAAAGGGTAGTGAAGGTAACAGGCCGGATGAGACATAGTAGTGAAGTGAAGAAAAAAGACCGAATGAGACATAAAAGGTAGTGAAGATAAAGGCCAAATGAAACAGAAAGGGTAGTGAAGGTAAGAGGCCGAATGAAACATTGAAGTGTAGTGAAGGTAACAGACCGAAAGAGACATAGAAGTGTAGTAAAGATAAAAGGCCGAATGATACATAAAAAGTAATGAAGATAAAAGGTTGAATGAGACATAGAGGGTAGTGAAGGTAAGAGGCCGAATGAGACATAGAAGGTAGTGAAGGTAAGAGGCCAAATGAGACATACAAGTGTAGTGAAGGTAACAGACCAAATGAGACATAGAAGTGTAGTGAAGGAAAGGGGCCGAATGAGACATAGAAGGTAGTGAAGGTTAGAGGCCGAATGAGACATAGAAGTGTAGCGAAGGTAACAGGCTGGATGAGACATAGTAGTGAAGTGAAGAAAAAAGACCGAATGAGACATAAAAGGTAGTGAAGATAAAGGCCAAATGAAACAGAAAGGGTAGTGAAGGTAAGATGCCGAATGAAACATTGAAGTGTAGTGAAGGTAACAGACCGAAAGAGACATAGAAGTGTAGTGAAGATAAAGGCCGAATGAGACATAGAAAGTAGTGAAGATAAAAGGTTGAATGAGACATAGAGGGTAGTGAAGATAACTGGCCGAATGAGACATAGAAAGTAGTGAAGGTAAAAGGCCGAATGAGACATAGAAGGTAGTGAAGGTAACAGGCCAAATGAGACATAGAAGGTAGTGAAGGTAACAGGCCAAATGAGACATAGAAGGTAGTGAAGGTACCAGGTTGAATGAGACATAGAGGGTAGTGAAGGTAAAAGGCCGAATGAGACATAAAAGGTAGTGACGCTACCAGGTTGAATGAGACATAGAAGGTAGTGATAGTAACAGGCCAAATGTGACATAGAAGGTAGTGAAGATACCAGGCCAAATGTGACATAGAGGGTAATGAAGGTAACAGGCCGGATGAGACATAGTAGTGAAGTGAAGTTAACAGGCTAAATGAAACATAGATGGTAGTGAAGGTAACAGGCCGGATGAGACATAGTAGTGAAGTGAAGAAAAAAGACTGAATGAGACATAGAAAGTAGTGAAGATACCAGGTAGAATAAGACATAGAGGGTAGTGAAGGTAATAGGCCAAATGAGACATAGAAGGTAGTGAAGGTAACAGACCGAAAGAGACATAGAAGTGTAGTGAAGATAAAAGGCCAAATGAGACATAGAAGGTAGTGATGGTAACAGGCCAAATGTGACATAGAAGGTAGTGAAGATAAAAGCCCGAAAGAGACATAGAAGGTAGTGAAGGTAAAAGGCCGAATGAGACATAAAAGGTAGTGAAGGTAACAGGCCGAATGAGACATAGAAGTGTAGTGAATGTAAGAGGCTGAATGAGACATAGAAGGTAGTGAAGATAAAAGGCCGAATGAGACATAGAAGATAGTGAAGGTAACAGGCCAAATGAGACATAGAACGTAGTGAAGTTACCAGGTTGAATGAGACATAGAGGGTAGTGAAGGTAACAGGCCGAAAGAGGCATAGAAGGTAGTGAAGATAAAAGGCCGAATGAGACATAGAAGGTAGTGAAGATAAAAGGCCGAATGAGACATAGAAGGGAGTGAAGGTAACAGGCCGAATGAGACATAGAAGGTAGTGAAGGTAACAGGCCAAATGAGACATAGAAGGTAGTGAAGGTACCAGGTTGAATGAGACATAGAGGGTAGTGAAGATAAAATGCCGAATGAGACATAGAAGGTAGTGAAGGTAACAGGCCACATGAGACATCGAAGGTAGTGATGATAACAGGCCAAATGTGACATAGAAGGTAGTGATGATAAAAGGCCGAATGAAACATAGAAGGTAGTGAAGATACCAGTTTGAATGAGATAAAGAGGGTAGTGAAGGTAACAGGCCGAATGAGACATAGAAGGTAGTGAAGATAAAAGGCTGAATGAGACATAGAAGGTAGTGAAGGTAACAGGCCAAATGAGACATCGAAGGTAGTGATGGTAACAGGCCAAATGTGACATAGAAGTTAGTGAAGATAAAAGGCCGAATGAGACATGGAAGGTAGTGAAGATAAAAGGTCGAATGAGACATAGAAGGTAGTGAAGGTAACGGGCCGAATGAGACATAGAAGTGTAATGAAGGGAAGAGGCCGAATGAGACATAGAAGATAGTGAAGATAAAAGGCCGAATGAGACATAGAAGGTAGTGGAGATACCAGGCTGTATGAGACATAGAGGGTAGTAAAGGTAACAGGCCGAATGAGGCATAGAAGGTAGTGAAGGTAAAAGGCCAAATGAGATATAGAAAGTGGTGAAGATAAAAGGCCGAATGAGACATAGAAGGTAGTGAAGGTAACAGGCCAAATGAGACATAGAAGGTAGTGAAGGTACCAGGTTGAATGAGACATAGAGGGTAGTGAAGGTAAAAGGCCGAATGAGACATAGAAGGTAGTGAAGGTAACATGCCAAATGAGACATCAAAGGTAGTGAAGGTAACAGGCCGAATGAGACATAGAAGGTAGTGAAGGTAACAGGCCGAATGAGACATAGAAGTGTAGTGAAGGGAAGAGACCGAATGAGACATAGAAGGTAGTGAAGATAAAAGGCCGAATGAGACATAGAAGGTAGTGAAGGTAACAGGCCAAATGAGACATCGAAGGTAGTGATGGTAGCAGGCCAAATGTGACTTAGAAGGTTGTGAAGATAAAAGGCCGAATCAGACATAGAAGGTAGTGAAGATAAAAGGCCGAATGAGACATAGAAGGTAGTGAAGGTAACAGGCCGAATGAGACATAGAAGTGTAGTGAAGGGAAGAGACCGAATGAGACATAGAAGGTAGTGAAGATAAAAGGCCGAATGAGACATAGAAGGTAGTGAAGGTAACAGGCCAAATGAGACATCGAAGGTAGTGATGGTAGCAGGCCAAATGTGACTTAGAAGGTTGTGAAGATAAAAGGCCGAATCAGACATAGAAGGTAGTGAAGATAAAAGGCCGAATGAGACATAGAAGGTAGTGAAGGTAACAGGCCGAATGAGACATAGAAGTGTAGTGAAGGGAAGAGACCGAATGAGACATAGAAGGTAGTGAAGATAAAGGCCGAATGAGTCATAGAAGGTGGTGAAGATACCAGGCTGAATGAGACATAGAGGGTAATGAAGGTAAGAGGCCAAATGTGACATAGAGGGTAGTGAAGTTAACAGGCTGAATGAAACATAGATGGCAGTGAAAGTAACAGGCTTAACTGAAACTTAAAAGGTTAGTGAAGATAACAGGCTATAGAAGACAAAGACCGGGAAGTATGAATGAAATTAAAATTTGCGTTTACAGAGAGATACAGAACCTTGGAGGATTGGTAATATCAGCCTGAGAACGTTTAGAGTGGAGGACTGTGGTCGCCAACCCTCAGATATGAGAACGGTACCCTGATTGATTGATTGAACTTACACACGAAAAACAGCTATAACGATACACACCTATCGAGTATTACTTCTGAGTAACGACTGACAAAATATGACGGGCAAACAATACATCGCAGAATATTCACAAAGTCTGGGGCATACATTGTAAGGAACTCCTCGCCTCCATAGGAAGCTATCAAACAGGGAGGTAATACCGCCTGCAAAGTTATTGGAATCATAATAGGTTGTCTAATGGTAGACCCTGCTGCCATAGGGCATAAAATTTTTTTTGACCAAGTCCCAGGTTGCTTAGTTGACTGACTTTCTGCCTCATTAACACACAACTGCAGAGTCTAAATTGTTTCTCTGTTATTAAGCTCGTCCATCGCCTCTCAGTAATTACAGCCTCTTTTTTTTCTGCTTGAATTCTCTCACGAACTGTTATAATACGCTATAATCCATCTTAATCTACAAGGAAACTACATCAGCTTCGCCCTAACAACATACCAGAGATGCTGTACAAATATCAGAGTCTGGAGGTAATGGGGAGAAGACCTGTGCGAACGATAACAAGTCTAATAATAATAATTAACGGTTTATTGAAAGAGCTTGGCAGCCAGAAGGCTGAAAATATACAGTTACATATTTGGGGAATGGGTTACGAATTACAAATAATATACAAGTGACACAAATAAGACATATAATAACTTAGATGGGGATCAGCTCAAACTACAGTTCATTTCAACATAGTGACAGTGTAGGGAGCAGTGTTTACTGGGAGTGAATACACTGATTTATTACATGTTATTGATAATTTTTACAATGGTTGGGACTGGGCTGTTCTTATAGCGATCAGTTCGTGCACGTATGGGCTGGATGCGGTTGTGGTGTCGAACAGCAATTCTCGGACAGGGATCTCAGGTGGTAGTAGGGGCCGGTGTCGGGGATGGTGTAGAAGCTTCTTACCAAATTTGCAGATGAGGCCGTGGTGATGGTCAGTGAGAGTCGAAAGGGTCAGTGTGTTGAGCGCTTCTTGATATGTGGAGTAGGAAGGAGAGAGAATAATCTTGCATGCCCTCTTTTGCACTTTTTCTAGGTGTTTACGTTGTGTGGCATTTAGGGAGGAAGACCAGGTGGGGGAGGCATAGGTGAGCTTGGGAAGTATGAATGTCGTGTATACACTGAGGAGCAATGGGCGACAGCAATGTTTTCCAGTGACGTGAAGCAACAGTACAGTCGTCTCTTCCACTGTTGTGAATTTGAGGTACAATAAATACTCCCAGTGGCTTAGGGATACAATACAATATAGTTATAGAGCGGTGAGCGAGACAGTTTTTCTCCAGTTTATGAAGGGACAAAACTGATGTTGCGTTTTTCATCACTAAAGATCCAGAATTACGAGGCATTACAAATAAGAGAAACTTGTGAAGCGTCGTATAAAAGCCCAGGTGGTATTACTTAATATTTTCTACATTACATTTCCTTACAGAATAAAATTCTCATCACAATTAAGTTAAGACAAACAAGAACACAACACACACAGAGAAAAGGAAGATGACCTGATTGTATAGTTGTGACCTACGATTTTCAAGGTTAAAGACGGAGATTCTCGGCTTATGACACTGTATGTAAACTCAGTAATCGAGGCCGTATACAGTGTATCTGACAACATGAGCTATACGTGTACCATGACATGTTCGATACACCTGAATACGTGCCGGTGACCTTAATGACCTTTTATCTTAAGCTGAAGGTGTAGTACAGGCTGACAGCACGTGTCAGCCCGTCAGCCCTGGGGTTATCTTCATAACATGATCCTTGCTGTGCATGTCGATACCTTGTTTATATGTTAACACGTGATAAATTAATGAACTTGCTATGACTAACTCCTTCGCGGTCTGTTGAATATAAACTTGTGATTGTCCTTCACTATAACCCCGTGACAACTGTACCTCAGAAGACGCTGAAGATGACTAAATTAGGCACAGGTAAGTAATAAAGATATCTCACCTCCACCTGTGCAAGTTCTCTACCGGAAAATTCCCGAAACTTTTTTTTTAGTGATAAGTGAAATCATAATATGACCTTAAAGATAAAATGTTTGTGGTAAGTGTTTAAGAACTTGACCGATTTTATGTTGTAATGTGTTTCAGTATCTGGTAAGTACACATGACTGTAGCGTGTAGTGTTGATTGTTTCCACAACGTAGTCATGAACACAGCATTAAAGGACTAGTGTGTGTGTGTGAGTGTGTGTCTGTGTATATGGTGTAGTATAGTGTAGTGTAATATAGTGTGGTGTAGTAGTAGTTTCCGAGATTTTCGTGCAGACACACAAACACACAAACAAACAGACATACTTCTTTGTTTTATATGTACATATATATATATATATATATATATATATATATATATATATATATATATATATATATATATATATATATATATATATATATATATATATATATCATGGATCTGATTGCATAGAAGGTGCTGTGCAGTGCTCTCGTAGACACAATGTTATACTGCAAAATAATTATTGACATGTTGTCTGCTTTCTAGTTTATATTTCAGTTGACACAAGCACTTCAAGCAAAAGTAGAGTATAAAACATATTATGGAAAACTTTGACCACCAATTATCAAGCGACACAAACTAACACCTTACACCTTATTATCATAATAACAGTGAAAATAGTAAATGATATATTTAATAAATTCTATATCTGCAGGTTTGTAAAAATGATAGAAACATAAGCGAGCAAAGCATTGGTTTGTGGCTGCGCAAAAAGGGTATTGTCACTCCTGCTCAATGCCATTCATTTCGCCCTGACAACGGCGCTGCATTGCCCAACACCTCGTACCCAAGTCCCTACACACTACCCGACTGTTGTTTATTGCCTTCCGATGTAGTCATAGAGAGGCATTTGTGCTGAACAACAACAAAAAAGTACCATCTAAATCATTATAATTTATTTTATTTTTTGCGTTCCCAGGCCCGTTTTTTCCGAACAAGTTTATCGGCCTACAACTTCTAAATTTTTTCCGTCAACCTCTAAATGTCAACTTCGTCCATTAACGATCCATCCCATCCCGTGGGGGCCTCGTTGCGTTGCAGTTTTTCTTTAAACTCTTTTAAAAACAAGCGTTTCTGTTTCCTCTCCTCCCGGCCAGAGAGGCGGGTGGCGGGAGGACATCCGCTGTCCTCCTACTCTTCCTCCTGGTCGGTGAGGAGGGTGGCTGGAGGAGATTCGCTGTCCTCCTCTTCCTCCTGGCCGGTGAGGAAGGTGGCTGGGGGAGATTCGCTCTCCTCCTCCTGCTTCTGGCCGGTGACGAGGGTGGCTGGAGGGGATTAGCTGTCCTCCTCCTCCTTCTGGCCGGTGACGAGGGTGGCTGCAGGGGATTCGCTGTCCTCCTCCTCTTCCTGGCCGGTGAGGAGGGTGGCTAGAGGAGATTCGCTGTCCTCCTCCTCCTCCTGGCCGGTGAGGAGGGTGGCTGGAGGAGATTCGCTGTCCTCCTCCTCCTCCTCCTCCTTCTGGCCGGTGACGAGGGTGGCTGGAGGGGATTCGCTGTCCTCCTCCTCCTTCTGGCCGGTGACGAGGGTGGCTGGAGGGGATTCGCTGTCCTCCTCCTCTTCCTGGCCGGTGAGGAGGGTGGCTAGAGGAGATCCGCTGTCCCCCTCCTCCTGGCTGGTATGGTCGTTATAATTAATATATAGGAATGCAATTCCTAGCATCAGCATTATGCCTCCCACGAAGGAGGTTACCCAGGGGAGGGGCGGCTCTGGCTTTGGGGTCACCCCATCCTCTGTAAGGGCTTACTACATTTTTTTGTTTAGCGATTCTATCATGGTAATATGGAGAACATCCCGTAGTAGGGGTATGTCTTCATAATATCCTGCACTAATTTTTGGGAGTGGAATTATTTTTTATGAGTTTAGTTCGTTTTTTTTAACCCATGTCGGGAATACAAAATGCAGTGCATCCATTAGTAATTAAAAATAACTTTTATTGTATTATTTATTTTGGATAGTTTCCTTAATTTACAATTCAAAAAGTTTTTTACGTAATTCTACCTATTATTTTCTTTCTGTAACCAGACGTGCCATAAAGCACACTACCACAAAGGTAAAAGTCCAACACCTAAAACGCATTTTATACTATTTAATGACCTTTAATGCCTCGTCAGAATCGGTCTCATATTGTACTCTTGAACATTAAGTCATAATCAGGTTGGAATCTAAGTAGTTGATGAGGAAGATTATGAACAGCATATAGTGGTAGAATAGATGTAGGTGTTTGTGAGTGTAGTGTGTAGTGTAGTGTAGTGTGTAGTGTAGTGTAGTGTAGTGTGTGTAGAAGGTAGTGAAGCTAACAGGCCGAATGAGGCATAGAAGTGTAGTGAAGGTAGCAGGCCGAATGAGATATAGAAGGTAGTGAAGGTAAGAGGTCGAATGAGGCATAGAAGTGTAGTGAAGGTAGCAGGCCGAATGAGATATAGAAGGTAGTGAAGGTAAGAGGTCGAATGAGGCATAGAGGGTAGTGAAGGTAACAGGCCAAATGAGACATAGAAGGTAGTGATGGTAAGAGGCCGAATGAGACATAGAAGTGTAGTGAAGGTACCAGGCCAAATGAGACATAGAAGGTAGTGAAGGTAAGAGGCCGAATGAGACATACAAGTGTAGTGAAGGTAACAGACCAAATGAGACATAGAAGTGTAGTGAAGGTAAGAGGCCGAATGAGACATAGAAGTGTAGCGAAGGTGAGAGGCCGAATGAGACATAAAAGTGGTGAAGGTAAGAGGCCGAATGAGACATAAAAGTGTAGTGAAGGTAAGAGGCCGAATGAGACATAGAAGTGTAGTGAAGATAACAGGCCAAATGAGACATAAAGGGTAGTGAAGGTAAGAGGCCGAATGAGACATAGAAGTGTAGTGAAGATAAGCCAAATGAGACATAAAGGGTAGTGAAGGTAGGAGGCCGAATAAGACATAGAAGGTAGTGAAGGTAGATGAGACATAGCCGAATGAGACATAGAAGGTAGTGAAGGTAAGAGGCCGAATGAGACATAGAAGTGTAGCGAGAGGTAACAGGCCGGATGAGACATAGTAGTGAAGTGAAGAAAAAAGACCGAATGAGACATAAAAGGTAGTGAAGATAAAGGCCAAATGAAACATAAAGGGTAGTGAAGGTAAGATGCCGAATGAAACATTGAAGTGTAGTGAAGGTAACAGACCGAAAGAGACATAGAAGTGTAGTGAAGATAAAAGGCCGAATGAGACATAGAAAGTAGTGAAGATAAAAGGTTGAATGAGACATAGAGGGCAGTGAAGGTAACTGGCCGAATAAGACATAGAAGGTAGTGAAGGTAAGAGGCCGAATGAGACATACAAGTGTAGTGAAGGTAACAGACCAAATGAGACATAGAAGTGTAGTGAAGGTAAGAGGCCGAATGAGACATAGAAGGTAGTGAAGGGAAGAGATCGAATGAGACATAGAAGGTAGTGAAGATAAAAGGCCGAATGAGACATAGAAGGTAGTGAAGATATAAGGCCGAATGAGACATAGAAGGTAGTGAAGATAAAAGGCCGAATGAGACATAGAAGGTAGTGAAGATACCAGACTGAATGAGACATAGAGGGGAGTGAAGGTAACAGGCCGAATGAGACATAGAAGGTAGTGAAAATAAAAGACCGAATGAGACATAGAAGGTAGTGAAGATACCAGACTGAATGAGAACATAGAGGGTAGAGAAGGTAACAGGCCGAATGAGACATAGAACGTAGTGAAGATAAAAGGCCGAATGAGACATAGAAGGCAGTGAAGGTAACAGGCCAAATGAGATATCGAAGGTAGTGATGGTAGCAGGCCAAATGTGACATGGAAGGTAATGAAGGTAACAGGCCAAATGAGACATAGAAGGTAGTGAAGGTAAAAGGCCGAATGAGACATAGAAGGTAGTGAAGGTAACAGGCCGAATGAGACATAGAAGGGTAGTGAAGGTAAAAGGCCGAATGAGACATAGAAGGTAGTGAAGATAAAAGGCCGAATGAGACATAGAAGGTAGTGAAGATACCAGGCTGAATGAGACATAGAGGGTTGTGAAGGTAATAGGCCGAATGAGACATAGAAGGTAGTGAAGATAAAAGGCCGAATGAGACATAGAAGGTGGTGAAAATACCAGGCTGAATGAGACATAGAGGGTAATGAAGGTAACAGGCCAAATGTGACATAGAGGGTAGTGAAGTTAACAGGCTGAATGAAACATAGATGGCAGTGAAAGTAACAGGCTTAACTGAAACTTAAAAGGTAGTGAAGATAACAGGCTATAGAAGACAAAGACCGGGAAGTATGAATGAAATTAAAATTTGCGTTTACAGAGAGATACAGAACCTTGGAGGATTGGTAATAACAGCCTGAGAACGTTTAGAGTGGAGGACTGTGGTCGCCAACCCTCAGATATGAAAACGGTAACCTGATTGATTGATTGAACTTACACACGAAAAACAGCTATAACGATACACACCTATCGAGTATTACTTCTGAGTAACGACTGACAAAATATGACGGGCAAACAATACATCGCAGAATATTCTCAAAGTCTGGGGCATACATTGTAAGGAACTCCTCGCCTCCATAGGAAGCTATCAAACAGGGAGGTAATACCGCCTGCAAAGTTATTGGAATCATAATAGGTTGTCTAGTGGTAGACCCTGCTGCCATAGGGCATAAAAAAAATTGTGACCAAGTCCCAGGTTGCTTAGTTGACTGACTTTCTGCCTCATTAACACACAACTGCAGAGTCTAAATTGTTTCTCTGTTATTAAGCTCGTCCATCGCCTCTCAGTAATTACAGCCTCTTTTTTTTCTGCTTGAATTCTCTCACGAACTGTTATAATACGCTATAATCCATCTCAATCTACAAGGAAACTACATCAGCTTCGCCCTAAGAACATACCAGAGATGCTGTACAAATATCAAAGTCTGGAGGTAATGGGGAGAAGACTTGAGCGAACGATAACAAGTCTGTGGTATGCAATGGGCGACAGCAATGTTTTCCAGTGACGTGAGGCAACAGTACAGTCGTCTCTTCCACTGTTGTGAATTTGAGATACAACAAATGCTCCCAGTGGCTTAGGGATACAATACAATATAGTTATAGAGCGGTGAGCGAGACAGTTTTTCTCCAGTTTATGAAGGGACAAAACTGATGTTGCGTTTTTCATCACTAAACACCCAGAATTACGAGGCATTACAAATAAGAGAAACTTGTGAAGCGTCGTATAAAAGCCCAGGTGGTATTACTTAATATTTTCTACATTACATTTCCTTACAGCATAAAATTCTCATCACAATTAAGTTAAGACAAACAAGAACAAAACACACACAGAGAAAAGGGAGATGACCTGATTGTATAGTTGTGACCTACGATTTTCAAGGTTAAAGACGGAGATTCTCGGCTTATGACACTGTATGTAAACTCAGTAATCGAGGCCGTATACAGTGTATCTGACAACATGAGCTATACGTGTACCATGACATGTTCGATACACCTGAATACGTGCCGGTGACCTTAATGACCTTTTATCTTAAGCTGAAGGTGTAGTACAGGCTGACAGCACGTGTCAGCCCGTCAGCCCTGGGGTTATCTTCATAACATGATCCTTGCTGTGCATGTCGATACCTTGTTTATATGTTAACACGTGATAAATTAATGAACTTGCTATGACTAACTCCTTCGCGGTCTGTTGAATATAAACTTGTGATTGTCCTTCACTATAACCCCGTGACAACTGTACCTCAGAAGACGCTGAAGATGACTAAATTAGGCACAGGTAAGTAATAAAGATATCTCACCTCCACCTGTGCAAGTTCTCTACCGGAAAATTCCCGAAACTTTTTTTTTAGTGATAAGTGAAATCATAATATGACCTTAAAGATAAAATGTTTGTGGTAAGTGTTTAAGAACTTGACCGATTTTATGTTGTAATGTGTTTCAGTATCTGGTAAGTACACATGACTGTAGCGTGTAGTGTTGATTGTTTCCACAACGTAGTCATGAACACAGCATTAAAGGACTAGTGTGTGTGTGTGAGTGTGTGTCTGTGTATATGGTGTAGTATAGTGTAGTGTAATATAGTGTGGTGTAGTAGTAGTTTCCGAGATTTTCGTGCAGACACACAAACACACAAACAAACAGACATACTTCTTATGTTTTATATATATATATATATATATATATATATATATATATATATATATATATATATATATATATATATATATATATATATATATATATATATATATCATGGATCTGATTGCATAGAAGGTGCTGTGCAGTGCTCTCGTAGACACAATGTTATACTGCAAAATAATTATTGACATGTTGTCTGCTTTCTAGTTTATATTTCAGTTGACACAAGCACTTCAAGCAAAAGTAGAGTATAAAACATATTATGGAAAACTTTGACCACCAATTATCAAGCGACACAAACTAACACCTTACACCTTATTATCATAATAACAGTGAAAATAGTAAATGATATATTTAATAAATTCTATATCTGCAGGTTTGTAAAAATGATAGAAACATAAGCGAGCAAAGCATTGGTTTGTGGCTGCGCAAAAAGGGTATTGTCACTCCTGCTCAATGCCATTCATTTCGCCCTGACAACGGCGCTGCATTGCCCAACACCTCGTACCCAAGTCCCTACACACTACCCGACTGTTGTTTATTGCCTTCCGATGTAGTCATAGAGAGGCATTTGTGCTGAACAACAACAAAAAAGTACCATCTAAATCATTATAATTTATTTTATTTTTTGCGTTCCCAGGCCCGTTTTTTCCGAACAAGTTTATCGGCCTACAACTTCTAAATTTTTTCCGTCAACCTCTAAATGTCAACTTCGTCCATTAACGATCCATCCCATCCCGTGGGGGCCTCGTTGCGTTGCAGTTTTTCTTTAAACTCTTTTAAAAACAAGCGTTTCTGTTTCCTCTCCTCCCGGCCAGAGAGGCGGGTGGCGGGAGGACATCCGCTGTCCTCCTACTCTTCCTCCTGGTCGGTGAGGAGGGTGGCTGGAGGAGATTCGCTGTCCTCCTCTTCCTCCTGGCCGGTGAGGAAGGTGGCTGGGGGAGATTCGCTCTCCTCCTCCTGCTTCTGGCCGGTGACGAGGGTGGCTGGAGGGGATTAGCTGTCCTCCTCCTCCTTCTGGCCGGTGACGAGGGTGGCTGCAGGGGATTCGCTGTCCTCCTCCTCTTCCTGGCCGGTGAGGAGGGTGGCTAGAGGAGATTCGCTGTCCTCCTCCTCCTCCTGGCCGGTGAGGAGGGTGGCTGGAGGAGATTCGCTGTCCTCCTCCTCCTCCTCCTCCTTCTGGCCGGTGACGAGGGTGGCTGGAGGGGATTCGCTGTCCTCCTCCTCCTTCTGGCCGGTGACGAGGGTGGCTGGAGGGGATTCGCTGTCCTCCTCCTCTTCCTGGCCGGTGAGGAGGGTGGCTAGAGGAGATCCGCTGTCCCCCTCCTCCTGGCTGGTATGGTCGTTATAATTAATATATAGGAATGCAATTCCTAGCATCAGCATTATGCCTCCCACGAAGGAGGTTACCCAGGGGAGGGGCGGCTCTGGCTTTGGGGTCACCCCATCCTCTGTAAGGGCTTACTACATTTTTTTGTTTAGCGATTCTATCATGGTAATATGGAGAACATCCCGTAGTAGGGGTATGTCTTCATAATATCCTGCACTAATTTTTGGGAGTGGAATTATTTTTTATGAGTTTAGTTCGTTTTTTTTAACCCATGTCGGGAATACAAAATGCAGTGCATCCATTAGTAATTAAAAATAACTTTTATTGTATTATTTATTTTGGATAGTTTCCTTAATTTACAATTCAAAAAGTTTTTTACTTTATTCTACCTATTATTTTCTTTCTGTAACCAGACGTGCCATAAAGCACACTACCACAAAGGTAACAGTCCAACAGCTAAAACGCATTTTATACTATTTAATGACCTTTAATGCCTCGTCAGAATCGGTCTCATATTGTACTCTTGAACATTAAGTCATAATCAGGTTGGAATCTAAGTAGTTGATGAGGAAGATTATGAACAGCATATAGTGGTAGAATAGATGTAGGTGTTTGTGAGTGTAGTGTGTAGTGTAGTGTAGTGTAGTGTAGTGTAGTGTGTGTAGAAGGTAGTGAAGCTAACAGGCCGAATGAGGCATAGAAGTGTAGTGAAGGTAGCAGGCCGAATGAGATATAGAAGGTAGTGAAGGTAAGAGGTCGAATGAGGCATAGAGGGTAGTGAAGGTAACAGGCCAAATGAGACATAGAAGGTGGTGATGGTAAGAGGCCGAATGAGACATAGAAGTGTAGTGAAGGTACCAGGCCAAATGAGACATAGAAGGTAGTGAAGGTAAGAGGCCGAATGAGACATACAAGTGTAGTGAAGGTAACAGACCAAATGAGACATAGAAGTGTAGTGAAGGTAAGAGGCCGAATGAGACATAGAAGTGTAGCGAAGGTGAGAGGCCGAATGAGATATAAAAGTGTAGTGAAGGTAAGAGGCCGAATGAGACATAAAAGTGTAGTGAAGGTAAGAGGCCGAATGAGACATAGAAGTGTAGTGAAGTTAACAGGCCAAATGAGACATAAAGGGTAGTGAAGGTAAGAGGCCGAATGAGACATAGAAGTGTAGTGAAGATAACAGGCCGAATGAGACATAAAGGGTAGTGAAGGTAACAGGCCGGATGAGACATAGTAGTGAAGTGAAGAAAAAAGACCGAATGAGACATAAAAGGTAGTGAAGATAAAGGCCAAATGAAACAGAAAGGGTAGTGAAGGTAAGAGGCCGAATGAAACATTGAAGTGTAGTGAAGGTAACAGACCGAAAGAGACATAGAAGTGTAGTAAAGATAAAAGGCCGAATGATACATAAAAAGTAATGAAGATAAAAGGTTGAATGAGACATAGAGGGTAGTGAAGGTAAGAGGCCGAATGAGACATAGAAGGTAGTGAAGGTAAGAGGCCAAATGAGACATACAAGTGTAGTGAAGGTAACAGACCAAATGAGACATAGAAGTGTAGTGAAGGAAAGGGGCCGAATGAGACATAGAAGGTAGTGAAGGTTAGAGGCCGAATGAGACATAGAAGTGTAGCGAAGGTAACAGGCTGGATGAGACATAGTAGTGAAGTGAAGAAAAAAGACCGAATGAGACATAAAAGGTAGTGAAGATAAAGGCCAAATGAAACAGAAAGGGTAGTGAAGGTAAGATGCCGAATGAAACATTGAAGTGTAGTGAAGGTAACAGACCGAAAGAGACATAGAAGTGTAGTGAAGATAAAGGCCGAATGAGACATAGAAAGTAGTGAAGATAAAAGGTTGAATGAGACATAGAGGGTAGTGAAGATAACTGGCCGAATGAGACATAGAAAGTAGTGAAGGTAAAAGGCCGAATGAGACATAGAAGGTAGTGAAGGTAACAGGCCAAATGAGACATAGAAGGTAGTGAAGGTAACAGGCCAAATGAGACATAGAAGGTAGTGAAGGTACCAGGTTGAATGAGACATAGAGGGTAGTGAAGGTAAAAGGCCGAATGAGACATAAAAGGTAGTGACGCTACCAGGTTGAATGAGACATAGAAGGTAGTGATAGTAACAGGCCAAATGTGACATAGAAGGTAGTGAAGATACCAGGCCAAATGTGACATAGAGGGTAATGAAGGTAACAGGCCGGATGAGACATAGTAGTGAAGTGAAGTTAACAGGCTAAATGAAACATAGATGGTAGTGAAGGTAACAGGCCGGATGAGACATAGTAGTGAAGTGAAGAAAAAAGACTGAATGAGACATAGAAAGTAGTGAAGATACCAGGTAGAATAAGACATAGAGGGTAGTGAAGGTAATAGGCCAAATGAGACATAGAAGGTAGTGAAGGTAACAGACCGAAAGAGACATAGAAGTGTAGTGAAGATAAAAGGCCAAATGAGACATAGAAGGTAGTGATGGTAACAGGCCAAATGTGACATAGAAGGTAGTGAAGATAAAAGCCCGAAAGAGACATAGAAGGTAGTGAAGGTAAAAGGCCGAATGAGACATAAAAGGTAGTGAAGGTAACAGGCCGAATGAGACATAGAAGTGTAGTGAATGTAAGAGGCTGAATGAGACATAGAAGGTAGTGAAGATAAAAGGCCGAATGAGACATAGAAGATAGTGAAGGTAACAGGCCAAATGAGACATAGAACGTAGTGAAGATACCAGGCTGAATGAGACATAGAGGGTAGTGAAGGTAACAGGCCAAATGTGACATAGAGGGTAGTGAACTTAACAGGCTGAATGAAACATAGATGGTAGTGAAGGTAACAGGCTTAAGTGAAACTTAAAAGGTAGTGAAGATAACAGGCTATAGAAGACAAAGACCGGGAAGTACGAATGAAATTAAAATTTGGGTTTACAGAGAGATACAGAACCTTGGAGGATTGGTAAAATCAGCATGAGAACATTTAGAGTGGAGGACTGTGGTCGCCAACCCTCAGATATGAGAACGGTACCCTGATTGATTGATTGAACTTACACACCATAAACAGCTATAACGATACCTGGAACAAACACACCTATCCAGTATGACTTCTGAGTAACGACAGACAAAATATGACGGGCAAACAATACACCACAGAATGTTCTCAAAGTTTGGGGCGTACATTATAAGGAACTCCTAGCCTCCATAGGCAGCTATCAAACAGGGAGGTAATACCGCCTGAAAGATATTGGAATTATAATAGGATGTCTAGTGGTAGACCCTGGTGCCATATGGCATAAGAAAAAAATTGTGACCAAGTCCCAGGTTGCTTAGCTGACTGACTTTCTGCCTCATTAACACACATTTGCAGAGTCTCAATTGTTTCTCTTATGTAGACAACATAACATCTGTCATATTGTTTTTCCATTTCTATATTAATCTATGATGCAATTTATGTTTTCTTTTGCTTTATTTTTCACCCCCCCCCCCAATGTTGGTCGGTGACCTGTGCCTCGGTGAACTAATCTCCATAAAAAGATTAGTGTGTGTGTGTATGTGTGTGTGCTTGTGTGTTAAATAGGCGATGTTTAGCATTAAAATTTTCCAGGATGTACATTGTGATATTGTAGTTAGGATGACTTCGAGAGTGAGGAATGGTCATTTTGGGGGTAGTAAGTTGCTGCTATTACTATTTCGACCTGAGTTGTCTGTTGCTGACAAAAAAATTCAACTACGACACTCACCAATCGAATAAAAGCTAAAAAAAAACGATGGAGTGGCAGTAGCGGTGAAAAAGGAGAATCAAATATATAATACTGTAATAGAAAACCTTAACAGTGAATTTATTACCATCAGTCTACAGACAATTCAGGGCAAAATAGTAATAGGAAAAACTTACCTACACCAAATAAGACCATTCCTCGTTATCGAAGACATCCTTAAACTAATAAACTACAATATTCCAATGTACATCCTGGGAGATTTTAATGCTAAACATTGCATATTTAACAATCTATATATATAAAACAAAGAAGTCTGTCTGTTTGTGTGTCCACAGGAGAATCTCGGAAACTACTTTACCGATCTGGACCAACCTTGGCATGGAAAGCAAGTGTCATGTGGGGCTCTAAAAAATGTTCCAACCAACCAGATCCGACACACCCAACCCGACCCAACACACCTGAGAGAACGAGAGAAAGAGAGAGAGACAAACGGTCAGCCCGGACGCACACACGTAGAAAAGTCGTATTCCCTACAATGATTTACAGCTATTTTGATCCTTAGATTCTCTTTCATTATGGCTTACTGTTTTCTGCATCTAACCTCCATTCATTACACTACATATTATAGCTAATTTTATCCTTATGTTCTCTCTCATTACAGCTTACTTTTCTTTGATCTCTAACTTTTCTAGGTTGTCCATTCTAACAAGGTAGGTAGGTAGGTAGGTAGTCCATTCTAACGAGGTATGCCAAACGTACGATATTTCACACGTGGCCTAGCGAAAGAGCCGCCTGGAGGGCGGCAATTATGCTAGTAGTGTGATTGTGTGGTGTAGTGTAGTGTAGTGTGGTGTAGTGTGGTGTAGGACCTTGAGAGGTCAGGAGGAAGTGAAGGTCCTAGTAAAGCGACACACTTACCAACACAAAGCGGTCACTAAACACACAAGGGAGAGGTGAGGGAGTGTGGGAGGTGAGGGAGTGTTGGGGGTGAGGGAGTGTGAGAGGTGAGGGAGTGTGAGAGGTGAGGAAGTGTGGGAGGTGAGGCAATGTGAGAGGTGTGGGAGGTGAGGCAGTGTAAAAGGTGAGGGGGTGTGAGAGGAGGTGAAGGAGTGGAGAGGTGAGGGAGTGTGAGAGGTGAGGGAGTGTGAGAGGTGAGGGAGTGTGAGAGGTGTGGGAGTGTGAGAGAGTGTGGGAGGTGAGGGGGTGTGAGAAGTGAGGAAGTGTGAGTGGTGAGGGAATGTAAGAGAAGAAGCTGGGAGCGAAAAAATACATGACAACAACAATAACAACGATAACAACAACAATACAACGACAACAAAAAACAACAACGACAACAATAATACAATGACAACAATACAACAACAACAATACGACGACAACAATACAACAACAACAATACAACAACAATAACAACGACAACACGGAACTAACAATACAAAAAACTACATCGTAAATCACAACGAGACAACATACATAATAAATCATAAAAAATCGATTATCACATATTACAAAATTCATGAGAGAGAGAGAGAGAGAGAGAGAGAGAGAGAGAGAGATAATAGTGTTGTGGTGAATATGGTGTAGGGAAAATACAGTGATGGTGAAGGGGGGAGATGGTGGTGGTGTGATGGAGAGATGGTGGTGAAGAATGCTAACAGGGAGAGATTTTGATGGTGAAGGTGATAATGGTGATGATTATGGTGATGGGGTTGTGTAGTGTTGTGTAAAGGTTGAGGATGGTGTTGTATGGTGTGGTAGACAGGGTGAGGATGGTGCAGTGTGGATTAAGAGGTTGAAGATGTGATGATGGTATGGTGTGGCGGTGTAGAGGTTGAGGATGGTGTGGCATGGTGTGGTAGAGAGGCTGAAGATGGTGTGGCTGTGTAGATGTTGAGGATGGCATGGTGTGGTAGACAACTTGAGGATGGTGTGGTAGTGTGAAATGAGAGGGGGATGTGGCGGTGTGTGAGTGTGTGTGTGTGTGTAAGAATGTGCTTATGCTTGACCAGGAAGGAAGAGTGTGGCTGGGGTGGGGGTTGAGAAGACAGGTGGGGGTAGAGGTAGGGAAGTGGTGGGGGGTCTTGGGGGAGAGGTGGTGGGGTAGGGGTAGGGGAGTGGGGGTAGAGGTAGGGGGGGGGGTAGGGGGTGGGGGTAGAGGTAGGGGAGTGGTGGGGGTAGAGGGAGGGGAGAGGTGGTAGGGGAGTGGGGTGGGGGGGCCAGGTTGAATGAACAGGATACTTTACTGAGGTCTGTATGAGAATGTAATGGAGGGGGTAAAAATAGTTGGTGGCTCCTAATGATGGCAGATAGCGGTGGTGGAGGTGGTGTGGGTGGCTGTGTTGGAGGTGGTGGTAGGGGTGGTGTAGTTGGCTGTGTTGGTGGGGATTGGGGAGTGATGGGTGGCGGTGTTGGAAGATAGTGGTCGTGGTGGTAGAGCTGCAGGTTAGTGGTGTTGGATACTGTTGGTGATAGTGGTGGTGTTACTTGTGGAAATATTAGTGGTGGGGGTAGTTAGCGATGAGTGTGGGTGTGTGGTGATGACGATAATTATAATGGTGATGATGATAATGAAAGGCAATGAACACTATAGAAATGGTGACATTATGGTGTAAATAGAAATAGTGATGGTGATAGTGAAAGCGTCAAATCAATCGTCATAACGTGAGGTCTTACCATTAATCAAAGACGAATGATCAACAAGCTCTCTACACCTAATCTAGCTTAACCTAACCTAACCTAACCTAACCTAACCTAACGAAGGAGTGTCATAGAAGAATACATTGGTACGGGCCAAGGCTTAAAGACAATTACCCGAAGAATGTGGACAAGAACTCACGGGGGCGACAAAGAACATTCCTAGGTGTCTTACGGGTCAATGCATTTTGCTTGTTCATCTGAATTTAATTTGCATGTCTAATGAAGTGAACTCCCTGTGGTCATTTGTTGTCTATAGGTGATGGTAAATTAGATACTAATATAGAAAATAATTAAGAATGTAGGAGTTATTGGTTCAAGCCTACAAAAGACTCGTTTGATATCTTAAAGGTATAAAATAGCCTCCATGTGACTAGTTAATATCGATATCTATACGAGGCTAGCAAATAATAATAGCTTCCACGAGACCAGCAATGACAGCAGCCTCCACGAGACCAGCAATGACAGCCTCCACGACGCCAACAAATATGACAGCATTCACGACGCCAACTAACAATGACAGCATTCACTAGACCCACAAACAATAACAGCCTCCTCGAGACCAACAAACAACAACAGCCTCCTCGAGACCAACAAACAACAACAGCCTTCACGAGACCAACAAACAACAACAGCCTCCTCGAGACCAACAAACAACAACAGCCTCCTCGAGACCAACAAACAACAACAACCTCCACGAGACCAACAAAGAAAATAACAAACAACCCCCACCCGCCACGAGACCAACACACAACAACAGGCGCCACGAGACACACCGCCCACAACAACAACAACAAGAACAGGAGGCGGCAGCACAACCTTCACAAGGACACCTCGACAAAGACAGCTCCACCACCACCACCACCACAATACCTGAACTGCCTCCAACCCCTCTCACCCCCTCCTCCTCACTCACCCTCCCTCCCCCTCCCCTCTCTCTCTACTCCCCTCCCCCTCTCCCTCCTTCCTCTCTCTACCTCCCTAAGCCATCTCTTTGTTTGTCTTTTTCTCTCTCTCTCTCTACTTCTCTTCTTCCATTACCTCTCACGAACATGATCCCCCTCCTTCCTCTCCCTCTTCTTCCACATTTCTTTTCCATTCTTCCTTTCCTCTTTCTTTCTTCTCTCTCCTTTCCCTCATATGCTTATTCTCTTCCTCTGTCAAACACTATTTCCTTTCTTTCCTCTTTCACTCTATCTCCTCTCTCCACACTCACTCTCTCTCTTTTCCACGCTTTTCCATCATTCCCAACCCACATTCTTTCCTCATTTCTTACAATCACACGTCATTCTTTCCCTACTTTCCCTTCCACTCTGTTCTTCGTTTCTCTCTCTTCTCTACTCTTTCTTCACATATCCTCTCGTATCTCTCTAACTACTTATTTCCATCCACCTTCTTCCACATTCCTTTGTCTACTATCTCTAACCTTTTCTTTAGCCACCCTTTCCTCTTTCCCCCTTTTCCTCTTTCCCCCCCTTTCCCACGTTCCTCCTCCTCCTACTCCTCTCCCTCTTCTCCCCCCTTTCCTTCGTTCCTCCTCTCCTCCTTCTTGCCCCACCAGACCTCAACCACAAACCATTAACAGAATTAATTGTCATGGGAAGGACGAAGGCATTTTTGGCCTCTAGAGAATTCTTATCTTCGACTTTACATTGAATTTAGCCGCTAAGTATTGTTTAGCTAAAATTCTAAGGTAAGTTTTTTTTTTTAGCTTTCCACGTATGCAAAAAAGTACACACAATGATGTCTAAACTGTTAGTTACAGGAGACAGACAGACAGACAAACAGACAAACAGAGACAGACAGACAGACAGAGACAATATGCAAAATTAAGTATATACATATTTACGTTTTAGTAAGAGCAGATGAAGAAATATACCTAATTTATCTACGTATGGATTATCATTATTCAACTTGGAATTTTAAATGATATAAAAAACTAAATATCCTCATCAATAGACTAAGTAGAGGTGACCTTAACATAGTGCCATTAAACACCATTAAACACACACGTACTAACAGTGATAATGTTGTCAGTAATAAAAGACACGTGGACAGACTTACACAGCATAAACAAAGCAAGCTAAAACGTCAACAGCACCTTTGAGAGAGACATTATCAGGGTTCAATAATTGTCAACCTGGCGTCAGTGTAGTCGACAGTCATAAGTGATAGAATGACATAACAACAGTACGTAGCGGAGATGACAGCTTAGAGGGATCCACGGAGGTTTAAATTCTGCTGTGTATAATAAAGATGAAGAATATATGCCGCAGTACAAGTCATTAACCACTAGAATTTGTTACAGCGCAACAAAACAGAAAAAAAAAGAGTTGTCATTCACATTACAAATAAATACAGAGCTGGAATGTATGTTAAAAATCGCCACTATTGCCAGACACGTCGGCAGTAAGATAATATATTGCATTAAAAAGTATGAGGCTTGATACTCCAATACTCAAAACTATTAAGAGAAACTGATGGTGAATGTAGTGAAAATAAAAAAAAATTGCGACACACAAGAAGGAAGGACAATTATCGCGTGACACAGCTGTAAGAAACAACAGCTGGCCGCTAACAAGGAAATCTTCAACCGCGTCATGTAAAAACAGAAAACCGCAACGACGCTGGAAAAAAAAGAGAGCACTGGAATGACAACAGCAGGAAAATTAGCGTCTAAGATGTTAGTGCTCTTTACCGTCACCGAGAACCATCTTACCACACCAACTGACAGACAGAAATTGAAAGAGAACAGCAACAGCATCGGCAACAACGGTACAGGTGAAAGTTTGGGTGGGACAGAAAGATTGGTGGCTGGA
The DNA here is from genome assembly GCF_018991925.1 of Homarus americanus. Lineage (NCBI taxonomy): Eukaryota > Metazoa > Arthropoda > Malacostraca > Decapoda > Nephropidae > Homarus > Homarus americanus. Next base: position 2,385,381 of record NW_024712913.1, read on the forward strand.
ACAGAGAACACAAGATGACACTGAAGGCGGAAGGGAACAGTCTGGCAGAAAAGTGAGAGAAATAATTACAGTCATCAGAGAAACCCGTTTGTGGACAACGGAATCGAAATGACAACAGAATTACAAGCAACAAAAGCAGTGATAATCAATTTGCATAAGTTCACGGGGAAAATAACAATACAGCAGCAAAAGCAGCAACAAGAACAGCAGCAGCAGCAGTGGCGGCAGCACCTTCCCCAAGAGCAGTCACCCGCGACGTTCCAGGCAAGTCCTTGACACGGCCGCCACTCACCGGCTCGCATTCTTGAACCCTGCTCACCAGGCTGGCTCACACACCCCCGCGCTGCACTAACCCAACACTCCAGGGGCTCACCTCGCTCACCTGGGGATGATCCAGGTGTGCAAACAATTATCCCATTACACCTCCTCGCCTATGTACCAACGAGTCTCATCCTAAGACACTGTGTAATCAATCACGGAGTTTCTCGACACCCGGGTTCAGTGTAAGTGTGAAAGGTCATCTCTCTCTTGTTTGACCCCTTGTACTGCGCTGACGGTTCACATCCGCTCTGACCCCTCCTGTGGTATGAACCCAACATACATATGAACCCACCTCGAGGTTGTTTACTCATTACTTAGCCAGGGTTCTGCCGTAGCCACTTTTCTTGCTTGAGTAAGATGCTTTAGAAAACATTTGTCACTTGAATTCACATTACAGTGCTATTTTTCTTGTCATTATTAAGTTCTGAAGTGTTTATTAACAGAACACTTTCAAGTATAGATTCTTCTTCATATACTATTTCTTCAAACTATATATCGTTATACATGATTATCTACCACAAAGTCTCCAGATGTATTAGTATGTTAGGAGTACGGTGCATTAATAAATGAATCATATAAAGACCTCCGCCATTCACAACCGACTGGCCACATGAGCTGCCAAGCACGAGGGACGCACAGGCATGTAGCTGCTCACGGTAATTACCAGAGCAGCCGGGCAGCACACCACACCGGCACGGAAGTGGACGATTCACCACATTTGGGCTGGATTCTTAGAGATTTGTTTCAACAAATTTCCTCTTGGCTGGTGAGACAAGGACAGCTGTCTGGCTCATTTAAACTTACACTCAAAGATGATGGTGAAAATGACAACGAAAGTGTACCGAGACTTGCCCTTAACTAGATGAGTTCTCTTATTCCCAGTAGAGGAAAATCCGAGAATTGTGGCCCAGAGCTGCACTTTCTTCAATGCTGATATTCTGCTCTGAGATGAGACAGATGTGAAGGTCTGACAAGGCAAGCCTTTTAGTGCAAAACTTTCTTACATTACACAGAAGGACAGCGATTTCACGGTCGTGCTTAGTTAAGTGGATATCACAAAGAATGGCAACGTTATGGCAATGGTAAGAATGGGAGATAAGAGGACACTTGTCACGGTGGTCTAGCAAAGTGACTTTCTTAGAATTTAATATTGTTGCCTGTAAGAGGAGAGAGAGAACATTACATACTCAGGTTAGGGGAAATATGTTGCGGTGATTACCAGGTAACTACGGAGTGACCTTTGAAGGACTGCCTAGTGATGACCTTTGAAGGACTACCAAGTGATGACCCCTGTGAGGCTGTTAAGTGATGACCTTTGTAAGACATTGATGTGATGACCTCATTAGTAATGCCAAGTGATGACCTCAGTGGAAGTAACAAGACAGCAATGACCTTTGAAGGACTGCCTAGTGATGACCTGCTGAGGAATGTAGAGTAATGACCTCCTTAAGAATGTCAAATGATCATAACTACTGAGGAATAAATTAGTGTCATACGAATTAATGATAAGTCATCATAATTATACTTCTGTCACTGCCGCAGTCACCATAATAATACCTGTCATCATCACAGTCACCATAATTATACTTAACTCCCAACCACAGTCACCATAATTATAGGGAACTCACCACCAGTCACCATAATCATACTTAACTCATCACCAGTCACCATAATCATACTAACTCATCACCAGTCACCATAATCATACTTAACTCATCACCACAGTCACCATAATCATACTTAACTCCCAACCAGTCACCATAATCATACTTAACTCATCACCAGCCACCATAAGCATACTTAGCTCACCATCAGTCACCATAAGTATACCTTCCTCACCACCAGTCGCCATAATCATACCTTCCTCACAAGTCACCATAATCATACTTCCTTCACCATCAATCACCATAATCATACATGACATCACCACACTCTCTCCTCCCTCAGTGCGCTAGAGCCACACATCACAAAACACTGCTCCAGGTTCCTCCAGACTTCAAACTTTCCCAAGAAATAATACAAAGTCGTGAGATTTAAGACTGACGTAATTGTTTTTCTTTTTATTTATCATTTCACCACTAATTCAGCTTACTGGGTGTTTCGTCTGTTCTTTGTTACAACTTTCATTGTCCAGTGTTCGTACAGGAGGAAACTGGAGTCATCTAACCTAACCTAACTTAACCTAACCTGCCATGTTTGGTAGGGTCACACTGGGGGAACAACCTTCTCATATCGGACCCGGGCAAGGGACTGAACCCAGAATATACTTGTGAAACGCAAGCTATTTACTGCTGTACTGTAACCACCAACAGATTACAGGTAAGAATAAAATTTCCTTAACACCTGTATCCACTTTGCGTGTCATATATGTGATGACTTTATGCCTGGCGAACGTTGATTTGTTGTTATGAATTACGTGATAATAACGCAGGGAACAAACACACGTTGAATAAATGACATTTCTGGAGTAGTGAAATGTTAAGATTACACTCATTCTTACCTACACGATCCTTCAGGAGATGTTGTACCATATATAGACGAAAGTGCCGAGGGAAATTTGTCCACAACTGTACATGGTATTAAATAATTAGTAATACCTGACACAAAGAACAACACACTATAGTTATTATAATATCCAACACGGAGATCAATACAATATAATTACTATAAGGATAAGAAGATGAATGAGTAAATATATAAGAGATAACCTCCGACATTAGCTGTAAGAGACGTCCATGACAGAAGGGTGATGGAGGCGGCACCTCCTGGTTCTCGGGTATCAAGATACAGGTAATATAATGACCAGGTCTTAAGTGTGTGGTGCACATGATACACACGGTCACTGCCTCTGCCAGAGTATGCGAAATATTTCATAAGAGCAGCCTAAGACTCAGAGGTCAAAGTAAATTGACGGAGTTAAATGTCAGAAGGCTACAGTTTTATGGCGTGGACGCTGAACTTTGAGTAATTTGTTTTGGTCATTGTTCAGATGCTGTCTCCAACCAAAGATGTCTCAAAAATTCAGAAATAAAATATCTCCAGGATAGATAAAAGCGACTACATAAGTCAGAATAATTCAGCAAACTTTGTTGAGACAAGATGTGAGTGTTTCCAGCTTGAAGCACTTAAGTTGAAGTGTTAGAAAGATATTATGTAGGCAAAGGAGTTTCTCACTTACCAATACACCTAAAACACCTGACATCACCATTCACCATCACATATTATTTAATGTGTGAACCTAATTAAAGTAATATTTGTCGAAGTGTTATGTTAGTCTGAAAATTAAATTCGTTTTCTAGAAGGTCACCAGGAAACTTACTTAAAATTCATCACCAAGTTCTCTCTTAAGTACATGCTTTAGGGTTCTGTTTGGCATTCTTACCTGGTATTCAACAACGTCTTTGTTGGACGCGAGTTTGGACAAGACATCAACTCTGTTATGTTCACTGAGGCCTATGTAAGAGGGGATCCACAGCAGCTTGATCTTGATACCTTTGTCAACCAGGTACAGTCCCCTTCACTACTGCGTTTACAGGGGCTCGTCATATAAACATTCCACAAATCATTACATTGAAATAATTGTTATAATATTGTTTTAATTTGATTCCATAATATGTTTACTATTGCGAGTTTCCTTCTGTCGAATGTAAACAAACACAGCTCTGCCACACTGCACAAAACCTGACGAGCCCCTGTAAACGCACTAGTGAAAGGGACTGTAAATAAGTATGGTTTGTCTGGCTTCAGATACAAGCGGGTGGTAATCTAAGTTTAGGGTATCAAGAGCAAGTAGTGAGGATAAGGAGTCAGTAAACACAATCGTAGTGTGGCGCTGGCGTCTCCCACCAAACATTGTGATGGTGACTAAATAATATTCTCTTTGATTCTGTTTAAATATCAAATTCATTATTCATGTTACAGAGCGATGGAATGATAATTATAAATACGGATATTTCTACAGTTCAAAGTATAGTAAAAAAAAATAAAGCTGTAAAGAGATAAGAAACAACTTATAGCGTTATCTCTTATCTACATAAAACAGTGCGGGGGATCAAGGGTTTACATACACCCTGTGGCACCTCGTGAGTCACAGTCGGTGTAGTGACCAACAAAAATACTCCCATGATTCATCCAGATTAACCTCGCGGTGTGAAACTTACCAAAATAAGAAGAATAACAAACCATATTAGAAGAACTAGACTAGTCTGATTTAATATTCAGTAACATTAATTAGCTGAGACGAAACTACGCCTAATTACCGTATCACTATAGTTTTCATAATGAACGATCCATCATGTGTTTTGAGAGGATGTTAGTAGTTCTACAGACGTCGAGTGTTGTGTGTAGAGGAGCCGCTGATAAGGTAGGTGCCAGAGGGCTGTGAGTTAACCTTGTGTTGGTCCGATAAGGCGATAAAATCATCTGAACTTCGGAGAAACCTGTCACAAATGTGGGGCGTCTGTTGATTGTCACGTAACGGACCACAGCCATAATACAACAAACATTTTCCAGTTGTAGGTAGGTGTGTGTGTGTGTGTGTGTGTGTGTGTGTGTGTGTGTGTGTGTGTGTGTGTGTGTGTGTACTGTATATGCTGATAACCACATACAAAAAAAGCAAGAAACGACACGACAGGAATCCAATGTTTTGTGTGTGAGGATGAGAGGGTGATGTGTGAGGGAGGAGGAGAAGGTGATGGGGGTGAGAGGGATGAGAGGGCGAAGGAGAGGGCGAGAATGAGGGTGAGAGGGTGAGGGATGGCACCATACCTATAGGATGGGTGATGGTGAGGGAAGGATGGGGTTAAGGGATGATTAACCCTACAGTTTATCTTCACAGCTTAACCTCGCAGCTTAATCTCATAGTTTAACCTCCCAGCTTAACCACAAATAGCCTCAGAGCTTAATCCCACAGCTTAACTTCACAACTTACCCTCAGTTTTAAAAGTACATGGTATAAAGATGCAGTTGTGACAAAAGTTGTGCAGTATGACAAAGGACGAAGGATTTTAACAGCCCTACCGAGACAACAGGAGTCACAGTGTTTAGTCTGAAATTCATCGATCAACCCAAGTACAAATAGTTTTTAGAGTGACTGTACTCGAAAAATAAACAATCCATATATTTACTATTACTCTTAATTCTTAATCATCGTCATTACCAGAGAACGAAACTTAAGATGATGAAATATAATTCATTGAAACTATACCAGATGTTTTTGAGGGCATAGCCAAAGATCCAAGTGACTGGTACAAGGGAAGAAAAAATTCCCACACACAATAGAATCTTCGTGGAGGGGAGAGGGTGAATCAAGGAGGGTTAGGAGAAACAGGAGGTAAATAAACAAGTGTGAGGTCTGTTTACCGACAAACACACAGATGTGCCTCTGTGGTCACACTCACCTAACACATGTAGAGATTTTGACTAAGAATGATGTTATTTGTAGTAACACAACACGTTATGAGTCACATCCAGGCCACAAGATAAACAGTCACAGTCTCTCTCTCTCTCTCTCTCTCTCTCTCTCTCTCTCTCTCTCTCTCTCTCACACACACAAGAACATCTTACCACATACAAGTCTCAAGAAACTCAAGGTGTCTGCTGATAAGACGGGAGGCAGCAAGTCTATTTATCTCTGTGACAGGTGACCCTCAGTGACCTCTGACCGTTGGTAACCTCTGACCCTCGGTGACATACGTCTCTCGAGGTACCTGAGGTTATTGTATGATATAAATCCTAAATACCAAATCAGAGTAAAGAGTACAGTTGTTGCTACCTGAGATCTGTCATCCATTTAGCAGTCGTCAGTGTTTACAAGGGGAAGTAAGAGATTATGAAAGATATAGAGATAAATCAAAGTATCAATAAGTGAGTCAGCGTCAAACGTCAACACTCAAGAACACAACAACAAGGTGTACGCGCGTCATGAAACTAAAACACGTTAATTACTTTATCACTGATCCTCTTTGTTATCACTTCAATAAACGTCTGGGTGTACGGATTACATGAAGATAAGGTACCCTAGATTATTTCACCTGATACTTGAAAGTCCTAACTCTACCTGGGAGGGTTAGGTTAGGTTAAAATTAGGGTGTTTAATCACCAGGAGAAACAAACTTAGGTGCCTAATTTTCATGTGATCAGTTTAGCTAAAGGACTAACAATACAGGGTCGAGGCACCAACAATGACGACGTGACAGAGAACAACACGGTGAGGCAGACTTGATCTCCCTAGATTTACAGGAAATGACAGAGTAAGCTTTGTGTGTGTGTGTGTGTGTGAAGCCCTCAAAAAATTGCTAATATATCAAGGTTGTATAGATCTGATCCTTACAACTAACACTATCTCTTAGTTTTGTCTAGCCTGGTATTTCCTTCATACTAAGGTATGTGTTTATGCAATAATTTTTATCATTATTATTATTATTATTATTGTGACTTATTATTACTGTTATTATTATTATTATTATTATAATTATTATTATTATTATTATTATTATTATTATGACTTACTATTATTATTATTATTATTATTATTATTATGACTTACTATTATTATTATTATTATTATTATTATTATTATTATTATTATTATTATTATGATTATTATTATTATTACTGAGTCAGGTGGAAGACAAGTGATATTCTGACTCTGGAATTGTGTGTCCATGTCATAGAAATCATCGATAAGAAGTTACTGATAAAACAAAGTAAGAAAACTCCTATAAGAGGTTAGGCTGTGTTGAGAGGAGCCAGGGAGAACGAGAGAGCAGTGCGCAGCCAGGAGGGAGGGAGGAAGGGAGGGAAGGAGTAAGAAATTAAGAGAGGGAACGGGAGGAACGGACTGAAGAAGGGGGGAAGAAGGGGAGGGAGGGAGGGAGTGAAGAAGGGCAGGAAATGAGGGAGAAGAGAATGAGAGGGAAGGGAAGTAGGGATGAAGGGGAGGGGGTAGAAAACAAAGGAGGGAAGGATTCTAATCACAAAATCAACAAAAAAATCAATAATCTAAAAAATTATTCGTCTCTGCGGTTTAAGTAATTTTGAGATCTATACAACACCAGTGACGAAGTGTTAAATATCTTGGTTTAAAGCTCCATAATTTTCCCAAACCCTGACAAAAAATAGCTTAAGATCACTCTCTGTTTACAACTTAAATTTCTATTTCATAAACAATGACATCAAACATTTACGTAGGTTAATTTTCACCCCCCCAACAGAGGCCTGACGATATATGTTTTGTGTTCGTTTATGTTACAGAAAAAAATTATGACTGAAAAGCACTCCAACTTTCACCGAGTCTGTAGCTCAAGGAGACACTTCCTCTCATCCTCAGCCCTTCATAACGTGCTACCTATACTGACACACACACACACACACACACACACACACACACACACACACACCTCGTGACTCACCTCCTCCAGTCACGGGGTCAACAAATGCTTTTGTTCAGTCTGCATCACCGACAGTCTTCCTCCCTATCAGAGGTAAAGTGCCCAGCGTTAACATGGAAACAGTTGTATATAGAAGAGGAAAATTCTTATCTCTGTGTAAACTACTGATGGTGTGAGTCTTATAACGGCGCGAAGAGATGATTAATTATATAAACCTTTGAAAAATTTTATGGTTGGCCCTAATATTGTTTATACTGTTCCTCTTATGATTTTTTGGGGGTTCATAAAATCTTAAGGTTTATTTCATCCTTACCAAAACATAAGATTTACATGTCATTAATACATACGCAAATTATTACTCTCACTCACTCACTCACTCACTCACTCACAAACAATCTGGCGTCTATAAATCAAGGTTTGAGACAATAAAAGGGGAGGTGTATCAAGGAATGAACTATAAAGCGAGTTACTCAGAGCGATAAGTAATCTGATGCTCCTCTGTGTGATGGGAGGGAGATCTATCGCCCTAGTGAGGGGAGTTTATAATAATGCTTCGGAGGTTCGTCTGCCTGAGGTGAGGTGAGGGAGTCTTGTTTCTGTTTCTTGGTTTTTTTTGAGTTAGTGAGCTGTTTGTGTGCGTGTGTTTGTTGCTTGCTGCTGACTTAAGTGTGGTAATTTTGTGTTTAGAATACTCTGTTTTGTTTGTCTGTCTCTATCTTTCTTTTCTGTCTGTATATTACTGTTTCTATGTCTGTCTGTCTGTCTGTCTGTCTGTCTGTATATTACGCTCTCTCTCTCTCTCTCTCTTGTGTCCCGGATGTGCCCCACCCCTCCCCCTACCCAGCACCACCACTGCCCGCCCGCCATGCCAACACTCCCTCCACCTGGACGAAAAAAGTAAACACACAGGTATTTCCCCCACAGTCAACCTTTCCTCCCCACCACCACAACTACACCTAACCTCCCCACCACCACAACAACTACACTTAACCTAACCTCCCCACCACCACAACAAACACTTAACCTAACCTCCCCACCACCACAACAACAAACACTTAACCTAACCTCCCCACCACCACAACTAACACTTAACCAAACCTAACCTAACCTAACTCACGGTGTGTTGAAAAGTACGGACTCTGATAACTCGTACACATAAGAACATCATAAATTAATACGTAAGTTAATAGTGAAGATTTAGACAACAAAACTTAAAATATAAGAGTTTTTAATTTCCCAGTACGGACATTCCAACTTACACATTTATAATAAAAAAAATGACAAAGAAAACAAGAAAATTAGAATACGAATTAACATATGACCACAAACATAAAAACTTCACTATTTACAAAAAACATTGACGTCATTATGTGAGTTGTAAACAAAAAGGAGATAGGGAGCGGTGTGTGTGTGTGTGTGAGTGTATGTGTGTGTGTACGCGACCCCGTATATGGAGTCATAAATGAACTTTCAACAAGGACCAACCAGGCGTGTAGTGGGTAACGAGCGCACACACACACCTGACTGAGACACACACACCTGACTGCGTGTACATGCTGTGTCACACTCTGTATTACTGCACAAACAACGTGTATAATATTGCAAACTTAAAACGATAAAACAAATTAAGATCAGTTCATAGGTCGCAAGAAAATCCATTATAATTTTCAGTGGCCATTAGCATATGAACACCAACCCTAACTGACTTACTCACTGATTCACTGACTCACTGGGGAGACCTGACTAACCCGTCCTGACCCTCTTTGTGGTCAGGTCTTGGTCACTCGTACTCCGTTTAAGTATAGTACTCGGATTGTTCCTGTCATGTCCCTTGAGTACAATTTATTGCTAGTTGAGTTGAGTTCTTACTAGTTTACTTAAGTCCCCGCGTATTTTCTAGGTTTATCACTAGTTACTAAGTTGCTGGCTAGTTTATTTCCTTTTTTTTAAATAGTTTTTTCTGTTTCAGTTCACGTGTTTCTAAATAGTGTGTAATAATGCCAGTTAATTCCCCACCAGTTTACTATTAGTTTCCACAATCATTTTCCTAATATTTTACTTTAGTTTCCATTCAGTTTAACCCAGTGTCTACCAGTTTGTTTTTTTACATTTTTTCACCAACTTCCCCAGGTTTTCGTCAGTTTATTCTGGTTTCTCATTAGTTTACAAGGTTTTCCATCAGATTATTCAAACTTTCTCTAGTTTATCTCAGTTTTCCACAAGTATACTTCAATTCTCCCAAACTTTACCTCAATCCTCCCAAAATTTACCCCAATTCTCCCAAACTTTACCCCAATTCTCCCAAACTTTACTCCAGTCCCCCCAAAATTTACCTCAATTCTCCCAAACTTTACCCCAATTCTCCTAAACTTTACCTCAATTCTCCCAAACTTTACCCCAATTCTCCTAAACTTTACCCCAATTCTCCTAAACTTTACCCCAAACTCTCCCAAACTTTACCCCCATTATTAAAAGCTTCGTAATCTGGTTCACGTAATCTGTTCCCAAATCCGTGTTAATCCTTCGTAAAATTTGTTGTAATGACTCACTCCCGTCGTGTTTACTTCTGAGCAGCTGTGACTTACCACCTACGATGTTTACTTCACAATGCTCATTAGGAATTAGACTCTATCCGATATCCTTTAAATATTTAGGAGAGTCTTCGGTATAACACCAATGATGACCAACAGCTGGTAAAGACAGAGTGCAACAGTCTGAGAGTGCAACAGACTGAGAGTGCAACAGGCTGAGAGTGCAACAGGCCGAGAGTGCAACAAGCTGAGAGTGCAACAGACTGAGAGTGCAACAGGCTGAGAGTGCAACAGAGCTCACACAACACTATGTTAAGTCCTGCTGCTGACACTGCAGTTCCTATTGCTGTTTTGCTGCTATTAATGATGTTGGTCTTTTATAGGTGATCCTACTGCTCTTACTGCTGCTGCTACTACTACAGGTAAATCTATTCCCATAACTATTGTCGCTGCTGCTATTGTCTTGTCGCCATTAACACCGTCACTGCTGTTGATAATTAAAGCTATTACAACTACCACTCTTGATGCTAATTGCCAGTGATATTACTCTAATTACTGTTTTACGTTACCATTATTTCTACTTCTGGTGCAAATCGTGTCAGGCACCATTAACCATTGACCCATTGGTAGGCAGTAGCAGCGGTGGCCGGCGTACTCCAGGGCCAGATTGTATCACCTCTATCTGTCATCAACCTTCATCACTGTCCCAACATTATTTTACCGTAAACACAACCCGGATCCTCACACACAATGTTTCGTTAATTTCTTCTCCTTACACGGGAAAGAAGACGCATCTAATCAACGTCATACATACATACATACATACATACATACATACATACATACATACACATAGACAGACAGACAGACGGTTATCTTTATAAATTTTGCCCAATTATTAAAATTTCTAATTTTTTTTTCGTCATGTTTGGTTCATAATAAAGAATTCAAATTTCCCGTTTTTCTACATTTATAATATTTCCAGATTAACCTGAGGCATCAACTGATTTACCTTGACGTCTTATAATTCTGATCTTCATTTAATATTTACAGTATATTTTGAATGACGTAAGGACGGTAGCGAAGATTAATCAGTATACAAGATCAGTAAACCTTTAAGATGGGATCGAGTGATAAAAAGTCTCCTAATGACTCGATACAGGATCTGGGGGAGATAATCTATTCCTTTTGTATTGATGAGTAATGTTGTTCGTCACCAGAGGATAAACACGACACCACGTAGACCTGATACTGTATATGCTTGTGAGAGAGAGAGAGAGAGAGAGAGAGAGAGAGAGAGAGAGAGAGAGAGGGTTAACTTATTCTCTACCTCCAATACGTCAATCACATTTCAGTCAACTAACTTTTTTTTCTCTCGATATATCTTAACCAGTAATCTAATAGGCCTATTCCTCACAGATCATTTTGTTAAAGTTAAATTACAACAGAAGTTCCTATGGGCATCAAATTCATGGTTTTTACTCGGTATGTGAGTGAGTGGTATCGAGAGATGAAAGCGCTTCAACCATTGCATCCTGTCGGCAGCTTATCTGATGCATTGGTGTATTACGGTTTTCAGACACAAACAGAATTGAACTTCAGATTATGATGAATTTTATTTTAGACGTAATATGGGAATAAACGTTTAAAAATATTGTTATCCTACATAATAAACTATTTACAATTACAGTATATTGCTAACTTTGGTCGACCCATTAATTTTCAGCATTCAGGAAGTCTATTCTCCTAATGGTGATGGTATGGTTAGGTTAGGTTAGGTTGAGGCACATGTGACTCCCTGCCTCCTGAGTCCATGGTTTATCATTAGAGGAACAATTAGTCTTATACCAATGCCAAACAACATACTCAGTGGCTTATGATCAGAATGAAGGTCAGAGTGCGTCAAGAAACTGCGAGTCAGAGGAACAAGGCTTTTATAATCTCAGCGTCTCTTTTGTCCATAGTCTCTCACAAAGGGTCAAGCCTGGCCAGCTGACACCACCACACGTTTTAGTTCTGATTTCAGATTTACCTCACACGGGGGCTAGTTTATAGTGCACTTCCAGCCTATACATGGCGCAGCACAAAAACATTTACCAGAGACCATCAAGGAAGCATACAGAATTGGCCCTCACTGATACTCTTGAGTCTTGGATAGATAAGAAACACGAAATGGGAGAAATTCAGATAACTTTTCTTTCCAAGGGTTTTGAATATTTCCAAATTTGCATTATTTTCCTGAGTAAACTTGAAAGGCATATTAGGTAACACTGGAAAACAGGAACAATATACCGAGTGTGATTTAGTGTGAATATTAACCAAAAAAATAAAACAAACATTTAAACACAGGAATAAGGAAATATAAAGAAACGAATTATCACCAATAAACCAAAACAATAACCTCAAGAAATATATTTAAATTTCCAAATCCTTATAATTTTTTTTACGCTTTTACCGCTGTCTCCTATTAATCTAGACTATATGACTGTTTTATTCGACAACTACACAGCAGGAAGAGCTAAAATATGTATCTATATCAGATCAATTCACAAAAAAAAACACTTTTCACATGAAGATGGTTTTGATCTTCTGGAAGTTATAATTATAATGTAGGAAAAAAAAACCACTCAATGATAGAAAGTTACATAGAAACACCTGGAGACAACGTGACTATCATACACACATATAATATTTAGCCCATTGTTGCAAGCTATTTCCCCCACACGTCACAGGATGGCCGGAGAGCCGAGAACAACGTAACACTGCCATTATTTACTGTTAGTCATTCTCACTTAACAGACGAGTTCCTCTATTGTGTTCCGCTTCTATATCAGTCTCTCTCTCTCAGTAGATTTACACTGCCTTAACGAACCCTCAATCGACCATCTACCCGATACACGTTACTCCTTTCCCTTCTATAGCATTTCTTTCGTATTTCCGTGTTCCATGTTTTGTTTTTCCATCCTTTTCACCCTAAATAATACTCTCAGTGACAACCTTTCCATTTCGTTCTATTTATGTTATCGTTTATTTTAATTTCTCTTGTAGTTACATGTTTCTATTCAAGGTTCAACTCCTGGTCTCGAAATCACGTTCCCATGATCATGCATTTTCCCATAGGACACGATGGGGCTTTTCAGGGAATGACGTCCGTAGAAGCCATTCCTCTACACATCCGGCACCTAACCTACGTACACGATCAAGCTCACATCCGGAGATACGATCACGGATGAAACTCAAACCAACAATGACGGAAGCAAAAGGAAAATAAACACTAGAATCAGGATTATTAAAACATTATAATTTTCATATATACCTGAGATTAAGAGAAAGCTTTTAGTTAACAGTCACAGTTAGGTCAATAACATATTATCTCCTTAAGAGTACCGAGGTTCCGAATGTAGTGTGGCAGAAGACAATCTGATAGTACCGGAAACCTTATACCAGGACGGAACTGGGAGTGTAGGGAGGATGTTTACTGATGAGTCATGGTGGCTCGGTAATGACGTGTAGAACAGAGGTGTGTTTTGTTGGTTTGGTTGACAGACAGACAGACAGACAGACAGATGAACGAATAGACATATAAACTAATAAACACAAATAAATGAAGAGAGAGATAGGTAAAAAATCATCTACCCGTCGTAATTACAATGAAACACAACTATGTACAGAGAACAAGAAACACTGAACACTTTAAACGTTCATGTAAGTTAGGTTGAACAAAACACTTTAATAATCTTTACACTAAGAAATAGTACACCTACACGTCTCCTCAATCCTTATACGGTAGAGCACAGGGTTATGGGTGATTATATACTAAATGGCCGGCTTGAGGCGGCTGTCCACCTAAACTGAAGTGATTAAAGAGAACAACAATACCAAGCTGATGCAACACTGTCTCCCCCACCCCCTCTCCCCTCCCCAATCACTTCCACAGGACTTGTTAGTGACCTTTGACCTCTAAAAAAAAAAGTGAAAATATCTAAACTTTAACGCAATTTATATCTAGTGTTAATGACTTAGGTATTTTAGGCGATCAGATAACGAACCAAAAGCTTAATTAGGTTATTTTTGTGTCTTTTAAACCACGATTAAAGTACTCAAAATATATTAATCTTATTTATTTAATGGTTGTGTTAGGCATCCAGCAAGGTATAGGAGCAAGCATTCATCTGAATTGGGTTACATCTAACTGAACATGAATTTAGCGTTAATAACATACTTATAAAGGCTAATAAAAAAATAAGTATGAGTCTATTAGATCAAGGAATAAGCCTAACAAGATTCATTTATTGGAGCAGATCTGACTGAGCGAGTGAGTTATTTTTTATGAAGAGAAAAATGAAGAAACGGGGACAATATTGCTTTTGTCTTCTGGGGGAGAATCAAATAGACATAATTTTAACACCAGAAACTGTTTAAAAGAAGAGACAGGCAGACAGACAGACAGACAGACAAACAGACAGACAGACAAGAGATAAATAAAGAAACGTGATAAACTGAAAGATTCATTCCATCCAGCAAAAAATGAGAGCAATATCGTTTACTTTATTAAGGTGTAGTGAACGTGTATCAGAGTTCATAGTTTACGTGTGTTAACGGCACAGAACACCACACAAAAGCCACTCTCTCAGGCACGGGTCCTCATCATCTCCAGAGGGCGGGGGTATAGTTCACTAGAGACTCGATTCCTAGGGCGGCCTCCCACTGGGCCTTCGTCACCCACCGACACTCTTTTGATGGATAATGATACGTCACCCTGAGGAACTATCTTCATTGGTCATAATCCTCCCCTTTGAAAAACGATACTGAATACTACTGAATAAATAGACCGTATAAATGAATAAATTCCTGAATAACACCAAACTTCGGATAACTGGTTCTGAGCCGGATATCCCTCCCCCCTCCTCCTTCCACCTCCCGAGAATAAAAGACGTGTTGGTCTGGCTGCCTCTTGTGACCATTACACAACCTATACATAAATCTAGAATTTCCCCCTAACACCCCCCCCCCTCCCCCTCTAGGTGCAGAGGGGGAAGGGGGGTAAAATCGTGTAAAGGAAACCTGAGAATTTATTTTTCTTTTTCTATGGATTTTAAACTCTTGTTATCTATTCACGTGAGGGAAAAAATATGTCGAAGGTTTTATAGTAAATGATGTTTCATGTAAGTGGGTCAAGATGTGTGGTGGGATAATGTGATGGGTGGTATTGACTGTCAGGGCTAGTTTATGATGGATAATTTAATGGTTAGGATAAGTTAGAGAGGGATAATTAGGGGTTGGGGTAGATAATTAGTGACTAGATTAGGGTACATAATTAGTTATGCTATGTTATGAGGGATAATGACTAGGATAAGATACGCAAGTGATAGCTAGGTTAAGTTTTGATGGATAATTAGGGGTTGGGGTAGATATATAATTAGTGACAAGGTTAGGATATATAATTAGTTGCTATGAGGGATAATTAAAGACTAGGATAGGAAATTAATTGCTAGATTACGATAGTTAATTACCATTTAGATTAGGATTAGTAATAGTCTTGAGAGGATACGTAATTATTAGTTAAATTATGATACGGTGCGGCGGTCGAGTGGACACAAACGCTTGATTCCTATCCTAAGTTTCCATGGTTCAAGGGGTAGCCCATAGTTCACCCAGCTGTGACTAGGTACCAAACAGGTTAAGGTTGGGTCAAGTACATTGCTGCCCTATTGTGTCCCGAATGATTACTAAACCTAACCTAACCTAACCTAACCTAACCTAACTGGTCATCAGGCTTCTAGGTCCTTCTTTCACTCATGATGGGCAACTGGTGTGTTGGATGGTTAAAAGGAACAAACATAAACAAACACACACAAGCATAAGCACACACACACATACAAAATATTGCCTCAGACCACTTCCGATTTTTACGCGTGTGACAAACAGAACAGCAGGGGACAGAGAAGAACCCCCTCGTGAGAACTCCTTGGCTTGTGTATAAGGAGCGAAAGACTCGGCACCTATCGCCTTATCTTTTATCATTCGTACGTACAGCGCCATAGGTCTAAGACATATGCACATGTACTATAATAACATATGTTCTTTATTATTATCATTGTTATTATTTATTGATAAGGGTGTGTGTTAAAAAGCAATTCGTTATTACATTCATTATTTTCTGGGGTTGTATTTTTTAACTAATTACGTTCATCTAAATGGATATTATACATACAAGGGGTCAGAGAAAGGTTATGGTGAGAGTGTAACTTATGATAATACTATTTAAAATAAGTCATAAAAAGCAGTAACACTCCTACCTGTTTTACACCTGGGTCACAGACTACGGGGCTAAATCATTTAACATCAACGAACGTCATTGTGGTATCTACTTGTATCTTTATTAATTTATTCATTACGGTTGTGAGTACACTATTTTTAAAGTGGTTTAGGTGTGTAGTTAAGATAATACGCCTGGGAGGGAGGGAGGGAGAGAGAGAGAGGGAGAAGCTGACCGAGACAACGCTCCAGTTACATATAACTTACGTCAGTGGAGTGAATCACGAAACACACGTATAGCATTGAGTTAGTAAATACCTCCTTTATCTTTATTAGTGTGTTATTATGTAGAGCTGTGGCGCGTATGAGGAGGACAGTGAGTCTCTCTCTCTCTCTCTCTCTCTCTCTCTCTCTCTCTCTCTCTCTCTCTCTCTCTCTCTCTCTCTCTCTCTCTCTCTCTCTCTCACACACAACACACACACACACACACACACTCAACCTTACTATCACCCACTCACTCACTCTCACAGACACTCAACTCAGTCCACCGAGCATACTGTCGCCACCACCTTAATTAGCCAACTGTCAGAAGTATTCATTAACACTGTCTACACACACACACATACACACACACACACACACACACACACACATACACACACACACACACACACACACATACACACACACACCATGTCGGGTCGCACCGCCATATAGGGGAGATTCACACCTGGCCATCTTAATACAGGTGTAATAAGGAGATTATCTGTGATGACCCAACTCGGGATACCCATCACCTGAGGCATTACCAGTTCACCACTCACCCATCACTACTCACCCATCACTACCGCCATCACCCAACACCACCACCACCACCATCCATCACCACCCATAAACAACTCAACACTAACACCACCCAACGCTACCACCATCCAGCACTACCACCATCACCCATCAACACCACCATCAACCAACACTACCCACCACCACCTCCATGCACTACCACCCCCACTCCAACCACTACGACCACCACACACTGACACCACTACGACCACCACACACGACACCACTGCAGCCACCACCCACCCCAACACCACTACAACCCAACCACCACCCACCCCAGCACCACCGACCACCACCCACTGACACCACTACGACCACCACCTACTACCACCACTACGGCCACCACCTACTACCACCACTACGACCACCACCACCCACTGGCACCACTGCGGCCACCACCACTCACTGACACCACCACCCACCACCCCTGGCTTCACTACGACCACCACCTACTGCTACCACTACAGCCACCACCACCCACGGACACTACGACCACCACCCACTGACACCACTACAGCCACACACACACTGACACCACTACAGCCACCACCCACTGACACCACTACGGCCACAACCCAATAACACCACTACGACCACCACCACTACCACCACTACCACCACCACCCACTGACTACGACACACCACTACCACCACTACGACCACCACCCACTGACACCACCACCCACCACCCACTGACACCACTGCGACCACCACCCGGCACCACTGCGACCACCACCCACTGGCACCACTACGACCACCATCCACTACCACCACTACGACCACCACCCACTGACCCTGTGTGTTCCTTTCTTCACACCCCTTCCTAACCCTACCCGAGCCTATCTTACCCTACCCTAGCCTACCTTACCCTACCCTAGCCTTCCTAACCCTACCCTGGCCTGCCTTACCCTACCCTACCCTAGCCTGCCTTAGCCTTTCCTACCTACCATACCCTCACCTGCCTGACTGCCACACCCACCTAATACACCCTGTCCTTGCATACCACCACTCTGTCCTTGCATACCCACCCCACCCTACCCACACCATCCACACCGTTACATCATAAGTTTTCCCTTTATATGAGAACAAGAGAAGACATCCATTAATGGTAGAGTCTCAGTTATAATTTAGACGCCATCTTGTCCACCATTATTATATCGTATCAGAGAGTCAGGTGATGAGGTGTGTTTTATCTTCACTACTCGTGGGGGGTCTGCCATGTGAGCCTCATAGCCTCCAGCCTCAGGTTCATAAATACTGTAATTCTTAATAAACTTTTAAATTAAGTGATTTATTATACAAAATTGTGGTTATATTTTATTAAGATACAGTGACTGAATATAATAAGGTCACGAAATTAGGAGGGAATTCCATCACTTCGGCGAGCAATACAACAGTGATCTTAACCATTGACCCACTGACCTTAACCATTAACCCAGTGACCTTAACCATTGACCCAGTGGCCTTAACCACTGACCCAGTGACCTTAACCATAGACCCAGTGGCCTTAACCATTGACCCAGTGACCTTAACCATTGACCCACTAACCTTAACCAAAGACCCATTGGCCTTAACCATAGACCCAGTGACCTTAACCATTAACCCAGTGACCTTAACCATTAACCCAGTGACCTTAACCATTAACCCAGTGACCTTAATCATTGACCCAGTGACCTTAACCATTGACACAGTGGCCTTAACCATTGACCCAGTAACCTTAATCATTGACCCAGTGACCTTAACCATTGACCCAGTGATCTTAACTATTGACCCACTGACCTTAACCATGAACCCATTGACCTTAACCATTGACCCAGTGACCTTAACCATTGCCCCTTTTACCTTAACCTTTGACCCAGTGACCTCTAAGGTTATGGGAACTTCCTCTCTTTCTAGAACTGCGTATCTAGGCACTTTAATGTAATGTTCATTGAGACAAAGGCAACAAGAACGACAAGTAAACAATGAACAAAACAAAGTAACAAATACAGTGAAACTTCTATATAATGGACTTGTCTCTACATAACCAGTCAGGTGTAACTATCACCTCTGACAGACCCCCGATATAAAGGACCTTCATCTCTACATAGTTCGTTAGATGGAGGATTTACTGCAAACGTGTATATTTCATTTTAACCATTAAGAAACAATTAACCGGATAACCACAACAATAGTGACTACATGACCACAGGAACGAGGAATTAAGACGTGGATAAGGCGAGTCGGTGGATGAGACGTGGAGGAGGAGAGTTGACGGATGAGTTGACGGATGAACATAAGAACATAAGAACATAAGAATGGAGGAAACTGCAGAGGGCCTATTGGCCCATACTGGGCAATCCCGTTTACACCCACTCCCCTATTGCTCATATAAGCATCCAACCTATGTTTAAAGCTATTCAGCGTATTCGAGTTAATGATGATATTTGGTAACTTGTTCCACTCATCCACTACTGTTTCCAAACCAGTGTTTACCTATTTCACGCCTAAATCTAAATTTGTCTAATTAAAAACCATTGTTACGAGTTCGCTCCTGGTTGGATAGTTTGAGTACCTTTGTAATGTCCCCTTTGTTTAGCCCTGCCTTCCACTTATACACCTCTATCAGGTCGCCCCTCGTTCTACGTCTCTCGAGGAAGTGCAAATTAACATGCTTTAACCTGTCTCTATACTCAAGGTTCCTAATGCCCGGGATTAGTCTTGTCATTCTCCTCTGAATTCTTTCCAAGGATTGTATATCCATTCTGTAATACGGTGACCAGAAGTGAACTGCGTAATCCAGGTGTGGTCTCTCAAGAGCAAGATACAGTTTTAGGATGACCTCGCTAGTCTTGTAACTAACACTCCTTTGTATGAACCCAAGTACTTTATTAGCCTTGTTACGAGCAAAAACACATTGTTTACTTGACTTAAGGTTCCTACTTATCATTACTCCTTAATCTCTCTCGCAGTCGGATTTCTCTATGGCATCGTTGTTCATCTGGTATCTGGTTTCCCTGTTTACATCTCCTATACTGAGTACTTTACATTTGTCCACGTTGAATTTCATCTGCCATTTTTCAGACCATTCGAAAAATTTGTTTAGATCTTCCTGTAGTTTTGTGGAGTCCTCGTCAGATTTAATAACACGTCCTATTTTAGTGTCATCAGCAAATTTGCTTATGTTGCTGTCTATGCCGATATCTATGTCGTTTATGTATATAATAAATAATAATGGTCCAAGTACTGAGCCTTGGGGAACTCCACTTGTGACGTTGCTCCAATGGGACTTAAAGCCATTAATGCTCACTCGCTGTTTCCTGTCCTGTAACCACGCCCTAATCCATTTATGGATATTACCTTTGATGCCATGTGCTTCTACCTTTCTAATTAGTCTTTCGTGGGGGACTCTGTCGAAGGCTTTGCTAAAGTCGAGATATACCACATCATAATTGTGCCCCTCGTCCACCGATTCGAAAACTGATGAAAAGAATGTTAATAGATTAGTTAGACATGAACGTCCGCTTGTGAAGCCATGCTGGGAATCATTGATCAATCTGTGCTTCTCCAGGTGATTTCGAATAGAGTTTGAAATGATTGCTTCCAGTAATTTGCGTACTATTGATGTTAGACTGATTGGGCGGTAGTTAGAGGATAGTGATCTATCCCCCTTCTTGAAAATCGGTATTACATTCGCTATCCTCCAGGATTCTGGTACTACACCTGTTTTTAAGGACATGTTAAACAACTTTGCTAAGGGCATACTAAGCTCTTCCTTACATTCCTTTAAAACTCTGGCAAATATCTCATAGGAACCAGGTGACTTATTTGGCTTTAGTTTGTCTATATGCTTACTAACATCGTTACTAGTCACTACTATCTCGCTTAATTTGTTTTCTTCACTATCTCTGAATAGAGTCAGTGCCTCGGGTATCATGTTTAAATTTTCGGTGGTGAAAACTGTTGAAAAATATTTATTCAAATTATTGCTCATTTCTCTGTCGTTATCAGTGAGCTCGCCGGTATCTGACCATATTGGTCCAATCTTTTCTCGTGTTTTAGTTTGATACATTTGGTAGAATCCTTTGGGGTTTGTCTTCGCCTCCCTTGCTATCCTTACCTCATTATTCCTCTTGGCTTTCCTTATCTCGGTTTTAACCCTACTCGCCAATACCCTATAATAATCCCGGAGGTAAATTTCGCCACGATTTATCCTTCTACCTATAGCCTTCCTTTGGCCAATGATGTTCTTTAAATAATTATTTATCCACTTAGGGTCATTGTTGTCTGATCTGAGTTTTTTGTATGGTATGTTCTGCCTTTGTGCATTAAGTAACTCATTATTTAAATTGTCGTGGAACTCGGCAATCTCAGATCTCGTTATCAGGTCGGTGTCATCTGTCAGGTTCATGGCCAAGCGCGACACCCCCTCTCTCAGCTGCCTCTTTAAACTGTCAAAGTTTGCCCTTCTGAAATCTGGTACTTCAGTGGAATTTTCCTTACGTCTGCCCTGACAACCTAACTGGAATCTAATTTCTTTGTGATCGCTGTTTGCAAGTTCGTTCCCTACCTCGACATTGCTAATGAGGTTTTCTCTGTTTGACAGAACTAAATCGAGTATATTATTACCCCGGGTGGGTTCGGTTATATGTTGACTTAGAAAACAGTCCTGAATCATCTCGAGAAAATCTTCTGATTCTGAGTTACCTGTAAGGTCAGTCCAATCTATTTGGCCAAGGTTAAAGTCGCCTACTATACAGACTGTGTTGTGTATGGAAGCCCTGCGCATTTCATCCCAGATAAGTCGCTCATTGACTCTATCAAGATTGGGAGGTCTATATATTAATCCTGTGATTAATTTTTCCCTACCGTCGATTAATTCTATCCAAATTGTTTCTGTATTCCGCTCAGTTTTTATTTCCAACAGCCATTTTGGATTGACAGAAGTGGTTGATAAAAATGAATAAATAAACATTAATATATTCGTCAGTAATACATCAACAAGCAAGAGATGGTGAATGTGGCTTGGAGATTAACAGGTCTGATTTATTCGAAGAAATATGTTACATTAGATATAGATTTGTCCTGCAACCGATTGAAAATAAACAAAGACAATGGAGATACACAAACACATGGGACAAACAAAAACAAGGGCCAAACAAAAATATGGGACAAACAAAAACAAGGGCCAAACAAAAATATGGGACAAACAAAAACAAGGGACAAACAAAAACATGGGACAAACAAAAACATGGGACAAACAAAAATATGGGCCAAACAAAAACAAGGGCCAAACAAAAACATGGGACAAACAAAAACATGGGACATAAACCAGTAGCCATAAAACCTAGACTTACAAAGAGTGAAGAGTGAACCTGACTTGTAGTGTTCCATCAGTAATATTCGCTTTACCCAGAGAGAGACTAAGTGGTGAGGAGAGAGGGAAAACACAAGTGTCACGCTGGTGCATCACAACATCATGCCTGGCTGCTGCTGATAACAAACTTCCCAGAAACAGCTTATCTTACCACACACACACACACACACCTTTATCAGTCAGTTTGTATCGCACTAATCAGCTGAGGTCACAAAACTCTCTTCCACCTTCCTGCTGATACGAATCTTCCGAGTACCAGTTTATCTTGAAATGTTTATACCCTCGGGAGCTGATGTGTCCAAACTAGTCTGCCTCGTGTTGATAAAATACTACAAGTACCCAAACACTCACGTACTGTATATATCAGTTACTGTAGAGGACCCTGAACTGATGCTTCGAGGTACATTTTTAGGTTAGGTTAGGTTAGGTCAGGTTAGTTATTACATCCCATAGACTTATCTCTACCAGACTCACAATCAACTGAACATGTTGACAAGGCAGCCAAACCTCTTGCACCATCCCTCGATAAAAAGATGAATAAAATATTAAAATGACGATGAGTTAGATATCAGATTTGATTATTTCTACGAGTATATCTGTCAATTATTCCAAAGTTTAATTGTATTACCAAGGATGTCTGAGGCTGGAGAGTTTATATACTGAATATCTGTTGTCTACGTTTGATCTGGCTACAATTTTCACCTTGATAATTCCAACAACTTTCTTAAGATCTAACTATTGAGGTCCTGTGCACAGTCTCTCTCTTAATTATAGTCACCTATAACTATGGGTACCTATAAAAATTGGGTATCTATACCTATGTGTATCTATAAGTATGGGTATCTATAACTTTTGGGTATCTATATCTATGGACACCTATAATTATGGACACCTATAATTATGGACACCTAAAACTATGGTCACAACTGCAATGTCAGGATGATTACTGTATCACCTGAAGATTAGACACCCCGACTCATATCACTTCATTAAACACCCTAATGCTAACCTAACCTAAAGCCCCAAGTAACGTAAGTGTTTAAATCATCAGGTGAAATAAACCAGGGTGTCTAATCTACAGGTGATATAAGCCAGGGTGTCTAATCTACAGGTGATATAACCCAGGGGTGTCTAATCTTCAGGTAATTCCGTATACCTTCAGTCACATGATCCACCTGTACACTGGATAAAGTAAACTCCCACAAAATCTTCCTCTCCTCATTTTCTTTCAACTTTCTCTCGTCAAGTAATCAGTTCACGTTTCCAAATCACGTAGACATTTGTATTCACTTAGTGCCAGTACCGAACCCACAGTTGTTAAGCAGATTTTTGCCTTGTTACTTTAGATGCTGGTGACACATCAGGTCCTTCTATGTAATCTTAGTTAATGATTATTCTGAGTGGCTGGTGAGCTGGTATACTTAAAACATACATCGTCTCTCTTACGGTCAACTCTGATGGGCTATTTACATGCGTCTTATACTCGGGTTTTTCCTCTGTTTGTCCAATCGTATTATACATGCACTGGTTCCCCACTTCCACATTCTTATTCCTTGATCATCTATCTGTGTGTGACCGGTTGTTCTTCACTTGGTCTTGTGTGTGTGTGTGTGTGATTGTGTGTGTGTTTCAGTTCCCTACAACACCCAAGCCCTTCCCTCTCCGTTATCTTGGGGCCGGCTATGTACACCAATAACAGCCAGATGTAAGGCACAGCACAATGTTTACACCTTGGTCTTTCCTCGAATCAATCGGTCCAGCTGTTGTCTAAACCACTCGGTGATTTCTGCCGCGTAACTCAGCGAACCTCTTGATAACTCTCCCAATATTTCCCATTTCAAGTTTACATTTCAGGATCATTACATATCCTTCTGTGTACACTTATCTCCTCTCCTATCTATTGTTTCATCATTTAATCGCTTCGTCTGGTATTCGTACGTCATTGCTTCCTCTGTGGATCCATTTTAATTGGTATTGCTGCATCTTTTCATCATATTGATTTGTCTTCATTTGTTTTGCGACGGTAGTTTTGTCTCTAGCTTCACTTTAACGTGGTAGTGTTTGTCTGTAGCTGTTTTCACTACAACCTTTTGAGTGATCTACTGTTTGACATTATTATTATCCCTATAAAGTAAAACCAACAAATGTATTATGTGTAACAATTCACACCCCACGCCAAGTCATCAACGGGGGAATACACACACCATGACTATATTTAGCAGTCAAGGGCAGAGTTGGTGGGGTGGTGGGGGGGTATACGAGGCAGTAATTGATCACGTAGGACATGTTATTGTGTTACATGAGTGTCCTCTTAATTAGAGCAGACGTACAGGTGACATGAAGTTAGTTACCTGGATTGAAATGATATGGAAGCACACGTGTTTTCTCAAGATGATAATAATAATAATAATAATAATAATAATAATAATAATAATAATAATAATAATAATAATAATAATAATAATAATAATAATAATAATAATAATAATAATAATAGTTTTTTAATAATGACAATATACTACTACAAATAATAACATCTTTAAAATTTTAGATTGAATATAATTATATGTACTGTATATTATTACACCCTTAGGTCTAGGCAATGTGAACTTTATAGCATTAGTCCTCAACACACAGAGCTCTTAACCTTACCCTGGCGATAATTACAGATCAAACTCAGAGGTGATGTATCTCAAGACGCTAAATAAAAGTTATATATTGACAGGACACACCCCAAACATCACACACTGCCGACACCAAGACCGCCATGAGTCGGGTACACCTTACCTCCGTCAGTACACCTGAACAAATACGTGACGGTTTGTAAGGGTCGTATTCGTGTTCAGTTCCAGAAAGTTTGTTCAGAAATACCTGTACAAATATAAACTGGGGATAAAGTCCACCATTAGTTTGGCATTAGTCGCACCTCATATAACTGAACGTCATCCCGGTTTTGACCTGACTCACTGTAGTTGGTTTGTAGGTCAAACTGAGGTCAATCCTACGGGGTAACAACAATACCCGAAACTATTAGGATTAGAAGATCTTTGGACTGGGTACGACCACGACCCCAAACGACCTGTCATCCTTGTCGTCACGGTCACCTCACCTCACTCAAACCTTCCTTAACTTCTGGAGAGTTAACTGAAACATTCCTTAATATATAAAACTAATCCTAAGTCCCACAATAACATGATCAAAAGCGATAAGCCACGTCTACGTTCAATGTGTGTGTCTGTGTGTGTGTGTGTGTTACCCGCCATCACACTTAATCATAACAGGATGCAGTACAATAGAATGACGTCACACTAACCATATCAACCAAAGAACACCTCACAACTCGTCAACGTTATCACCTCGCACTTTCTAATACGACTTTATCAGCCAAACTTGAGAACCGATATAAGTCTGATTTCGAAAACTTCCTAAACTATTAACCGTAAACATTGGATAAGAGAAGCCAATAGACACATTACAGTTACAGAGAAAATTCGGTGATTTTTTTTACTCCAACTCGGTGTGGCGTGGCTTGCGTGGCGTGGCTTGCGTGGCGGGTGTGGCTTGCGCGGCGAGGCTTGTGTGGCGGGCGTGGCGTCCTTATTGTCTTGTCGTGTTGGGTCAATATAATAACACACACCGACACATTATTACCAGGTACCAATGACTCGTTATGGTCTGTCCTCGGGGTAATAGGCGTTAAATAACATGGTTTCTATTTGACATTATTTTTCAGTTTATACAGCGGAGGGGAAAACCCGGAAAGGAAGTGGGGAAAATTACTCTAACTTGATCATGTAAGGGAAAAGTAGGTTATCCTAGGGTGGAAATAAGGATAAAAACAGTCCATCTATCAAGAGGAAACCTGAGGGAAAATAGACGTTATGCTTTGGTGTTTAAAGGTGAAAATAATCAACGTAGGTCAAAACAGACGAAGGAGTTCAGAAATAGGAAAAATGGATCTTATGGCTCTATGTTTAAGGGTAAAAATAACATGCCAGAGGAACTATCACCAACCAGGGAAAAAATAATAAGGAATATGAACCGTAATAACAGTGATCCTAAAGGTAAGAATAACATACATCAATAACATTCGGCGACATGGAAGAAGATCCGGTATGTCAAGGCTAGTCACTCCGGGAAATTCCGAAATTATGGACGAAATAACACGAACTGCCAACTGCTCACTCGTCCAAAAAAGGAGACCACAATGACGAAAAAAAAACTACTGACAATTGAACCATTAAAATAAACCAGATTAATAAGAAATGAATAATACAAATACTATAACGAAAAAAATATGAAATAAATAAAAAAAAATCCTGATTATTATACTGCTTGATAATATATAATTGAGGGATAATTAAAAACTACTAAAGAAATACGTAAGAGGTTTGAAGAATAATGGTAAGAGGTAAAACTGGAGATTAAAACACGAGGAAATGCTCTTATGTACCAAAGGAGGAAATCACTTGGTGGTTTTTATTGTGTACACAGTGTAAATTAAGAATCAGAGGAGGAGGGGGTGAAGAAGAAGAAGAAGGGGAGATGGAGGAGGAGGAAGAGAAGAAGAAGGGGAGATGGAGGAGGAGGAGGAAGAGGAGGAGGAGGAGGAAGAGGAGGAGGAGGAAGAAGAGGAGGAGGAGGAAGAAGAGGAGACGGGTGGAGACCCACAAAGACACAGGCACACAGCAATATTAAAGAGAGAGAGAGAGAGAGAGAGAGATGTAACACGTTTGAAAGAGGAGGAGAAATAGAGAATGAGACAAAGACTAAGAAAATGCCACATAAGAATTGAAATAAATAAAATAAACAGAGAGAATAGAGACAACAGACACACGGGGATGAATAGGTAAAAAAAGCCAGACAGAACTACAAAGAGAGAGAGAGAGAGAGAGAGAGAGAGAGAGAGAGAGAGAGAGAGAGACCTCTGACCTGACAATTTCCGCTCTTAACGGTAGAAAAATTCCTCGAGGCGACTCAGGTAAAGCAAATGAGTGTCCCTTAGTCGTGGTGTAGTGGGGCGGTATAAATGAATAGGCGCAAATTTTACCATATATGAACTGATTTTCATCACGTAAAGTAAGGTAAGGTAAGGTAAGGTAAGGTAAGGTAAGGTAAGAACATAAGAGTGGAGGAAACTGCAGCGGGCTTATTGGCCCATACTGGGCAGTCCCATTTACACCCAACCCCTATTGCTCATATACCCATCCAACCTATGTTTGAAGCCATCCAGCGTAGTCGAGTTAATGATGATATTTGGTAACTTGTTCCACTCACTCTACGTGATTGTTACATTGGTGATGGGTGGCCACCTGGTGGCCGGTAATAAAGTCACAGGAAAAAAAGTCACAGAAAAAGTCACAATTTTGGCTAGGAAAAAAAGTCACAGGAAAAAAGTCACAATTAATTTATGGTGGCCGGTAATAAAGGTTAGGTTAGGTTACCATCAGTTCTGCATATTCCTTTACCGAAACTGATTGACATATTAACCTTAAAAAATGTGAGAATTCGAGTTAACTGTTCTTTTTTTCCTGTGACTTTTTTCCTGTGACTTTTTTTCCTGTGACTTTTTTCTGTGACTTTTTTCTGTGACTTTTTTACCTGTGACTTTTTTACCTGTGACTTTTTTACATGGATTCGGCCACCTACCGTGGGTGGCCAGCAGGGTGGTGGGCGGTGTATCAGAGAGGAGTCCGACGCACTTAGAATCGTGACTAAAATGACTTTCCAAAGGCAGTGTGTAAGACGTCTGGGTGGCGTCACGAGACAAGACTGGGCGGCCACTTAGTGTGTGGGCGGCTTTATAAAGGAGTTTAGGCGGCGTCTCTAGAAGCACTAGGCGGTCACTTAAGAGATATAGGTGAGAGTTAAGTGTGACCAGAGGGTAATGGTGGGCTATTAAGGAGGTGTGTGTGTGTGTGTATGGGTGTGTAAGGGTATGGGTGTGTGTGTGTGTGTGTGATGTGTGTGTGGGTGTGTGTGTGTGATGTGTGTGTGTGTGTGTGTGTGTGGGTGTGTGTGTGTGTTGTTTGACCGACTGTTCTAATTACGTCATCCACAACATAACAAAGTCAACAGCAGAATGTAAACATTGCTTAGTCTCTTTCTCTTTAATTGGTTGTGATCCAGGAGTTGTGTGTCCCTCCATCACAACCATCACCATAACCCAGGTATCGTGTCCCTGACGTCTCCAAACAACACAACAACACCATCGCCGTAAACATCACACTGTCCTCCTCATTCTGTTTATGCTTCACTCTTAACTTGTCTACGTTCGTTGTGTCGTGTTGTACTGTGCCTGTCTGCTGACCCACACCTCTCAAGAATTTTTCCGGACTGACGAACAATAAAAATTATTTCTTTTCTTTCTTTTTTCTCACAAGGTGAACTAAAATGGAGAAATTATCTAATATAAACTAGAACAGTTTTGAACGCAAATGGGACTAAAATTGCTTAAAGGAGAGATTTTTATATGAAACTTCTTCGTCATGGTGAAGTATAGCACTATTAGGATCACCTGAAGATTAACCTAACCTAAACTAACCTGTAACCCATCGTTCACTTCCTACAGATGTAACAATAAGTGACAGCAGACCAGGGTAGTGACTGTAATGTTATCCTGATCACTCGCGAAGACAACAAGACCTCCCTCTACAGGATCGTCAGCCAAGAGGGTCGACTGAGGACCTGTCTTCTCTTGTCCAAACACCCTCCCTCATCAGGTGATCATTAACAGCCCCCTACCATAAAAACTTCAACATGAACAATCACGGAACGCCTGATATGTTTTTCTCCTCCCATCTCGCAATAAAGTGTTCATTAAAACAACGCCAGACGAACGTTAAACCGTCTTTTGCCTGCAGTGGCGCTCATACAAGTTGTTGAGTCTTGCACTTGCTCTCGTTATCTTTAATAGTTACGTGTAATTGATTGCAAAGGTAATAAAAGGTTAATTAGTTGTCAATTAGTAAATGGGATTACCTGAACAATCTCCGCCTCAGCTTATTTCACCTAATGATTAACCACCCTAACGCTATTTGGTGGGGTTAAGTTAGAGTGGTTATTGGTTAATCACCATACCGTAAACTGGGGTGGTGATTTTTTCAGGTGATCCAATAATCGTCATTCTTGGATACGTAAAGGGTGTCCCAGAAAAATGACCCTGCCACCTCCCCTCCCTGCCTGCTCCCCCCTTCCCTCCAACTCAATGTCTCATGGAGCAGGCAGGCAGGGAGGGACATATTTCTGGCACACCCTATTCACCGTCTTAAACTGTTCATCTGGTAAAGTCACATCAATAAACACCGGACAGCTTAATCATGGGTCTGTTTGTGAATAAAGAAGAATTTATCTGCCGCTGGATACACTAAAGCTGTCTGGTCCCGCTCGGCAGCTTAGTGTGCTAGTTTATGTGGTGTAGACCTTTAGTGTTGACTAGCCCAGCGATAACGTGAAGAAGAAGTATAAAATGAATAAAACCTAAAATATAAGAATAAAAATAATGATAAAGACGATAACAATGATAATAGTAATAACGACCTTAATTAAAAAAAATCCTAATAAAATGAAAGATACAAAAGGAAAATATAAAAGTAAAAGGCATAACAAAATAATTTCTCTAAGATATAACGCAACAATTAATGCTTCACCATCCTATTAAATAAATACCTCACCAACATCTGTACAATATGTGGTTTTTTTCCTACAATAATAAAAAATATATAAATTATGTGTAATGGATATCCTTGTCTATCCTGGAGAACGAAATTATCTGGTTTTTGTCTTACAGCATATGACTTATAACTTAATATATAACGAAAACGATTCCTTGCTCATCCTGGAGGAAAAAAATTATTGATAGAGCCGTAGAAGCACAAGAGACGTCATAAGCAAGTACAGAATATTTCGATTATCTGTGGCATGTCGGCAGTGTTTGAGAGGCAGATAGGTGGGGCCGGCGTCTAGCTTGTGTGGTGTGTCTCTACCACGCGGCCTGTTACATGGGCGCTGGTTGTGTATCTTGTCAGGAGGCATCTGTTTGGTGTGTGTGTGGTTGTGTGTGTGGTGTGTGTGTGTGTGTGTGTGTGTGTGTGTGTTTGTTTTCAAGATTAAGGACGTGTCATCCAGATTGTTATTTATTGGCGCCTGTAAACCAGCACAACCACAACTGCCACTGTTTGATTACACGAATTTAATGAAGAAAATTGCTCAAATTCACCCTGGAAGTCCTCCACTCGTCTCTCATCAAGTATTATTATTGTTGCTGGTAACGAGCTGTACAGACCCGTGGCTTCAGTGGTAAATATTATCATCTTTGTATTTCACTTCAGCCATCCAAACTTCTCAGTGGATGAATCTATTGCATGCTACTGTACATCTCTAATTAGTCTCTATATATATGTACAGGTGAGGAACTTCCCACTTGAGTATCTACCGCTTCACACGTTATAGGATTATCCAGTCCCTGCGTTTACATCCCGGAGAGATAATCCAAGTGTTGGAAGCAGGATACCTCTCAACTCTGATGTCTTAGGAATGAGTCTTGAACTTCCCCTACCTCACTGTCACGCTTCCACGTTCAGTTTAAAAATCTCACTTACGATGTCCAAAGAATAGTTATTAAATGTGTCCGTTTAAGTGTGTGACTGTATCCATTAGCGTGCATGTGTGCGGGAACGTGTTAATGTTTGAGTGAGTCTGATATTATGTGTGTGTGGGCGTGAGTGCGAAGGAAGTTGTGTGTATGTGTGATGGTAGTGGGCAAGTGCATTCTTCCTTCCCACTCTATCAACTGTTCCCTTCTCTCCTCCTCCTCCTCCTCCTCCTCCTCCTAACGTCCTCCCTCCAGGTTAGGTGACCTTGAGGATGAGGGGGAGGAGGAGGGGGAAGGGGGGGTCAGGTAGGATGACTATCGGAAGGAGGAGGGGGGAGATGGGAGGTGGAAGGGGGACGGGGGGGGGGTGGACGTCCAAAGGTCTAGCATCTGCCACAGTGAAGCCCCCAAGCTGCTTACCTGTCCCACCCCCCTCCCTCATCGCCACCTGAACCCCCTCCCCCCCCGTCGCCTCCTCCCTACCAGCTGTCTTACCTGTCTGCCTTCCCCACCCTTTGTTCCCTAACCTGTATGCTTGCTGTTCTTGTTACTGTTGCTACCTGTACACCATAATGTTGCTACTTCTGCTACATATACAGTTGCTACTTGTGCGTATTGTTGCTATGTGTGTATACTGTTATTACTTATGTTGCTACCTGATGCTACTTGTGATGTTACTGTTGTCGACTCTCTTCAATCCTTACTTCCTGCCTAATCACTGTTTTCATTGCTGCTACGTGTTTGTGGTGTTATGGTTGCTTGTCACACCTCAACCGTCGCCGCTTCCTGTTCTGATCTGACGCGGTTCTTGTCGGCGTCGTTACTGCTAAGGTCAAGGACAAAGTTGGGCCATTAAAGTCAGGGAGGGGGGAAGTGATCGATGACAGTGAAGAAATAAGCAAAGCATTAAACAGCTACTTTTTTCAGTTTTCACAGAAAAAATTCACGAGGAAATTCCAGAAGTGGAACTGATATTTAGGGGAAATGAAGAAGAGAAATTAAAGAATATCACTATCAGAAAAGAGGATGTTCTTAAGAAGATAAATAAATTAAAGAAGACAAAATCCCCAGGGTCGGATGAAATTTTCCCTCGAGTTTTGAAAGAGTGTAGGGAACAGATTAGCGGACCCCTCGTAAATTTATTTACAAAACCATTAGACACGGGAGTTGTGCCAGACTTGTGGAAACAGGCAAATGTAGTACCCATATTCAAAAAGGGAGACAGAGCATCAACGTCAAATTACCAGCCGATTAGTTTGACGTCAGTAGTGGGGAAATTTTTTGAATCAATTATAGCAAATAGCATCCGAACACATTTAGAGAAAAGCAGATTAATCTAAGACTCTCAACATGGGTTTACAAAGGAAAAATCTTGTCTAACAAATCTGCTGACGTTTTTTTAGGAAAGTTTTCGAGGTAGTAGATAATGACGAAAATTATGATGTGATTTACTTAGACTTTAGCAAAGCGTTTGACAGAGTACCGCATCAGAGGCTTCTGAGAAAAGTTAAGGCTCATGGTATCGAGGGGAAAGTTTTAAATTGGATAAAACCATGGCTCACCGATAGAACACAGAGGGTCAGCGTAGATGGTGTTAAATCTGAGTGGGTTTGTGTAACCAGTGGGGTTCCCCAGGGGTCAGTACTGGGCCCACTCTTGTTCATAATCTACATAAACGATCTAGATACTGGGATCAGCAGTGACCTAAGCAAGTTTGCGGATGACACCAAAATAGGGCGGCAATTTATTCAGGGCAGGATGCAAATGCACTACAGGAGGATTTAAATAAACTGCAGGAGTGGTCAGAAAAATGGCAAATGAAATTCAACACCAGTAAGTGCAGCGTACTGAAAGAGACTTAGGGGTACTTGTAAGCCCGGACCTACGGCCTAGAAAACAATGCGTTAATGTTCGAAATAAGGCAAACAGGGTATTAGGTTTTATATCTAGAAGTGTAAGTAATAAGAGTGCAGAGGTCTCATTGCAACTATATCTTGCGCTAGTCAGGCCGCACCTCGATTATGCGGTTCAGATATGGTGCCCTTATTATAGAATGAATATCAATTCACTGGAGTCGGTGCAGCAAAGAATGACGAAAATGATTTCGGGACTTAGAAAGTTCCATATCAAGATAGATTAAAGAAACTAAACTCGCATTCCCTAGAAAGACGAAGAGTGCGGGGAGATATGATAGAAGTATTTAAGTGAGTGAAAGGAATCAATAATGGGGATGTAGATAATGTTCTTATAATATCCGAGCAGGACAGGACTCGTAGCAACGGATTTAAGTTGGATAAGTTTAGGTTTAGGAGGAAGATAGGAAGGATCTGGTTCACAAATAGGGTGGTGGACGAGTGGAACAAGCTTAGCAACTTTGTAGTACGTGCTGGAACGCTGGAAAGTTTTAAAAGGAGGCTGGATAGATTCATGGATGACAGAGTGGTAGTAACTCTCGACAGGAGCTGCCATGCACAGGCCAACTGGCCTATTGCAGACTCCTTATGTTCTTATGTTCTTTATGTTCTTACGTTCTCTCTCGTTCTCTCTCTCTCTCGTTAGCGGAGCGACAGAGGGAGAGGGAGGGAGGGGGGGTGAAGACAGCTGTTAATTATGTGTGTGTTTGCTGTACTATGAGATTTCTGTTCATTATGTACCCAGCTCAGGTATCTGCTACAACTAATTCTTTCCTTGTCTTTACTGAAGCTGTCGAGTCTGTTCCACTCACTCACTCCAGTCATACACTCACTCTTTTCCACTCACTCATTCACTCACGTCATTTACACACTCACTCATTCACTCACGTCATTTACACACTCACTCACCATACACCTCGCCACACACTCACTCACCACCATAGTTTTTAAGACAGTTTCAAGACACTCAAACAGTGAAGTGTGTCCAGGAACGTCAGCCGCTAAACCAGTATTGATCTCTCCCTTGTTGATGACTCCACCCGCTGACGTCACTCCTTTGTACACTGTGTCACACCTTTACAAATTACGTATGTGCGGCGGCCGAGTGGATACAGAGATCACTTCCTTTCCTAAAGTTCACTGGTTCCCGTCTAGTGAGCGTGTACCGAACTTTAATGTTGAGGAAGTGAAGCCCGTCGAGTGCAGTACCGGCCACCTTGCTTCCTTATGTACCGGAAGCTTAACATTCAGGCCTACGGAACCTACTTATATTTTTCCGCAACACTGTAGGCCTATAATGTATCCCTACCTTGTGGATGCTAAGTTTGGTCAATACTGTTAAATGTTTTACACTGGCCTATTGATCTTAAACTTCTGTGAATATTTGACTTTTTGACTATTAAAATTTTCGCAATATGACGCTTTGATACTTAAAAGATATGAACTTGGGCAAGGGCGGATCCAGAGGGGAGGGGGGGGGGGTCCTGGGGGGGTCCGCTTACCATGTTCCCCCACCCACAACTTCTTTGTATCCCCCTTTTGATATTCCTGGATCTGCCCCTATTGGGATACTATGAACTTTGAAGCTTTTTAAAACTGTGGTCTAAGTATCGCAAGGTCTTATGTTTGGGTAAGAGATCTTTAAGATGTAGTCCCGTGAACCCCGACCAGTCTCGTAACTGGACCACTTTGTCCCCGCATGACCGAGTGATGTTATCGCTATATGCTTTTCAGGTCTTATCACAATGTGGGTTTTATATGTGGTCTGGACACGCACATTCTTTCTATCTTGTGCCCTTATAACCTGGTGGGTTCATGACCTGGTGGGATCATGACCTGGTGGGCTCATGATCTTGAGCGGTCATGACCTGGTGGGCTCTTGATCTTGAGCGGTCATGACCTGGTGGGCTCATGATCTAGTGGGATCATGACCTGGTGGGCTCATGATCTTGAGCGGTCATGACCTGGTGGGCTCATGATCTAGTGGGATCATGGCCTGGTGGGCTCATGATCTAGTGGGATCATGACCTGGTGGGCTCATGATCTTGAGCGGTCATGACCTGGTGGGCTCATGATCTAGTGGGATCATGACCTGGTGGGCTCATGACCTGGTTGGACTCACGACCTGACTTAATCATCTTGTGATCTAATAACTTCATAACCTTTTGATCTCATAACCTTTCGACTTCGCGTCCCTGTGACCTTGTGAGGCAGACTGTCCACTATCTGGGACACAAAAACCTGTCCGGCAGCAGTAGCAGCAGCTAGAGGAGGAGGAGGATGGGGAGGAGGTTGTTGACATGAATGAGGGTGTGGCGAACCAAGGAGGTGAGAGAGGAGGAGGAGAGGGAGGAGGAAAGAGAGGAGGAGAGGAAGGTGGGGCAAAGAGGGGTAAGTGGAAGAATAATTTCCTGGTCCCTGATGTTGTTGTTGTTAATGGCTGGTCCTTGTGATGAAATATAACCTAACCTAACCTAACCTAACCTAACCTAACCTAACCTAACCTAACCTAACCTAACCTAACCGAACCGAACCTAACCTAACCTAAATCAATATAGAAATTACTTCATTAATGTGTCGGGCCTCTTACTGTACACGTGAGTTATCTTGTGTTAATGTATTTATTATTATCATTATTACTGTCTTGAACTCAATTCTTACAATACAGTATTTGTCTGAGCAGTCTATTGGTTTAAGGAGAGTTGTCAAATGACTTAATTCCTTGGCATCTATTCATCTATTCCCTCAACTCGGATAAACATCAACTGAACCTCAACACCTCTCAGTTCGCTCTTGATAAAACTTAAAATGAAAGAAAATAAATAAATAAAATATAAAAAAATATCCAATCCACCGGCACCGTTCGTGGACGGCGGATCCTCACACAACAGAAAACGAAAGATCCAAAACAAAAGGTCGGGATTCAAGATGGCGGCGGGCGTGAATGTCAAACAAAAGAGCATCACGAGACGCAACGCACGACTACCCGAGCAATGTGTGTGTGTGTGTGTGTGTGTGTGAAGAAAATTAAGGGTAAAAAATCATCGTAGGAAAAAAAATGAGAGATAGGTGAGAGCTGGAGTAAACGAGAATAAGAAACGTGAAGGTTACAGAGCTACACAGAGTCTAGCTGTCTTATGCCTCACCACCACGTCTTCGTTCCTTGTACTGCACCTCTTACACAGAAGAGAGAGACCCGTAGTGTTTATAAACGTACTATTGTTTCACGGGACAGCTCTCCCATTGTCACACGCTGAGTACCGCATGGGCACTGTAGGGTTGGCCATTTTTCGTATCCAATCAAAATCAAGACTAGAGAGTACAAGTCGACTTTTCTATTGGTGTAATCAGAGTGTAGACTGACTGCACTGACCCCTTGTGACATTTTTGACTGCAAGAGTGTATATTGTATTGTGTGTGTGTGTGTGTGTGTGTGTGTGTGTGTGTGTCAAGAGGGTGAACTACAAGCATAGAATGGCAACGTCAAAAACTTTCCCCTGGGTTGAGGAAACGAATATTAAAAAAATAATTAAATACGAATGAAACTTGACAAGTAAGTTCAATCTTGACGAATAAACGACGCTTTTAAAACTTTCGCCGAGGAAGGTGAAAGTTCAAGGTCACAGCTCAAGCTAAAAAAAATATCTAGAACATATTGATAAAGAATATATTTAAAAAAAAAGTTATAATTCGATGATACATGGAAGATGGTTTGAACAGCGACCAGGGGAGGAAAAAAAATATAAACCTGAAGATAACGGGTCAAAAGTTCAAGGTCATAGATAAGGTCAAATTGGTTACCTGAGAGAGGACTGGTGTGTTTGAGGGCGTGATCCTAGTGTGTGTATGTTGTTTACTGTGTGAAGTTGACCTACACAACACCATTACCTTACTAGTGTTTAATATATACGCTCTCTCTTCTTATCGAGGAACTCCCGTTATTACCACCAAGAATTACTTTCAATACTTTGCAGTAATAGTTTAAGGACCACGAAAAGTACTATTTTCACTAAGTAATATTTTAAGTTGAGTAAAAGTAACATTTTAAGTAACAGGAAGTAATATCGTAAGTAAAAGTAACATTGTGAGTGTTAATTTGTATTCAGTGTTCCGTATTGACTCATCATGGCCAACCGGAGCTCTCGCCAGGTTCATGACTAGTTCTTCAAATGTCATGTATACTTTCCTAATATTTTTTGATACTTTGTGAAGGTGTTTTAGTATTGTGTTTAATGAGTCTTATAAGAATGTTTGAGACTTTCACAACTATTTGTTATAATCTATATATTTTTTTTTTCATTTTCACAACTTTTATTTTTTTTTATAATACGTTATATTTTTTTACTCTTTTTTATATTTAAATAATATTGTTTATTTTCTTTTGATTTATTTTTACAATGTTATCAGTATTATTTTATTACTATTTTATACAATACAATATATTCTTCAATTTTACGATACACGATTTACGTTTACAATACAGTTCATGCACTATATTTTAACACAAACGTTCTATTTTAACACAAACATTTGAATTTAACACAAACATTCTAATTTACCACAAACGCTTATTTTTTGTCTTTCTTTTTGCAACACAAGATTTATATTACAAACGTACACACTACAGGGTATATTTTACTACAGGTTGATCCTTTAGTAGAGTGTGTAAGTAATATCACAGGGCGAACAGTAACGACGAGACGATAACACCGACTCTGACACGTGAGGAGGAGAGGGAGGAGAGGGGGGAGAGGATGGGGGAGAGGGAAGAGGGAGAGAGGGAAGAGGGAGACCAGACCAGGTATTTAGCACTTCTTGACCTCTCTCCTTCTCCTCCTTCTTTCTCCTTCCCCTTTCTTCTTCCTCCTCCTCCTACCCCTCCTCTCTCTCTCTCTCTCTCACATTTCCTGTCAAGCAGAGGTGAAGAGGGAGTGTGTGTGTGTGTGTGTGTGTGTGTGTGTGTGTGTGTGTGTGGTACAAAGGAGAGAGAGAGAGAGAGAGAACGAAACCCAAATAGAACGAGACAAAGAAAATATCAAGAACATAAAACAAAAGAGAAGAAAAAAGAGAAAAAACACAAATCATTAGATAAATATAATGACAAAGAGATAAAGGTGACCAAGAGTAATGTTGAAACTCTACCAACTCCCTTCTTCTTCCTTCTTCCTCCTCCTTTCTTCCTTCTCCTTCCTTCTTTTTTTCCTTCTTCCATCCATTTCCTACCTTCCTTCCTCCCACTTCCTACTCTCCTCCTTCCTTCTTTCTTTCTTCCTTCCACTTCCTTTCTTTCTTTCTTCCTTCTTCTATTTTCCCCCTTTCTTCCTCCTTTCTTCCTTCCACTTCTTTCCTTCCTTCTTCAATTTTCCCCCTTTCTTCCTCTTTTCTTCTACTTCCTCCTTACTTCTATCCATTTCCTGTCTCTTCCCACTTCCCCCTTCACACCCCCCCACTTCGTTCTTCCTCCCTTTGCTTCCTCCTTCCTCTCCCATGCCCCACTTTCTCTTTCCCTCTAATTCCCCCTTTCTTGCTTGTCGCTTCTTCCTCCCCTTTTCCTGACTTTCCTCTTCGCTTCCCCTCCCCCAATATGCCTCTTCCTTCTCCTTCTCCCTTCTTCCTCACCCCTATTCACCTTTCCCTCTTCTAATCTTTTTCACTTCCCTCCCTTTCTTTATCTACCTGTCCTCCCTCATTCCCTCAATTATCTTATTTATTCTCCCTCTCCCCGTTCTATGTTTTCTTTCCTCCACCTCTTCTTCCTTTCCGTCTTCCTCCTCCAGATGATCTTTCCTTCCCTCCTCTTTCTTCCCTTCCCTCTTTTTGTTACTCTTCAGTTTTTCCTTCTTCTCCTCTTCCCTTCTTGCTGTTGCTCCCCCCTCCTCCTACCCCTCTTTGCTCTACCCCCCTCTCTTTCTGTTGCTCTTCTCCCCCTCCTTCTCCTCCCCCTCCTCCCTCCCCCTCCTTCCTCCTCTGTCCCTCCTACCACCTGTCACTACTAATAACAACACGTAAGGGAAGAGTTCACGTTTCCCGGAATGTAAATATTAAGTATTTATGTCGAGGCGCCAGACCTTCACCCTTGGTTACCCCGCTGGTGTACATCCGCCCCTAACGCTGCCCCGGGTCCTGGCTGGCCTCGCCCCGGGTCCT
Source organism: Homarus americanus (assembly GCF_018991925.1). Lineage (NCBI taxonomy): Eukaryota > Metazoa > Arthropoda > Malacostraca > Decapoda > Nephropidae > Homarus > Homarus americanus. Next base: position 2,424,734 of record NW_024712913.1, read on the forward strand.
GGCTGGCCTCGCCCCGGGTCCTGGCTGGCCTCGCCCCGGGTCCTGGCTGGCCTCGCCCCGGGTCCTGGCTGGCCTCACCCGGTTCCTGGCTGGCCTCGCCCCGGGTCCTGGCTGGCCTCGCCCCGGTTCCTGGCTGGCCTCGCCCCGGTTCCTGGCTGCCTCACCCCAGATATTCAAAGGCCCATACGTCAACATTATCCTTGACTTAGGGATGAGTGAATAATTACATAGATGGTAGTTAATGCCTTTATATTCACACCGAGTTTTTTTTTTTACAGTTATTTTTCGTGTTGTTAGTTTAATTGTACAAGTTCAGTCGGCAAATTTTCAATTCATTTAGAGTAGCAATTTTTCTGTTGATTCTTAATTGTCTAAGTTCATTGTCTTCTCACATCGCCAGTTATTAGGGGGAAAAATTTTTACGTACGTGCTTCCGAGAATCTGAGTCTTGTTATGAGTGTATCGTCATATGTAATAAAAAAAATGCCTCGTGGACAAGTATGCAAGAGATGAATTTTTTCCGACGATTTTGTACGAAGGAACATTTAAGTAATTTTTTTTTGGGGGGTGTAGTAACGTGATGTTAATTCTACTGCCGCTGCTACTCTGATGTTTTACCATTTAATTGCCAGTTATCCACAAGAGTGATATAAGAGATTATCTTTGTTACGATTTATTGGTCATTATATGTAGTTACGAAGGATAAAAACAGACGAACATCAGCGTTATATAGGAGGAGATAATGATGTTAGAGCAACTCGTAAATGAAGACAAAACGAGATCTATGCAGTGAAATATTATACGTGGCCTTAAATGAAAGAAAATATCAATATACATTTTTTTTACGTTTCAAATGATAAACATAAAATTGGAAATTATTTTATCATCTTTGTCTAAATATTTCTGTTCGTCATCTAATAATAATTCTTTCGTCATGTTCGTCTTCAATTCGTGAGGATAAAAATGTCTTTAGAAATAATTTTGACGGGATTAATACCTCCAGAAACTAGCTCTCTCAAGCTTTCCCACTCATTCCCTCTCTCTCACTACATCACTCTACTCACTATCATGCTCCCCACTCTCACTCACTACACTCAACTCGCACTCTCCCCACGTCACTCTTTTGCACTCTCAACTCTCACACCACACCACTGCGCCATTAGTGATTTCATTTTAAAACCGACGCTTTCAAGGCTGCCAGCCGCGGGGTCCTCAGACGCTTGTATTATTTCCTGTTATCTGGATTATAATTTACTCGTAAAAAACATCGGATCACATGAAGATTAAGCACCTTTGTTTATTTCCCCTGACGAGGAAAAAATCCTCTCTCTCTCTCTCTCTCTCTCTCTCTCTCTCTCTCTCTCACGCAACTGTTACTCTCTCCACACAAACACACTTACTTTCATCCACCACGTCATCCTTCTTAAAACTTTCACTACTTCCACCTCGCTCTGACTTTCACCCACCACACCATTCTCATCCGTTGATTTTACTTTCATCCACTCTCACTTTCTGTCCTCTTATTACTTCCACATTACAGTAATTCCATTGTATTTTCATTTATCTCCAATCCTCTCTTACTCTCTCATCCATGCCATTCTCATCCACTCTTGCTCTCTCTCGTCCATGCCACTCTTATCCACTCTCTCAATGTCGTTCTCACCCTCTCTCTCAATCTCTCTCCTCACACCACTCTCATCCACTCCCCTCTCATCCACGTCACTCTCATCCGCTTTCTCTCCGAGCCCACTCCCATCCACTCCCTCTCATCCACGCCATCCTCATCCACTCCCCTCTCATCCACTTTCATCAAATAGGTTTTACTGAACTCTTACACTAGACGCTGTTCTTCTCCGTAGCTAAATCCTAACCTAACCTAACCTAACCTAACCTAACCTAACCTAACCTAACCTAACCTAACCTAACCAGACATCAATTTACATCTCGAGTAACATCAATAGTTCATCAATCTTGAATCGAAACAAAGTGAAAAATATTAGGAACGAGTTCATGTTATCCCAGCATCTAAGATGGTTGATGGAAAAGTGTCTTACAGATATCGCCCAGTAATGCTGACATCAATATGGTTGACCTCGATAACCCTAACATCAATGAGTTTAACATCATTAAGGCTGACATCAATAAGAATGGCATCAATAAGAATGACATCATTAATTTGTAGATCAACAACAGCAGTAATGGTAGGGCGAGACCTCAAGTATGATCTGAATTCTGACAAAAAAAAATGAGTGGCAAGTCCAGAGAACATCTCGGGAGGAAAATATTGACTGAAAAGAAATGGTACCGTATGTATTGGTCTGTAGACTCAGGAAACGAGAGTCTTCAAGAGCGTCAGTCGAGGTAAGAGGGAACGAACGAACCATAGGTACACACTCAACCAAGGCTTCTCCTAACACCTGGGCATGACGATGGCTGTGAGAATAAGCAGAATGGGTCTTTTCATCTGGGAATGGTTTCAGATCCTTCGTTCATTTTTCAAACTACATAGTGGTTATAGCGTCCGTGAAGTTTTTGGTGAATGTACAATAATTCCCGTCAAATAATCTTATTGGGTGAACATTGTCGCAACTATGGGATGGACCCGAAACCTCTTCAGTGAATTCTGGCACGCGATCATATGTAGTGTGTTTCAGTGACATGACTATTGGGTATATTTCAACTGTTTCGGATATGATTTAAGAATACGATCATTCGCCTATTCCAAAATAAAACCATTAGCATACATTCTTGTCTTATGATTTGAGGATGTTTGAGTTCAGGCGTTCAACAAGGCCTTTAATACCAGAGTAGTTAATCTTGTACAATTTCAAAAGTTACGACAAAATTTCACCGTTAAATTCAGCTCCATTGTCAGAAAGAATGACAAGGGGAATGGAATTTCGGCAAATAAAGTCTTTCTTGAAAGCACCAGGAATTTTAAGTGCCACTTTGTCGGGAATTTGGACGATTTCACGACCTCTAACAATCGACCAAAACAGCAGGTGATGAGATCCCAGGGGCGGATCCAGGGAAGGGGGGGAAATCAAGTCTGCGGAGGGAGGGGGGGGGAGACTATCTTTAGAGAGGGGTGAGTGGGGGGGAGGTGGAACTAACTATTTCCAGAGAGTCGAGTTTATTTTATTTTTTCCAGGTACAACACCACCATGGCCACATAACTTGTCAGTACATCAATATTCTTGATTTCTCTGCTTGTGTTATTTAAGTGAAAGATTCAGCTACTACCAGGCCTGACGTCCATTACACACGTAGCTCATAGTAGGAGTACAGATTTTGTTTTCCATTAGGCGTAAATTGACGTAAATCAACAATATTCTGATGTTAAAATACCAGTGAAGTGGCAGAGCGTTTAGTTCCACCTGCCCTAGAGACAAGAATTGAATTAAAAGGGTATATTTAGATCGCTATTATGAAGACCGTTGAGCACCACGACCTCTAACACCACCACTAGCACCGTGACGCTCCAACACCACAGCCCTCCAACACTACGACTCACCAACACTACGACCTACAACAAGATAAACTATCTTCACCATCACGACCCTCAGCACCACGACTCCAAAAACCATGACCAATAATACTACCATCTCCAACACCAGCATCACCACCACCATCTCCAACACCACCACCATCTCCACCACCACCACCACCACCATCTCCAACACCTCCAACATCACACTACGATACCTTCTACATCACGACACCCAACACAGGAGATAAGAACTGATCACACTCCAACAAGCCTTACAAGTGTAGGAGAAGTAACGCTTCAGAGGAGAGAGGAGAGGGGGAGAGGGAGGAGGGGAGAGAGAGAGAGGGAGAGGAGGGGGAGAGAGGGAGAGAGTGGGAGAGAGAGAGGGAGAGGGAGTGGGAGGAGAGGAGGAGAGAGATGAGGAGAGAGAGGGAGAGATGAGAGAGGAGAGGGGGGAGAGAGATGGGGGAGAGGAGGAGGGGAGTGGGGGAGAGGGAGAGAGAGATGGGGAGGGAGAGGAGAGGGGAAAGAGGGAGAGGGGAGGGGGGAGAGGAGGGGAGGGGGGAGAGGAGAGGGGGAGGGGGGAGTGAGGAGAGGGGAGGGGAGAGAGGAAAGGAGTGGGGGAGAGAGGAGAGGGGGAGTGAGGGAGAAAGGTAGTACACGGGGGAATTGTTGGAATACCAGAGTGATGACGAAGAGCATACCGAGGGAATCAGCCGGTGGTCATGATTGAAAGATTGTGGAGAGAAACGTGTCGTGACGGAGGAGGTGGTGGTGGTGGTGGTACAGGTGGTGGTGGTTGTACAGGTGGTGGTGATAGCAGTGGCAGAGTTTGTTGTTGTTTTTGTTTTTGTTGATGTTGTAGTTGTTGTTGTTGTTGTTGTGGTGGTGATAGCAGTGGAGCAGAGGTGGTAGAAAGTGGTGCCGTGACCATACAGTAGTTTACATCCTTGAACGGCAGTAAGGAAGTAACGACTCCCGGGGGGCGACACCTGGAGGACAGCGAGGCGGGTGTTTAGTTCCTTGATAAAACCCTCAAGAAATATGTTCATTCTTTTCGTTTAATAATTTTCCTTGTAATTAACATTTCTATATTTTCATGTTTGGCCAAAAAAAAGAAAAGAAGGGGGAAATATGTTGCTTAGGAGTCTAGGAAAGGTAATCATGTATTGTTAAACTCCCCATAAATCTTGCATTAAGGGAGCAGTTTGATCCGGTGTTAATCCAAAAGACTACCTAGTTCAGTGGTAGTGTTCGCCTCGTAGGTTAGTAGCCACGTGTTCGTTTACCGACCAGAGTGGAGGATTAAATTTCTTCTTTGTAACATCACTAGGCCTTTGTGCTCTCGGTGATAATGACTACACTATTAGGTTGAACTTGTCGATGGTGAAACAGCTCTTGGGTGATCCAGTATCCTGCCGAGGTGTGTGGGGCAACTCACCAGCTGCTGAATGCTTCGAACAAAGGGACCAACACCTAACTAGCCATCCTTCACCACAACAGAAATGACATGTAAGTATACTGCGAACTGATACAATTTTAACCTTGTACAATGCATCTGGTTTGGTCTCAGTAAAGTTGTATGGTAAAGAACACCTATGGAGTGATTATCAGAACCTCAACCAACGTCCTCAGGATAAAGGAAATAAAATATATGTCAATAGATTCAGGTTGAGACACGCAGCTGGGCGACCCGACACCACCTTTGTGATCGACCGAATAAAGAGACTGAACCCCGAGGTGACCGCCAACGACCGTGTCTCCAGGGAGGGGGACTCAAGGAACTGTCAAGGGAAATAACATAAAATACATCAAGTGGAAGGTCAGTGGATGGTGAGTGGATGTTTTAGTCATCCTGATCAGCGGTATTTACTCAAGACAGCAATTACAATGTTACGTGTATTTAAAATTATATACGTGTTGTTGCATTCTTTGAACAGGATTTTACATTAATAGTGAAACAAATAAGAAATTCTCCCAAGCTAACAAAGATCCTGGAGCCGCGCTTGACTGCACCACACCCACACCATCTCTGACGCAAAGCACAGGTTTAAGGTTTTCTCAGCATGCAGCTTTAAAACCCTACATCAGTTCCCACGATCACTTCTACCTACGTCACCCCCCCACCACCTTCCTCTCTCTCTTCCCATCATACTTCCTCTGCACTACGCGAGCTGTGTTGGTTCTCTACAGTTCAGTTCAGGTACGAAGAAAGAGCGAGGTGTGTCGGGTGAATCCCCAGTAGTCAGTAACTTCATGCGACCCCCAACAAGACGGAAATGACGACACCCGGTCCACTGTTTGTTGTCGGACATCAGCTCTCGAGTTGCTAATTAGGGTTTTGTTTTATATATGGAGGGTGGGGTGGCGGTGTCTTATTTTGGAGAGAGAGAGAGAGAGAGAGAGAGAGAGAGAGAGAGAGAGAGAGAGAGAGAGAGAGACTTTATCTTTCAAATGACAACACGTTAATAAACATCCCTGGCCACACACTTTGTTTATAAATTTTTAGATTACATTTCAATCCAAGCGTCGATATATATACAGTATATAAACAGAAAAAAAGAGCAAAGAATTATATAAACATTTGTACCTAAAAAAAATAAGAAAAATAAATGCAAAGTGGCGACCAAAACAAACCACTGACATAATATTTAGTAATAAACTCAGAGACCCGAGAAGAATGACACACACACCTCTGGCCGTGATCTCAGTTAATAAGGTGAAAAGGTGTGCTGGTGTATGAGGTTACAGAGAGAGTTTGACCCCCGTCCAGTGACTGACCTTTTGACCTGCCTGACCTTAGACACAGAAATTGCCTAGCCTAACCTAAACCTAACCTAACCCATCACAAGAAACCAGAGACAGAGTTTCACCACATGATATATAACAGGATATGCTTAAAAGTATCATGAGGGCAAGTGTGAAAAAGGCTAGTGATAAGAACCCCGACATACCACACCTGTCGGGCTAAGCTCAGGTGTGATCTAAAGGCCAAAAAAATATTACTGATATAAAACGTATACAATTTTACAGACTTATCTAAGGAAATATTATACAACAGCTATGACCATTAAGTAGGTGCAAAAAAAATATCTATGAAATCTTGTACCAATAAAACATCGAGACGAGACGTTAATACGGCGGCTAATAAGAGAGTGTGTGTGTGTGTGTGTACTGACCGTGTTATAATATTTCAATGTCATTTTTATATCCCTCAGGACAAAGAACAAGTAGTAAAGATTAATGGATGATCTATACAGGAGGAGGAAGAGAAGGAGGAGGAGGAGGAGAACCCACAAACCAAGAGGAAATGTAAAACCAAAATTTCTATTACTATTTTTTTTTAATTTCTACAGGGAATTTCACGATGATGGAATGATGCGGAAGAGCCAAGTGATAGAGAGAGACGAAGGAAGCGAGAAACCTTTTGAGAAATAGGAAGGATGTGTTGTCATAATGCCTCAGTGTGACACAACGAGCGCCCCGCCCCCTCCCGAGACAGTACCGAAACTCACCTCTCATAAACTCGTCTACTGAGAACACTTCTGCGTGGCCTCGTGTGAGAAATAAGAACATAAGAATGGAGGAAACTGCAGCGGGCCTATTGGCCCATACTGGGCAGTCCCGTTTACACCCAACCCCTATTGCTCATATAAGCATCCAACCTATGTTTAAAGCTATTCAGCGTATTCGAGTTAATGATAATATTTGGTAACTTGTTCCATTCGTCCACTACTCTGTTTCCGAACCAGTGTTTACCTATTTCACGCCTGAATCTAAATTTGTCTAATTTAAAACTATTGTTACGAGTTCGCTCGTGGTTGGATAGTGTGAGTACCTTTGTAATGTTCCCTTTGTTTAGCCCTGACTTCCACTTATACACCTCTATCAGGTCGCCTCTCGCTCTACGTCTCTCGATGGAGTGCAAATTAAGATGCTTTAACCTGTCTCTATACTCAAGGGTCCTAATGCCCGGGATTAGTCTTGTCATTCTCCTCTGAATTGATTATATGATTCGAATTTAGGAGAGTTATGGGGTTAGGTTACGTTAGTTAAAATCAATTCTAGTTAAGGGACGTCTTAAGTAATACAAAACAAAATTTGGAGAATAACACTTGCGGTAAAAAAAATCCATCTTATTAGGAAAATAAACACACATACAACGAATTCACTTAATGGCGGCACTGTGGCGTCTAGACTGCAGTGAAAAATGTAATGTATTGTGTCACCTTTAGTTTGGGGAAGACAATTAACTTAAGAATGCTTCAAGTAACTGCGTCTCAGGTTGTGTGTGTAAGAGGGAGGATCTGGAAATACCATTTCCTTTCACCTCTACTAAGAATAGTTCTCCAGTCATATACACTAATCCTAGGTGGCGCTGACCAACATGGGTGTAGACTGTGATTATATGCTTGTATAGTGACCTGTGGTGTAACGGTCAGCATGCTCGCCTCGCAGGGTGAAACTATGGGCGAGTTTCTTTACGCCATTTGCCTCTATCTACCCGGCAGTAATTGGGAACCTGGATGTTAATCGATTTGCGGATCGTATTCCGGGGTAATGGTTAGCCAGTGCATTTGGCGAGTTTTCCGGTCTTCTTGGACTATTCCTTGACACTGGGTCATGCAACTCGTTAACTTAGGGTGTGGTTGTTAGGTGTTGGTGACAGCTTTTATACCTTAAACAAATTTACGCCCAGGTGGCCCTTGTGCCGGCCATCCTCGTTACACGGATACGGTCAGTGAAATACAGTTGTAACACACACACACACACACAAACAATCCCATAAGCTCCCCAAACACAAACAAACACATAAACCACATATAAAAAACCGACCTCCACAAATAAAAAAAAAAAATATATTCCCCGAACGTCAGAAAAAAAATTTACCTGGAGGAAAAAGGAAGAAAAACAAAGGTAATAATAACACAAGATTGAATTTGAGAGAGGTGCTGATGAGGCGGCCATGAGCTGGTTGTGGACACTTGAGGTCGCCTTCCTGACAGTTCTTGTCGGGAAACTGTAGCATTACCAACTGTTAAGTCAATATGTAACCTGCCTGCTGGAAGATGGAGAGAGAGAGAGAGAGAGAAAGTGAGGAATGAGGAAGAGAAGAAAGGGATTGTGTTGTAGTGAGGGACGGCACACACACACACACACACACACACACACACACACACACACACACACACACACATACATACATACACACATACACACAGTAGTAAAGGAGACAAACATTTTGGTTGCTTGACTGTCTGTCGTCTCCTCCTGACACTCATTTGGGTCCTCGGCTTTCCTTTCCTCCTCCTCCTCCTCTTCCTTGCTCCCCTCCTCCTCCCCCTACCCTCCTCCTCCTGCTCCTCTTCCTTCCCCACCTCCCCATCATCACAGTTTCTTCCTTCACACCTTCCACGACGACTCTTCTCACACTCTCCTCCCATTGCTCTTGTTCTTTCGTCCCTGTTGTGTGTGTGTGTGTATGGCACACACACACACACACACACACACACACACACACACACACACACACACTACACACACACTCGCTGCTGCTGCTTTTCCCACATCTTCCTCCACGTGGTAAATATCACTCTTTTTTTTTTCCTAACTTAAATTTTTCTCTCCCTCATCAGTCAGCCTCACAACTGTTCTTCTTCCTACATTATCTTTTTCCTTAATACCAACTCTCTACCCCCTTTCATCTCATTTCCCAGAACTCCTCCCTCTTACTTCACTACCACTTCCTGACCCTGGTCCCTTAAGAGGCGCCACAACACCCAGGGCGGGGGAACCAGGCGGCGCGACACACTAGTTCCTCGACCTTCTGCAGCTTGTGTGTCGTGCGGGAAAAATTCTAATGTTGTTGTTTTTTCTTCATCTGTTCATACTTGTGATAAGTTGTGAAGGACGTTGCTTGGTGGCCTCTTGAGCTGCTTTTGTGTTATGTGAAGTTGTTAATTCTTTGTGCGTCTTACAGGTAGAATTGTAATTTTTTTTTTTTCCTTCTCGATACACGTGAGGAAGTTGATAGTACTGACATCTGCGGGACGGGGCAGCCTCTTCCTACTGTGTCTTGAGCCACAACTCGAGGCTGGAGGTTTATTGCTCTGTCTTTATTTATACACACACACCAAGGATTGTGTCAGACTCACTGCTGACATCTGGTATATATTACGCTTATTGCTGCAGACTTTAACTGGCTATTAGCGTATTTTATTACTCTATAATTTGTATCGTATTCTTTACTATTACAGGTATTCAGGCAACAGTACAACAATTGAGGTGGTATTCTTTGTATGGTTATAGATTAATACAAAAACTCAGACTCACAAGCATATTTCTTTTTTTCTTCAACTACAAGATTTTTCACGGACGTATTAAATTATTATCTAGTAACTTTTCCTATGCTTCAGGTAACACATTCATGGCCTAGAGGGTTTTTAAAGTACTACTAATAATATCAAATTCCAAGTCACTTTGTACTCTACAGTCTCACATAGTTCATAGATCACGTAACAGCTCTACAGCTACACGTAGTTCATATATCACGTAACAACTCCACAGTCACACGTAGTTCACATATCACGTAACAGCTCTACAGTCACACGTAGTTCACATATCACGTAACAGCTCTACAGTCACACGTAGTTCACATATCACGTAACAACCAGCAAATTATGTATTTTTCCTACACCAGTATCATTATCACCCAAACATGTGCCGTGTTGTTATGGTGTTTACCGGACCACCAATCCCTCATACACATGTTGACTTTTAATATATGTTGTTGACAGTCGTAACTACACTCGCTGGTTATTTTGATATAGAGTTTAATAGTTCGAGCAGCGATGATGAATGGTGGTATTAATTTGTATATGTTTAAGAAAGTTGAGAGTCAAGGATAAAAATGTTAATGGGTACTGTGTAAATATATATGAATTGCTTTACATTGAAGAGACAGACAGACAGACAGACAGACAGATAAAGTTACACAGATATATACATAACAAAAATACACACTATTGTATAGAAAGGTAATTAAACAGTGAGGGAGAATACAGAGAACAAAATACAGCAATACAGAAAGAGAGAGAGAGAGGAAGAGGGCAAGGTGAGGCTGATGTCACACCCTTTGGTCACCACGGTCACACTAGCGCCACCCCCTTGCTCTTTGTTGGCTCCTCCTCCTGCCTTGGGAATCATCTTAAGTTCTTCAAGACGGTGTCACAAGAGAATCATAGGGAACGGTTTTCACTGCAGTAATCGTAGTAGTTGTTGATGTAGTACTTGTGAGGGAAGGTGATGTCTAGAGGCAATTATGAAGGGGGAAAAAAGGGGGATGTTTTGTCTTGTGTTTCTAGAGACGAAGGCCAGTGATTTTTTTTCTTTTTTAATTGGTCAGTATTATGGAGATAGTCTCAAAGAAGAAGGTAATTGTTAGACCTGTTTTGTAGTCTCTCTCTCTCTCTCTCTCTCTCTCTCTCTCTAAGCTTCTCCTATCGCCTTTTAAGTCCTACATCGTCACCAACTAACAGTTTTATATCGTGTCTTCAGCAAACTAAGATAAGTGAATAAAATCAAAGAATACAACTTTGAGAATCCCGATTATAGATTTAAATTATCAGAGATTCGTATGTTAAATTTCCCCCCCCCCCCTAATGATGATAAGAAACAGCAAGTGGATAAAGTCTCAATATAATATCGACGTAATTTCATAAACATAGTATTAATGTTTACGTGACCCAAATGAACGTGATCTTACGGCATCAATAAAAGGAAGTATTTTGAATAATCATAATCTCTATAACGTAACTTAGGGCAGAAAGTTAAAAGGAGGAAAAAAAAATTAAACTTAAGTGTGTTTTAAGACTCCGGGATTTGGTCTTTTATAATTATCGCATTTGTATTCAGCGATGCGTCTTACGAAGCTACCCAGAGCCAGGGCCACTGTAGCTCTCTAGATAAGTCTGTCTTGCCTCAGAGTAGAGAGAGAGAGAGAGGTAATAATGACTCCTACATCTTAAGCTTCAGTACTTGGGTTTAGTTTTAAAAGGTTTATATCATCAAAGTCACCGGGTTAATATATATATAGCCTCTCACCAGCCTGAGATACTAAAGTGATATCATTATGTAAATACTAAGGACTATTAACCCCCATCATTATCATCAGTTGTAGCCTTGTTGAGGGTCACACCGCTGAGAATTATACCCCGTCGCCCATTCTATTATCGTCAGTGTAAAGATTAAGACATCGTAGTTGTCAGTCAATGGCCGCGTACCCAGGATAAACCCCCGTGTACTGTGAGACCAAGACAACAACAAGTGGTACAATAGTCGAAGAGGGACCAGGGGACATCTAGCCACCCAGAGCAGCAAATCTCAACAAATCATGAGTTAAGTTTTCATTCCACCCCTAATGAAACTAACTCAGGTTTTCAGGAGGTATCGTAGTTTTAGTGAAGTTTTAACGATATTTATTAAGGAAGTTCTTCAAATTTTCCTCTATAAGTGAACCACGTCATTGTCCACTCCATTCTTGATTAATGGGTCTAATAATAATAAAAAATACGAAAACAATAATAATAATAATAATAATAATAATAATAATAATAATAATAATAATAATAATAATAATAATAATAATAATAATAATAATAATAATAATAATAATAATAATAATAATAACTAAAAATAATAACAAACATGGCCAGAGAGAGGATTCAAATTCCTGCATGTTTTTCTCTATTGAATTGAAACTTCCCGAGGCAGGACGGCCCCAGCCAGCCAGGTGAGTGGGACATAATGTGTGTACACCTGACGTAACCTGTCTTAAGGCGGATCACCTCTACTCTTAACAACTGTCCATCCCACTACTGCAGTAATGTGTGTGTGTATATATATGTGTGTGTGTGTGTGTGTGTGTGTACTTACTTGAAAGATAAGATGGAATGACACAAAACAAACATTCACACACACACACACACACACACACACACACACACACACACACACACACACACACACACACACACACACACACACACACACACACACACACACACACACACACACACACACACACACACACACACACACACACACACACACACACACACACACACACACACACACACACACACACACACACACACACACACACACACACACACACACACACACACACACACACACACACACACACACACACACACATATTCTCAGCCAGTCACCCGTCTCAACAAGCGGCCTCACTGCGCACAATCTACCAAGAGAAAGGAACACGGAAATGTATAGACAGACAGGTCTTCGTCGAACACTTTACAAAACAAGAAAAAAAACTAAAGACAACATAAAAACTGCGTCCATCCCCGCCTTGTGCACGAGCGTTCAGCCTTCACGTTGTGCCTCTGAACGGACACACACGCGCCTTTACCGACTCTCACAGCCTCAGCACCTGCATATTGGGGCATTTTATTGGGTAAATGAATTCACGAATGGACACACACACACACACACACACACACACACACACACACACACACACACACACACACACACACACACACTATAGATAAAAATACAACTTGTATGTATGTATGTATGTATGTATGTATGTATGTATGTATGTATGTATGTATTTGTGCATACAAGTGTATATGCAAGTGCATGAGTGTGGATATGCTAATTCTTGAATTCACGCTTGCGTATATATTCATGTCTGAATGGCTGCGGGTGCACATACTTATGAGTGTTGTACGTGTGTGTGTGTGTGTGTGTGTGTGTGTGTGTAGAGGCGCAAAAAATACTTCAAGCCTAAAGACCTAAATCTTACGGGACATGTCGAAACAGGACTACACCGTTCCATTGTTTATTTCAGACCCAGCGACTCACCCTGGGTGACGCTAGGGTTCTAGGGCTCCAGCAACTGCTATTTTCCCTCTTGTTACTCATGACAGGATATTAGCAAGGCGCCAGAGACCCCCAGCAGCGCCGCCAACTGTATCCTGGGAGCCCAAGCGAGTGGTCATGCCGGTGTGACCCCGTGACGCTCGCGGTCACTGAACATTACACAACCTGAGACTGTGACACCACTTCCTGACACCCTTATGGGGGGACTGACAGGCAGACGAGGGAAGGAGACCTAATGCACAATTGTCTTAATTTGAAACATTTAAGGGATCTCTCTCGCTCTCTTTAGATCTCTCTCGCTCTCTTTAGATCTCTCTCGCTCTCTTTAAATCTCCCTCGCTCTCTTTACATCTCTCTCGCTCTTTTTACATCTCTCTCGCTCTCACACACGCACACATACACACGCACACAAGAGCCAGTCCCAAACGGCGACATCCTCTGTCAGTAAACAACACGGTGTCCTGCTTCGTGTCAATACAAAAGTCAAAGCAAATGTTTTCTCAGTAGTGTTGACCCCCTCGGCTGGTGACGTGTTGGCGGCGACTTAGATAATTACTTATTTTAAGATACTGTTCTGTTCTGTCTCACTCTCTCTCTCTCTCTCCTTATCAGTTTCGGCTAGTTCTCACCGTCTCTTGTGCTTCTTTCTGTCTCTCTTCATACACTTTCTTTATCAGTCTGCATTGGGCTCATCAATCTTTCCCTCGGTAATACATACAATATTTCTCAAATCGAGTTTTTTCCTAGTTTCATCTAAGCTACTGACATAATAAATCAAATATTACAAGTTATCTCGCTAATAATATTCTTCTAACACATATATCCCTATATCATTATACTATAGTATTATCATTAATATACCTGTAGTAGCCGACAGGTAACACTCATGATCAATAATATTAAAGAATAACAGTAGTCACCCAAAAAACTATCTATACTCGGGGTGATCGATGAATTTCAGAATGAACACTACGACTCCTGTTGTCTCGGGATGGTTGTCAAAATGCTTCGTCCGTTGTGTCATATTGTCTCGACACAATTTTGTATAGATAGTTTTTATGGGTAACTGTACAAGTGATGACAAAGTTTTGGTTCATGGAAATACTGTAATAGTGAGAACAAGTGAGTGTAGTGGGGATAGTAATAATGGTAATGGCATGTTTTTACCTTATATAGAGTAAGAGGAGTAGGAGTAGGAGTAGGAGTAGGAGTAGGAGTAGGAGTAGGAGTAGGAGTAGGAGTAGGAGTAGGAGTAGGAGTAGGAGTAGGAGTAGGAGTAGTAGTAGTAGTAGTAGTAGATATAATATTAAGGTAATAAAATGGCGGCGAAGGTGTGGCTATTGGAGGAAGCTGGGGGCCACGTTCAAAAAAAAAAAAGTAGTAGTAGAACACAGTAGTAGTAGTAGTAGTAGAAGGAACAGTAGTAGTAGTAGAAGAAACAATAATAGTAACTTAGGAGTAACAGTTGTGACACAGGAAACAATAGTAACCATAGCAGTCCCAGTTGAAATAGCAGCAGCAGCAAACACCGCCGGCCCCCAGTAACCATACCAGTAACACCAGTTCCTATTAACCCCACCAGCAACACCACCAACAGTAACACTTGTTCCTTTTAACCACACCAGCAACACCACCAACAGTAACACTAGCTCCTATTAACCACACCAGCAACACCACCAACAGTAACACTTGTTCCTTTTAACCACACCAGCAACACCACCAACAGTAACCACACCAGCACACACACACCAACAGCAACACCACACCAACAGTAACACTAGCCCTATTAACCACACCAGCAACACCACCAACAGCAACACCACCAACAGTAACACCACCAACAGCAACACCAGCTCCTATTAACCACACCAGCACCAGCAACACCACCAACAGTAACACCACCAACAGCAACACTAGCTCCTATTAACCACACCAGCAACACCACCAACAGTAACACCCAGTTCCTATTAACCACACCAGCAACACCACCAACAGTAACACCAGCTCTTATTAACCACACCAGCAACACCACCAACAGTAACACTAGCTCCTATTAACCACACCAGCACCACCAACAGCAACACCACCAACAGTAACACCACCAACAGTAACACTAGCTCCTATTAACCACACCAGCAACACCACCAACAGCAACACCACCAACAGTAACACCACCAACAGCAACACCAGCTCCTATTAACCACACCAGCAACAGCCAGCGTCAACACAAAAATGTAACTCAAATGAAAATTTATATTCCTCTGAGAGACAATTCAATCTTGAGGCTGACCCGGATACCAACAAGAAGAGGAACTCAAACTAACGCCTTTATCTTATACATTAAAACGATATGATCAATGAAAAATGGAAATGACAATAAAATATGGAATCTTTTTACGTCACTTGAAGATAATATTTTCCAGTCACTTTTTTCCTAACGTAACGTAACGTAACCTAACGTAACCTAACGTAACCTAACCTATAGATTCTTTCTTTATTGAGTTGGTTGAAGGAAATTTTATTGGTATCTTTTGAATTGGATTATTGACAAGTGGTGCCCAAATTATCTCTCTCTCTCTCTCTCTCTCTCTCTCTCTCTCTCTCTCTCTCTCTCTCTCTCCCTACCTCTCTCTACCTTTTTTCCTTCCGATCTGATTCTCTCTGGCCCTCTTCTTTCCCACAACGCTTAACTCAACACCAACGCAATAACTACCTACCACCATAAATAACGTTCACCTCATAACGGTTCGCAGACATACGACATTAAGTTTACTGGAAACACCGTGATAAGGTATCCTGCTATGACCACAGTTCGTCACCCGAGAGCCATCTGCTTTATATCAAGTTTGACAGCTCGGCAGGAAACAGGCGCCAGGAGCTAGGTGGGGTAACGGATGATAGTGGTCTTCATACTCGGGAAGGAGAAAGGGTGACGAAGAGGGTGATGCGTGGAGGTGGAGGCAGGAAGGGAGGAATGAGGGAGATACGAGAAAAAATAATAATCCATTGAGATACAACATTAATGAAGCTAGAGAGAAATAAAAATAAAAACAGAGAGCCAAAGAAAGATACAGAGACATGACGTAACAGCGCGGTAAGTCACACACACACACACACACACACACACACACACACACACACACACACGCACATACTGTACAACGAGAGAACAAAGTGGGGGGGACGCGGGCTGAGAGGTGAGCAGCAGGCGCCACACAAGGCCACCACCACCACCCATGACTGGCGGACTTTCCAGCGGTCAGTCGAGTTGTCCAGAGGGATTGTCCATCGTCCAGGGGCGCCAGGTGGCACCTTGTAGGGCCTTTCCAACTCACCGCGGTGACATATTGGTTCGGTTCAGGGGCCAGGGATGACTTCTAGGGTCCATGTGAAGCGTGTAAAGGTAGCTTCCGGGGATCTCTCTTGGCGTGTTTACAATATACTCCTGGGAACTATCAATGACAAATTATATTACGAGGTTTAAAAGAATAACTTATTGATTCAACCTACTAATCCAGAGGGGAATTTAAAACTCCATCTCTTTCACAGTAAACTTTAAGACTGTTCCCCCTAATAGCCGACAGGACCGTACAGTGTCTTAGAATAACTCTCGGGGCCTTTCTAACACGCGAGAACTTCCAGGGGGCTAATTCCAGGTACCCCGCAGAGAGCGTGCAGCGGTCAGGGGTGGGTGGCCCTGCTGAAAGGTTCCCTGTGTTGAGCCTCTCAGTTACTTTTACCTGTAACACACAAGGTGAAGTTTACCTACTCTAAGACATGCCTCATTTACACACAATTGCAGGGTCTCAATTGTTTCTCTTACTATTGACAACACAACATACATATATTGTTTCTCACTTTTGATTTTTTTTTCATTTTTGTATTTATTATTATTATTATTATTATTATTATTATTATTATTATTATTATTATTATATTTTCGACAGGCCCCGAAGTGGGTCAGTGACCTGTGCCCGGGTGGGCTAATCCCAGTAAAAAAAAATAATAATAATAAATGCAGTATATGAATGACATAAGTATAGTGAGTTATCGTTTCATTTTTCTTATCAGGTAACAACAATATAGCAAACACTGCACCCGTCCATTATACCTTGAAGCTGCACTGTTCTGATAGTAAGACTCCTCAGCTTCAATCTCTATACACCTGTGTCTATATGTTCTCCATCTGAATCTTAATAATCAAACATGTGAACCTGACGATAATATTAAATCTTCCACAGGTATAGACGGCCACTAATTCTGTTCCAAAGTTAGATGGTAAATGGCGTCACCAGAACTATATTTAACACAGGAAGTGAGTTAAGACGACAGAGAGAAGGCGGCGTAAGACGAGAAAATACGAGATAGGAAATATATCGAAATAGGAAACGCGAGAGGCCAGGAGAGAGAGAGAGAGAGAGAGAGAGAGAGAGAGAGAGAGAGAGAGAGTGTGTGTGTGTGTGTTAGCACGGGATGTAACGTGGTTCAAAGTTCACTGGAAAATAAAAATCATTGATCCAGTGAGGATAAAATTATTATTGTTTTTAATATCTTTGACTTCTCATGCGTGAGTGACTTTCAACAGTGACTTGGGGTATTGTCTTTATGTGGGGCAAGGCTGTGGTGGTTGTAGGAAATGTTGACACGAGTTAAAGACTGATGTGTCAATTACGTGTGTGTGTGTGTGTGTGTGTGTGTTACGTATTCAAACCGTCTGAGAGAGAATAAGTCATACTATGACGCTCGTGGGGGCCACATTATTACATGATCCTCTGCCTGGGGTGTGTCGTGACCACCAGCACACACACACACACATACACCCACACACGCGCTCCCATGTTTACCTACACCTTCATGGCGTTCACTTATAAACATTAGGAATTCCACGCACACACACACACACACACACACACACACACACACACACACACACACACACACACACACACACACACACACACACACACACACACACACACACACACACACACACACACACACACACACACACACACACACACACACACACACACACACACACACACACACACACACACACACACACACACACACACACACACACACACACACACACACACACACACACACACACACACACACACACACACACACACACACACACACACACACACACACACACACACACACACACACACACACACACACACACACACACACACACACACACACACACACACACACACACACACACACACACACACACACACACACACACACACACACACACACACACACACACACACACACACACACACACACACACACACACACACACACACACACACACACACACACACACACACACACACACACACACACACACACACACACACACACACACACACACACACACACACACACACACACACACACACACACACACACACACACACACACACACACACACACACACACACACACACACACACACACACACACACACACACACACACACACACACACACACACACACACACACACACACACACACACACACACACACACAGACGTCATAAGAGGGCTCGGCGGGGACATAAAAAAACATTCACTGGAAGATGACACAGCAACTTGAGGTGAGTGGGATTGTTGCTTGTGATTTGTTCCTTATGTTGTTACGTTACGGAACGCATCACGGCAGGAGAGACGCAGCAACGGTAAACAACAGCAGTTACAGTAAATCAGTGAGACACCAAGTAACACTGTCACCAAGATACACCTGCTAATTGAGTGACACATCAAACAACAGGTATGTACAACACTAATGGATGGTGAGGCTTTGTGGTGTCAGGTAACAGCGGTAGTATGAGGCGTCTGTAAACAGTAATTGGTCAAGTAGCACTGACACCAAAGTGTAGCTATGAATAGTACACTGAACAACATTGTCACTACACGAAACACGGTATCACTGCTCATGGGATGAATTACGGAACACAGTCACGACGTAGCACTTTATATCACCATCACTAAGAAAGATCAAGTAACACCAACATCATGTAACACCAAACGGCACCTCTCCCATGACACAATTAACGCAACACAAAATAAGACAAGATAAAAGTAACACTCCAAAATTCAATATATCAGTGACTTAAGAAATACATCGACAGCACAAGCAATGAAAACAGCCTGTCGTTTCCATTCCCCAAATCCCATAATGACTCGATTTTGGGAACAGTTCGCCTCTGCTTTCTACTAATACTGTTACTAGCTTATGGTAGGATACAAGAGGCGATCGAACTCCATGAACTGGCTTGAGAATCCACAAAAGTGAATCGACGAAACACTAGGTACCAAAGCGTAAAAACAAAAGTCACTGGAAAAAAAAACATGAATAAAAGTCGCAAGAAAAATGAGACTTTATGCCTGTTTTTTTTTTCCTATATCCATTTTCTTGTTTTTTTTTATTTATTCATGGACACGAACAGACACGGAAAAAAAATCCCGTCAGTCCTCCATATCCACCCTATCTATGAACCCTGAGACTCGTGAACCTGTGAATCCGAGACATGGCCCGTTGTACCATCTATAAACCCAATGCTGTGTGATGTCTCGGATTCACAGGTTCATTAGTCTCAGGGTTCATGGATGAGATAGAGGAGTGACATAGGGTGGAGGTGATACAGTTAGTGGTCACCCTCGCCAATGACAGAGGCACTTATTATCTCATTAGGAAACCGTGAGTGTGTGTGAGTATACTGAGCACTTCCTGTGGTGTAAGAGAGGGAGAGAATAGTCTTGTAAACTCTCATCTACATTCTCATTGGGAGTCTTGATATGTAGCATTTAAGGAAGAAGACCAGAGAGGGGAAGAATAGGTGAGCTTAGGAGGAATGAATGTAGAGTAAACATTCATGAGCTCAAACACAGATCTCTGAGGGACTTGAGATGACGGAGAATGTGGAGACGATAGCAGGAAGATTGAACGGCTGAACTGATGTCTACTTTCCAGTTCAGTTTGTTATCTCAGGTGACTACGAGGAGCTTGGTGGAGTCCACAACCTGGAGTGTGTTGGGGCCCAGTGTGTTGGGGCCCAGTGTGATAGGGGGAGGTGGGACATGGTCGGAGGAGAGGTTAATGTGCATAGTCATGGTCTTGGTATGGTTGATGGTGATACATGGTAAGTGTGTGTACGTGCCGACCAGGTGTGGAATGGTTGTATCACAGTCGGCCAGTCGGCCAGTCAGGTGTGGAATGGTTGTATCACAGTCGGCCAGTCGGCCAGTCAGGTGTGGTAATGGCTGCTTCACAGTCAGGCAGTCAACCAGTCAGGTGAGGGATTGGCTGCTTCACAGTCAGGCAATCAGCCAGTCACTCAGGAGAAGGAATGGCTGCACCACAGTCAGGTTGTGGGAATGGCTCCACCGTTTAGTTTCCAGCCTCCTCAGTCGACGTTTTTACCAGGTCGTGTAAGAGCTCTACAGTACATCAGGGGCGACTTTGACGAGTCATATCTTGAGCAGCGACCCTTTTATCGGCCTAACGACCGTTTACCGTTAACTGCCGTGACTGGCAGCCTCCTTGGTCACGCTACGGTAGCTGGCAAACATTCCTCTTGACAATCTTAAACTCATGACTTGCAGTGAAAAATATCATGAGGTAAGATGGATTAAGGGAAGAATTTTACGGGATAGAAAGAGACAGACAAACAGGTGTGGAAAAGAGACAGACAAAAAAGACTGAAAGAGGATTAGAGATAGACTAACAGACAGGGAAAAATGCAGCATCCGAAATGTCACACTCATGACTTCAGGATAAACACCAGGACCATTATAAGGAGGTTCAGTATACAGTATTCACTAGTCTGGAGATGCTACGTTCGATAACGCCCAAAGAGTGATTGTACACCGTGTACTGTGGAGTCGTTTCCTACGTGAGGATAATACACTGAAGGAACCTAACCACTTCATCTTCGTATGCAGAGTGAATTGTAATGAATCGTTGTGGATGATGAATAATCTCTCTATACCCTGCAGATGCATATTTAGGATAGGATGAAGTATGGATAGGAATATTTCTGCTTGTTGTTCTAGCCATTTCCCCGTCGCTTTCTCACACGTATTTGTACCTCTCTGTTAACACCCACCCCACTCCCCCCTCACCCTTGATCCACTCCACGTAAGTGCAGAAGTGTAAAAATAACAGGTAAATAGACATAAGTGTACAATACAAACGCAGAAAACACGCTGGAACTTAAAATTTCCTTCTAAAAGTATCACATGACTGTCAGTGACACTAAAGAAACACAGGCTTGTTTGTCGTAAGCTCACAGCCCTGAAGAGAGTCGCCGCACTGTAAGATAGTCAGTGTGCTGTAAGATCATAACACTACAGAGTTATTGTGCTACCAGCTCACGACACCGCAGAAAGCTATTATGCTGTAAGATCCTAACATCGTGGACGGGTACAATATTACCGACAAGGTCACACAACACAGGGTGATGCATTCCTTACCCTGGTCAAGTATGTTGTGTTGTATACTACACCAGGGCAAGTTGTGACCAGCTGACAATAACCAGTGTGTTGTGTGTAAACTCCTATAACCCACTATACACTGTTGAGCTGTGAGGTATAAACTCTTGATAAAATTGTTCTACAGTTAATTTAGACAATGAGCCCCTTGTTATGTCGTAATCTTACATTAAAATATGTTTAGCCACAGAGACACTGGCCAACACACACACAGAACTAAATCTTCCACTTGTTTATTCATTCAAAATCCTAAGCGACGATGAATTTTTCACAGCAGTTTATGATGTATATAAGAAGGCTTTATGTTGTAGCGACTTGCATGATTCCTGTTTATTGGTAGTCTTGCGCCTACGGTTGTTTTTCCTTCCGGTTTTCTCCGTATATAAAACAAAAGCGCCGATTTTGTCTTTTGTTATTGTCATAGCCCGTGTCTTGTTTATTCCAATTTCCTCTAAAATCCTTTATTTCTTTACACTTGCCTTGTATTTTCCTTCAGATACACGTTTTTTTTTCTTTCTGCCTCCTTTTATTACACAACTCTTGCGGTACATGACTTTTATTGGAGTTTTTACGTATTTTTTTATTTATTCTGTGTTGTGTGCAAGTCATTGACCGCTATAATCCTTTGTTGGTACATTTCGGTATATTTATTCTCTTACATATTTTATGGCTTAATTCCTAATTTTTTTCACATACGATAGCTCATGTTATTGTGTTCCTAGTAGACGATCATAACAGGGGGTTAAAAAAAATGTCTTGATGCTATTAAAATAGGACGTGTTATTAAATCTGACGAGGACTCCGCAAAACTACAGGAAGATCTAAACAAATTTTTCGAATGGTCTGAAAAATGGCAGATGAAATTCAACGTCGACAAATGTAAAGTACTCAGTATAGGAGATGTAAACAGGGAAACCAGATACCAGATGAACAACGATGCCATAGAGAAATCCGACTGCGAGAGAGATTTAGGAGTAATGATAAGTAGGAACCTTAAGCCAAGTAAACAATGTGTTTTTGCTCGTAACAAGGCTAATAAAGTACTTGGGTTCATACAAAGGAGTGTTAGTTACAAGACTAGCGAGGTCATCCTAAAACTGTATCTTGCTCTTGTGAGACCACACCTGGATTACGCAGTTCAGTTCTGGTCACCGTATTACAGAATGGATATAGAATCCTTGGAAAGAATTCAGAGGAGAATGACAAGACGAATCCCGGGCATTAGGAACCTTGAGTATAGAGACAGGTTAAAGCATCTTAATTTGCACTCCCTGGAGAGACGTAGAGCGAGGGCGACCTGATAGAGGTGTATAAGTGGAAGGCAGGGCTAAACAAAGGGGACATTACAAAGGTACTCAAACTATCCAACCAGGAGCGAACTCGTAACAATGGTTTTAAATTAGACAAATTTAGATTTAGGCGTGAAATAGGTAAACACTGGTTTGGAAACAGAGTAGTGGATGAGTGGAACAAGTTACCAAATATCATCATTAACTCGAATACGCTGAATAGCTTCAAACATAGGTTGGATGCTTATATGAGCAATAGGGGTTGGGTGTAAACGGGACTGCCCAGTATGGGCCAATAGGCCCGCTGCAGTTTCCTCCATTCTTATGTTCTTATGAAGGAGACGTTCGTTATATAGTGTTCGAGACTAAATATATATCACTCGACATGACATTTAGTGATTTGGGGGTCATAAACACAGTATCAAACATCTCCTATACACAAACTCACAAAAAGTAGAGTATCCAACATCATTTTGGTCTTTTAAACACAGTATCAAACATCTCTTAAACACATAAACTACAAACTCACAAACAGTAACGTCATGCAATTTACAAACACCTGAAAATGACCTCAAGAAAACGACTCAAAAATCGACCCCTGGCTATTTATTTATACCACACCTTTTCCTTTATTAATATTCATGAGACTTTCACCAAACGGAAAATCCCATGGACGAACAACTTTACTTTTTTCGGTCTATTTCCAAGTACTCCCACGAACATGAAATGAATGTGTAGTAAATTAATGTGTGACCATGTTTCTTACCAGGGATCAGGTCAGGAAGGTGTGGGAGAGGCGTCGAGACAAACGTAATTAAAAACTATACAATAATCCGTATCGTTCTTCCTAAGTGGTATAAAAAGCTACAGATAAGCTTCTTGTGTAATGTACCTGTAGATACTATTTTAATTATCTAATTTGCGTGGTAGTTTGAGTGAGTTTGACAGGAGCATTTTAACATCTCTAATTAGGCTCGGGAGAGAAGGTAAGGCAAGGTCAGGTGAGGCTAGTGGGCGTGGGGTGACCTTGCTGGTGGTGTGTGGAGTGGGGAGGGCTGGTGGAGGGGGTGTGGTGGTGGTGGAGGGGGTGTGGTGGTGGTGGAGGGGTGTGGTGGTGGAGGGTGTGGTGGTGGGTGTGGTGGTGGAGGTGGAGGGGGTGTGGTGGTGGTGGAGGGGGTGTGGTGGAGGTGTGGTGGAGGGGTGTGGTGGTGGTGGAGGTGGTGGTGGTGGGTGGTGGTGGTGGAGGTGGTGGTGGAGGGGTGGTGGTGGAGGGGGTGGGTGGTGGAGGGGGTGGTGGTGGTGGTGGTGGTGGTGGTGGGTGGTGGTGGAGGTGGGTGGAGGGGTGGTGGTGGAGGGTGGTGGTGGAGGTGGTGGAGGTGGTGGTGGTGGTGGGGTGGTGGTGGGGTGGTGGTGTGGTGGTGGGGTGGTGGTGGGAGGGGTGGTGGTGGAGGGGTGGTGGTGGAGGGGTGGTGGTGGACAGGGGTGGTGGTGGAGGGGTGGTGGTGGAGGGTGGGGTGGAGGGGTGTGGTGGTGGATGGGGTATTGTGATGATGGATGCGTGGCACTGGCGGAGGTGTGGTGAATCAGATTGTTTTTTGTTTTTTGTTTTTTTGCCCCGCGAGGTGGCTAGTTTACAGGGCACCCCCTTGTATCCTGTGCAAGGTGAAGTGCAAAAGCGTTTACAGAGACCAACAGGGAAGCATGCGTAGTTCATGCTTGCCCTCTTGACTCATGTGCCTGAAGGCCCATGGGTTCTGTCAGCAAGTTACATAAAGTGACAGGATAATGAGTGTGTAATGATTGATTTTTTATTTTGCCGCTTACAGCGGCTAATTTATTGTGCACCCCACACTCATCCTGTGAGCGGTAGCGCAAAAGGATTACAGAGTAGAGTTTACAACGGGTCATAATAATTAACCCCCGTTGTCAGGATATTATGGCACTGAATGTTACACAGTATTTCGATTACATTAGTTGTTTAGTTCTATACATAAAGGGTAACTCATTCACAAATGAGTGAGTAAAGGAGTGTGAGGCAGTATGTCTGGCCTCACACTTTGTGTGTGGGAGGGAGAATTTCCGATACAATTCATCTATCGCTCATATATTCATCCAACCTATGTTTGAAGCTATCCAGCGTGTTCGAGTTAGTGATGATGTTTGGTAACTTGTTCCACTCGTCCACTACTCTATTTCCAAACCAAAGTTTACCTATTTCGCGCCTAAATCTAAATTTGTCTAATTTAAAACCATTGTTACGAGTTCGCTCCTGGTTGAATAGTATGAGCACCTTTGTAATGTCCCCTTTGTTTAACCCTGACTTCCATTTGTACACCTCTATCATATCGCCCCTCACTCGACGTCTCTCGAGGGAGTGCAAATTAAGATGGAGGAGGAGGTCGAGAGATCGGTAGGAAACGTCCTTCTTGCCGTAGACACGTTGTCCACGTGTGTGACTTCGTGGCGGGCCACCAGTGCTGAGAGCGGGAGTGGAGGGGCTCTCAGCACTTGTGTAGCCACCGAGTGCATAGGTACCAGCAGCGCGCCGCGTTTCTTGAAGGCACAGGAAGTCGACATCCTCAGCGTAGGCGTTGGTTTTGCAAGCCATTGATGTTCCAGGCGAGTATTGGCAGTCCTGTGGGGGAATTATCCATGGTGGTGTAATGGACTGGATACGGGCGAGCCGAGTGTATCCATGTGTACTCCCGGTGTGAACAGGTGGGCTACAGGTGGCAGCATGTCGGGAGGAAACAGGGAGACTGGGGTGGTGTCCCTGGTCTAATAGGGATCCCTGGTGGTGGCAGCCCAGAGTGGGTGTGGCTTGTGGTGGGTGAACATGTTGAGGCAGGAGGCGTGGTGGTGAAGGATCATAGGTCACCGGTTAAGTGACCTCAGGTAGCGCCCAGTACCTACCAGGGGAGGTAAATGTGAACATACGAGTGTGAATTCATCATGCAATTTTAATGAATAAATTATCACCGATAGACTGTATATATTTTGCCATATATCGCTAGTGATCCCCACAACGTGTTGACCCCACAACAGGTTGACCCCACTACACGGTGACCCCACTACACGGTGACCCCACAACAGGTTGACCCCACTACACGGTGACCCCACTACACGGTGACCCCACTACACGGTGACTCCACAACCCGGTGACCCCACTACACGGTGACCCCACAACAGGGTGACCCCACTACGAGGTGACTCTACACCACGTTGACCCCGCCAGTTCTTGGACGGATCACATTATTAACCAGACTATCCATGACGTCACTACTGTACTTGCTGACGCCATCTACATGTGGACACCTCGCGGTACTGCCCCTCGCGATATTTTACTGCATTTCCTTAATCATTTCACAATATTTTGATCTTATTTCATCGCATTTCTCGTTGGGTTATACAAGTACCGAGTGAAGGTAACTTGATACTTTAGTTATACCATTTAAACCAATTAAATTCGTGCTAAAAAAAAAATCCTTCAATACACTGTTAATGTTCTATAAGGACATCCAATCCTTAGGACACTCGGCCACAACATCACTAATATACTTAAAATATTCATAAACTTGGAAACCACATCAGTATGTCAGTCAGAGGAATGTACTGTATCTAAAAATATAGTGATAAGATGTTCTGTTAACACTCTGGTTGCATACTTTTCTTCTTTTTCTTATCATATTAAGATAAGTTTCCGTTAATAGCTACTAAGATTAAATTCTCTAGATATCAATGTGACAGGTACACATCATGTTTTGTTTTGTGAAGAAAAAAATTTATAAAGAATGCAGCTGAGGTAAAATATTTTAGGCCTGTCGTAACCACAACAACAATGGCGCCGCCCTACAGGAATTCACCATAAACAGTAATTCCACCTTGAGTACTCTTGATAACACCCACAGCGAAGGAGGAATAATAAGCAAGATTAATCGAAAAATAAATGGATAAAGGGAAGGAAACACGAGAACAAGAAGATATTAAAGCAAGAATAATATACAACTCCAGGAAGAATGCATAACAATGTGGCCAGAACGTGAAGGAATTTTCCCCTCATGACCTTAGTGCATGACAGTGTTGACAGAAACACCACGGATGTTTTGCGATAACGGGTCGAGAAGGGCAACACTACCTCATGTTCTTTCTCTCACTCTCTCCCTCCTTCCCTCCCCTCTCACACAGCTGCAGTGAGTGTTTGTCTTCTTCATAAAAGTCACTCACCACATTGCCCTCACTCTCTCTCAACGTGATGTGACGCTGTTAAACCACAACATCGCATTAGCTTACACCAGTTCACACAATGTTCGTCTTTAACCACGACACTGCAGACAATGTTTGCCTTAAACATATGTATATCACTTATCTTGTTATTGTATTAATCACAAGCAACGATAAATTGTTTTGGTTGTTATTCCTCCAGGCTCTGAGTTAGCATGGTAAGTAACACCCCAGTCTAATAGGAAATACTGTATGGTATATACAGGGTGTTTATAATGTCCCTTGATATTTTCGTTCACATAGGCAAAACAAAGGGTGTGGCCTCCATCGTTGTCCTGTACATAACTGTAGTCTTCGTTATATCCTCTATAGAAGGAACTGTAAAGAACCAGTGGTGAACGGCTGGTAGTATACACCAGCCATGAACCAACCTGGAACTGATTATGAACCAGCTTTAAAAAGAATTTGTGAACCTTCTATGACTTGAACATTTAGAAGATGTGTAGATAGTTAATTATTGTAAGCAGTGTCTTGTAGATAGTTTTGACTACAATATAATGAAAATATACGAAGCAATTACTGTAGATAGAAGAAAAACACAAGACCATTTCAATAAGAAAAACAAGACGACGATTGAACAATATTATGATTTAGATTTTTTTTTTCGATGTTAAGACCTGTCGTAATCAAACAAACTCCATCTCACTAGAACCAGGTTACATTATGAAACATCTTCGACCAATACCCTGAACTAGAGTGAAGTCTTCCTAAAAATAGTTCCATGAAGGAGAAGTGTCTTTGTTCCGGCGTGTATACCAGCGTACTGTGTAAACGTTTACTGAAGAACAATAGTGTGTGTATATGCCCACATGGGTGTATCAACATACACCGAGGAGGAGACGACACATTCCCGGTTGCCTCCACATCATCTAGCAGGGAGACGGGAAAGACACTGACTTTACTAAGACCATTTCATGCAAAATACTATAAATTATATGATCCTATTTCCAAAGTATAATTAAATTAGTTACTGCTTAATACAAGTTACTTTCTCATGATGGTACCCGTGACAGTGAACTTGAATCAATACATAGAGCTTTAATATCATGAACTCTCTTACCATAATTAAAAATATTTACAAAGAGTATATATAGACGCAGTTATGACCAGGTTTTAAATGAGTTTATAGTATGGTGATGACCCTTTTCTTTTCATAAGCGATATCGGTGAACTTGTGGTCGAATCGCCGGTCACTTTCCCATGTTCCCGACGCTGTTTGAGAACCTATACACTGGCCATCTCATCTCCAGTCACAATGGAACTAAAAGATTAGATGAATAGTCTCCCCACGTGTTGATTAAAGTTTGGTTTCTGAATCTGGCGACAAAGTTCCATTATTCTCAATTCGATATACAGTAATATTGAACTTACCTGGAGACACAGAGAGAGGGGGGGGGGGAGGAGAATGAGAAACTCGCTGTTTTTGGATATCTCAATTAACTAATCCAGTAATGCCTCCGTAAGACTAATGTATACAGGTTACCGGAGTTCACTGACCTCTGTACAAGTTTTCCTCGTTTATTTCCCTCATACATAAACGTAAATATTAGGTAAACATCACCTGCTTCTCGCATTTGTTCCAGTCACTTAAAACTTCATGGCGAACTTGAAGCATTATAGAAGCCTCGAGTTAATAAAGCCTTTTCGATTACTTACATTACTAAAGCCAAATATAAAATAATAATTCCAAATACTCATCAAAGTAACATTGTTTACAGACACGGCGTTGATTTTGTTTCATTATATATTCCAGTGAGGGATGAATTGATTTCGTAATCGACTGTAATAAACTGCCCGGAGAATAATAAATTTGACCCAGAAGATTCTAGTAAGTGGTTAAAAAAGGAGCTTTATTTTTACAATGAAGGATATTGTACACAAACAGTTAAGTGTGTAGTCTACATATATGAAATGTAATAGTTATAATGCATCGTTTAATAATATGACGAAACGACCAAATTTTAAACAAAAAACTTTGGAACATCTTGAGTTTTATCACCCTCCAACCAGCCTCCTCACCCTCGTCTAACCAGAACCAAGACGATAACAAAAAGGTATATATTTCTTCCTCTGTATTTTAGACACTGGTGATGTAATTCCTGAATCATTACCCAATAAACCTGAAGATGATAGCGTGTAGAATTAATATCATCTCCCTCGGGTACACAATCATGATGTAAATGAAGAATAAAACAAGGCGACTCTTCCTGGTGTTTCTCTTTGTGTGTAATGAGAATTCCGAGTATAAATATATGTCTTCATCATGACAGAATTTTAACCTTTAAATATACACATGAACAGTTAGGGCGTCTCTGAGTGTGCAGGTCAGAGGCATCACCCTCGCCCTGGCTATATGACACGTTACACTTAGGTCAACATGAATCTAGGTGTCCACAGATACAAGGTCTTCATTCTCAAAGATTCCTAAGTAAATTTATCTCCCCTGACCTGTGCTGGAGGTGAAAGAGCGCATCCCACTTACAGTTAAAGAGACCGAAGGCGCAATTTGAATGCGACGGAGGGAGGCAGCTAGCAGTCTTTGTGTGGCTGCTTGAGTTAGACGTGTTCTCACAGCACCGTTTAGGGGGAAACTTTAATATATGACTTTTGAATATCCGATCCTGGTGTCTGGGGAAGTTTACTTAGAAATTTATATTACATTGAAAATATATAAGGAATTAATAACTTAGACGATGATTATGGTTTACGAGTCTAGTACAATAATAATAACTGAAATTTCTTGATAACTGGAGATTCAGTGACCCGAGGCTCCTCCTTCCGTTCACTGGTGCCGTTAAAACGTTAATTTTCTTCCTGTAATTATGTTTAGTGGAAGACAAGACTTTTGGTGGAGTGAAACTGTAATATTAACGTAGATGACGATGGATCTGGTAACACCTGATGGTGTTGTCTTATATTACAAAAGTTCATTAAAGAAACAAGAGAAATAATCCCTAGCATTTTTTTTATGGATATTAGCCCACCCAGGCACAGGTCACCCACCCACATCAGGGCCTGGTGGGCTTGGGGGGGGAACACGAATAAAAAATAAAAACAAAAATGAAAAAAATAATAATTAAGGAAATGAAGAGTGAGAAACGATATAGTGTTGTGTTGTCAATTGTAAGAGACCCTGCAATTGTGTGTAAATGAGGTAGGTGGAGGAAGGGGGGTGGAGGAGGAGCGGTAAGGGGAAGTAGGGGAGAGAGGTAGGGGAGGGGAAGAGGTAGGGGGTGGAGGGAGACAGAGAGGGAGTTGGGGGACAGGTAGGGGGTGGAGCCGAGTCACCTAGATTGATGGCGGCCGCGAGAGGACTGATACAGATGTCTTCCTCAGCGCCAGTGAACACTACATCTGCCCGCCCACAGCCCCGCCGCACCACCTACCATCGACAAAGACTGTGATCG
This sequence comes from Homarus americanus, assembly GCF_018991925.1. Lineage (NCBI taxonomy): Eukaryota > Metazoa > Arthropoda > Malacostraca > Decapoda > Nephropidae > Homarus > Homarus americanus. Next base: position 2,455,624 of record NW_024712913.1, read on the forward strand.
ATTTAACGACTTCGTATATATTTGGAGGTATTTATATATTATGAATGTTTATCACAACCACTTTTGACGTACGATTTCGTAATGAGTTTTTCCTCGAAATAAAAATAAAGGTGGAAGGAAGCTGACTGTCAACGAAGACAGCTGCACGCGGTGGCCGTCTACAGAGATGTTACTTATGGGCGTAGTCTTGTCGCTGTCAGTAACAAGATACCTAAACCGATACACACACACACGTTTAATACTATCTTTAAAACAATCCAGTAATTTCTTTCACTTAAAAGTATTATTCTAGATGATCAATTTCAAGAAAAGAAAGTCAATTAGTGTTAAATTTTTCTCAAGAGTGTCACGAAGAACAACACTCATGAGGAAGAACAGTGTGTACTAACTCCTACAGTTGACTAAGTACACCATCACTTTTTATTCTCAGGTCTTCTTCCTACTTTAAGTCAGTTGGAAACAACTGAGCTACCTATATGGTTCCACGAAGCTTCAGAAAACACAAACCCAATCGTTCATAACCGACGACACAACACGGGAGCCTCAACAGCGTCTCTGTAGGTCATATTTGACATGTCCACAAGTAAAACGGGGCTACCAAGGTCCCTCTGACCTAGAATTCCGTTCTGGAACTTGGCTCCACCAGGAAGGTTAGCGGGGCCCAGGGAGGCTGCCAAGCGTCTTCAGAAGAAGAGGCCTCTGGCAACAAGTGGCAGGGTAGTGGAGGGGAGTGAGTGATGGCTGGGTGGACGCCAGACAAATGGATGGCTGCTCTGCACGCCCGCTACCTGGCCACGTTCACCTCCACACACCTCCTACAACACCATAACCATACGGCGTTCCACTTGATGATTTACCTTTATGATGGATACTTAAAACGATGAGTGTTTACGATGGCTACAGCACGTGAGGTTCATGGCATACTTAATGATGGACGATACAAGTTCTGTTATTACGACACATTACATCTGAGGAACAACGTCTCCGTGCTAAAGGGTAACACTGAGGACTTAATAACAGCCACTTACAGCAGAGGGAGTTGTGAATTCTGTCTTCATCTTCGCTATCAGCCACAACTGTGAGGATGAAAACAAACTCTACTGTCTACAAACTGTCCAAGACGGGTGATAATGGCAGCTGATGTCTCTGTTGCCATTCAGATCAAAATACAGTTACTACCAGTCTCTCACCCCTAACTATACTGACATAACGAGTCAATCCCTCTAAAATTATATCTATATTAGAGCTATAAGTACACTTTTATTTTACTAACTACTATCATCAAAACAACGCTGACGATTAGTTATGTATCCCGTAAACTTTGATAACTTTACCATGACACAACATTTCAAGAATTATAGTCATGATTTTACTCTAGGAATGCACGAACTATAACGAAAGACTATCTAACGAAAATATTGGTAGCGCGACGTGACCAAATAAATGTATTTTTTTGTCAAATTTCCTTCTGGCCAAAGTTCATCATATGGGATAGAGGAACACAAGGCTCTAGATTCTCAACCATTCCTACAATATGACCCGTATATATCCCTCTGCCTCCTTAATAGAATGGGTAAAACAATAGTGTGACCCTCATTAAATTTGCCATCTTCGTGTCGTAGTTTAATTGGGAAGGTTAGATGTGTTTTTATATCATGACTTGAATAGAAATTAACATAAGAATCTCTGAGAATCCTAGCGATAGGCACAAGGGCACACTCTGACCACAGTCTCTCTCTCTCTCTCTCTCTCTCTCTCTCTCTCTCTCTCTCTCTCTCTCTTAAAGGTCAGGGTCAACAACCACATAAAAAGAGTTAACAAAAAAAGAACAGGATGCTAATTAATTCAAGTCAAACTAGTTAAGATTAATTTATGAAATGTGTAAAAAGAAAAAATCACCGATTCATTAAATACTCGTTAATTATTCATTTATCTTATACTAATTATCACTAATATCACCAACGCCTCTATTAAAATCAATCACTACATTAAGTTAAAAATCAATATAATTTTTAATAATGTAGTTAAAAATCATAAATTGAACTCCTACTAATATTCCTACTGTATGAGGCATCTGGCAGTAGTGTGTGTGTGTGTGTGTGTGTGTGTGTGTGTGTGTGTGTTTGGCTACGTCTTGCTGTTATCACTCGAAATGTTGTTTTATTTGACGTAAATATCGTATATCAGTAGATGAAAATCCTTTGATGTTTATAATAGTCAACATGAAGATTGAGTTAGGAAAAAGTCACCATCAACTTTTTAACTGTCTAGTAGGAGCCAATTATTTCTCTTAGTGGTTAAACATTCACTATTATTGTATATTTTCATAAACTACAGAGAACACATTACGTTTAGTTTCATATGATGTGTCCTTCATCAATAAATACAACAGGAGGATAAATTATACTCTGTCAGCGAAGTAATTAGTTTTTCTACGCCAATGAGTGAGTGAGTGAATTAGTGGGTGAGTAGGTGAGTGAATGAGTGGGTGGGTGGGTGGGTGAGTGAGTGGGTGGGTGGGTGGGTGGGTGGGTGGGTGAGTGAGTGAGTGAGTGACGAAGGTACTGGCTCGGCTAAGAAACAGGAACAACTATATATACTGTTATTTACTTCTAACGATTTATTTTCTATGTCCGAAACTAGAAGCTTGAACACTCGCCCATTAAGTTAAAAATGACTCTTAATTCCAGCTAACGTCTCTACATCTCTTAATGGTAGTTCATCAAGAAGTGTTGTGACATAAGACAGTGAACGTAACGGAGCAGGTGAAAACTCCAACTTTGTGATAATCTCTGACCTTCGACCCATAGGCCATGTTAACCTGCACCAACAAATTGAAATCATTTTGGTCTGGTGTGTGGAGCTGGTGAAGTGCAGTCTGTTGAGTAAGATTTGAGAAAATGTTAAACTTAAAGATATATTGACATTTTAATATCTAAAGAACACAAATATAACTCCTACTAGAATGAGGGGGAGGGGGTAAGGGAAGACTAGAGGCAGATGAATTACTTTAATGTAATTACTAACTGTTCATGTTCGTTTAACCTCACAAAAACTAAGTTACCAACAGGACCACAACAATGTTTTCATATAAACCTGACAACAGACGATTGTGTGCTTCTTTTTTAGCCATTTATTCCTGCCATTTACTGCTCTTCCCAATATGTACAACACCTGCATTATCAAAGCATTATTTATAAGGGATCTGTGGAGACACGTGGAGAAGAAGTACCTTGAAGATACAGTAAGTCAAGATCCAAGACCAAGAGACAGGACAAGCCCACGTCCTAACAACTGGAGGGGAGGCAGGAGGCGACTCTTGTACGACTAGAGAACAAATACAACTTTACAACACTCATCTTCAGCCATAGACGAACAGTAACTCCCCCACTTCCCACACCCCTTACTGCCATAGGTGTCACCAAACACTCCCTTGTTGACCATTTCCTCTCATATTATAGGAAACACGAACATCAACGCCGCAAATTCCAAGCTCCATCGTGAGGACTCAAAATGCCGATGACCGCAGCTGCACTCCTTCAAGCTAACGAAGATGGTGTAGGACTCGTGACCCAACCAATGACGGGGACACTGTGATGACCCCTGGTGGAGGTTAACTTACTCACAGTTATTAAATGTTTAGTTCAATGAAAGAATCCTTAACACATATACACCCCTAACTTAGTTAAGATCAAGGAATCACTTTTACATCTTCATCAACATCTTTTAAATACAAGAGTGGGTGTGGCTCATGTTCAGGTAAGGGGGCGTCACCCTCCGAGGTGTACCCACCCAAGAGGGGGCGGGGTTAACCTCCTCCAGCTTGGGTGTGGCCTGAGTGTAATCAAAAGACGACCACCAACCACCACCTGTACACGACAACAACTGACATCTAAGAGAAGAGGACCTGACACTTCCTCTTCCTCCTCCTTACTCTTCACGTAGCTCCTCCTTACTCTTGCCTCTTTGTCATTTTATTGCCTCGCTGTCCTCTCCCTTACTCTTGCCTCACTGTCCTCTCCCTCACTCTTGCCTCTGTCCTCTCCCTCATTTTTGCCTCTGTCCTCTCCCTCACTCTTGCTTCACTCTCCTCTCCCTCACTCTTGCTTCACTCTCCTCTGCCTCACTCTTGCCTCACTCTCCTCTCCCTCGCCTTAATAACTAACCCTCACGACTTAAAACCAAACACAACGACAATATATCTGTTTTGGTCACACTCTTGATTATGGAAGGTTACAGGTTACAGGTCACAGGTTACAGGTCACAGGTTACAGGTCCCTTACCACACTTAAACATATATAGTCCCATAGTTGCCGCCATAATTATTGGTGCTGGAGACAGGTTTATCATCATCATCATCATCATCATCATCATCATCATCATCATGTCGTCGTCGTTATTATTATTATTATTATTATTATTATTATTATTATTATTATTATTATTGGGTTATCCTTTGTATTACCTTCTTCCCTTAACTGATAGCAAAGAGTAAATAATATCTAGGTACGATAAAATCTCACTATACTTCTGGCATCACACCAGCTTATACGAGTTCACACAGCTGCAAACTGGAGGACAAATTTTAATCCAAGAATCTTAGAGAATCAGGACCATTTGTAGCGTATTTGTGCAGAAAATCGCTACACTGTGTCTAGATTACCATGATAAAGTTCACCAGAGAAGTCACTGTCAGGCGTTGGTGATGGTGCTCGCTTAGTAACAGGGAGTAAAGGTGATGTAGTGTTGTTTTTTGTTGTTTGCTTGAGATAAATCATTTTTGTTTTACTTGAGATAAATCATTTTTGTTTTACTTGAGATAAATCATTTTTGTTTTACTTGAGATAAATCATTTTTGTTTTACTTGAGATAAATCATTTTTGTTTTACTTGAGATAAATCATTTTTGTTTTACTTGAGATAAATTATTTTTGTTTTACTTGAGATAAATCATTTTTGTTTTACTTGAGATAAATCATTTGTGTTTTACTTGAGATAAATCATTTTTGTTTTACTTGAGATAAATCATTTTTGTTTTACTTGAGATAAATCATTTTTGTTTTACTTGAGATAAATCATTTTTGTTTACTTGAGATAAATCATTTGTTTTACTTGAGATAAATCATTTTTGTTTTACTTGAGATAAATCATTTTTGTTTTACTTGAGATAAATCATTTGTGTTTTACTTGAGATAAATCATTTTTGTTTTGCTCTTTCCATTGATAAATTCTTGAGAAGTTTGCATTATTACTATTCCTTACCTAAAGTCCCTGTGGTTTTAAGGAATGTATGAAAACAAATGTGATAATTAATTTTAGAAATGACTGATAAAAATAATTATATACAAAGATAACAATGTTTCTTCACCTGATAACAATAAACTCTTCTGTATATCAGTTCCCATACAATATCATGTGATCTTATATTTACTTATAAATTTCAAGTTATCTTTTCACTTACCATTAACTTACTCACAACACGACTCCAACTTTGATCCAACATTCACTGACCACAAATGACACTAAAATATCACAGAACATTACACAGTGACTATAACCTCGACTTAAATGATGTCTCAAATATTTCTCAACATCAATGCTCTGTGAGATATTAATAGCAACTAAAATTATTACGTTTTTAATCAGGTGGTGTGACTCAATTCCCGGATATTAGAAATGTTGATAAATGATGGTTAAGCTGTGACGTTTGTGTTATTAGAGCCTAAAATAAAACAGTTGAAGGAGCCGAGTGGTGGCAGCTCACCCGGGCAGTAGTACAAGGCTGAGGTCTCACTATCCTTCACGTTATGTATAGCCACAACGAGGAACTCTCCACGAGGAAGAGCCTCTCGGCAGGTAATGCTGGGAGGAGCAGGAACACCCAGGCGTCTGTCTGGCCGTCTGGCTTGCACACACACGCGCACACACGAGCGCGCGCACAAGCATATACACAGACACACACGCACGCGCACACATACACACACACTCCAGAATGTCCCCTTCTTTATTGATAAGCTATTTCCTGCGTTGTGATGGTTACTGTAGGGTCTTAGTCCTGAAGACTTTCCTCTACCAGAATGGTTATGTAAGGAGCAGCAAGACAACCTGTAGAGGAATGTCCTGCAACAGTACTGGAGGGCGGCAAGGTGAGAGGCCAGAGAGTGCTGGATGTGCCTTATCTCTCCCCAACACGACCTTGCCTCACTCTCTCTCACCTCCGTCTTCCCTCCACTGAGCCATCTTCTCCGCATATGTTCTGACGTCAGCAGTGCCTGGAAGAGCGCAAGACACGCACCAAGACGCCCCTGAACACCCGCCGGAGAACCTGGCGTCTAAGCGGTGGAGGCGCAGACGATTAACCGTGTCTCAGTATTAACCAGAGAGAGTTTATTACACGGCAGTCACTACCAGGAACTGTCCACCTTCACACGGTGACACCTGGAAATATCCTGTAACAGAATCCAGGTATTGGCTGTTAAAGAGGAAACTCATTACTGTACTAGGTCACCGGTAATAGTGATGTCTGCAGACCCTCTCTCTATAGACACGAGTCCTGTCATCTTTACCCAACAAAAAGTCCTGGATGGTCTATTAAGAATATTTTTTTCGGGTGAGTGAGATGACAACAAGGGTGTGTAAGTCGCCTGCTGAGACACGTCACTGAACATTGTCGGGATGATACTGTTCCTCGCGTCTTATATCATCGTCGCGTAAACATCCCCCACAAAAAAAAAAAATTCTTCTCATAAACACACCATAATTTTCCTATTACAATATGTTTGTTTTCTAATATGTGTAGAAGTAAGTGTATATATTGATTACTGTATATATATTGACCTGTAGTCCCTCCTGATTAACACTGAGAGGACGTTCTACTAGCTGCACCACCCCCACTAGCTACACCACCCCTAGCTGCACCCAATAGCTCCACCCACTAGCTCCACCTACCACCACCCCTAGCTGCACCACCCCATAGCTCCACCACCCCCACTAGCTGCACCACCCCCTGCTCCACCACCCCACTAGCTGCACCACCACCCACCACTAGCTGCACCACCCCACTAGCTGCACCACCCCACTAGCTCCACCACCCCACTAGCTGCACCACCCCACTAGTTCCTCCAGGCCCACTAGCTCCACCACCCCACTAGCTGCACCATCCACCAGCTGCACCACCCCAGCTGCACCACCAGTTCTGCACCCCCACTAGCTGGCTCCACCACCCCAGCTCACTGCTAGCTCCACCACCCCACTAGCTAGCTCATCCCCACTGCACCCCACTAGCTCCACCACCCCACTGCACCACCCCAGTAGCTACCACCCCCCACTGTGTCCACCCCCTGCACCACCCCCACTAGCTCCACCATCCCCACTAGCACCCCCCACTAGCTCCACCACCCCACACCCCCACTAGCTCCACACACACCACCCCACTAGCTCCACCACCCCCCACTAGCTGCACCACCCCCACTAGCTCACCACTCCCACTAGCTCCCCACCCCCCACTAGCTCCACCACTCCCACTAGCTCCACCACCCCCCCTCCACCATCCCCACTAGCTGCACCACCCCACACCCCCCACTAGCTCCACCACCCCCACTAGCTCCACCATCCCCACTAGCTGCACCACCCCCACTAGCTCCACCGTTGCCAAGCTGGAGGTGATGTCATAATAAGCAATGTTTACCTCAATGTTGTCCAGTTGTGTACGTGTTGGTTTTATCACCATAACTGTTATAGTTCCCTCCTAAGATCAACAAACTGTGATATATCGTCGCATTCCAGCTTCATAACAGGATCTACATCGAGTATGATCGCTATTTCCTTTGATTGTTAACATACCATAGCCTCTCTCTCTCTCTCTCTCTCTCCCTCTCTCTCTCTCTCTCTCTCTCTCTCTCTCTCGGTATAACACAACATAAAAGAGAAATATAGCTACAATTTCAAGTATATTTACTGAAATACGCGATTAAATTAGGTTAGGTTAGGTTTAGGTTAGGTTAGATTAGGTTAGGTTAGGTTTAGAGCTGTGTACAAACGATAGTCACACACACATACTGAGAGACAAACATCCTAACATCAAGAAGGTCTGTTCACTTTCAACCAATCAAGAACCAAAGAAGAAGGACAAACACGGACACAACCACACCATCGGTTTATTAGCCTGGGACAGATGCCTCCAGTTAACACACACACACACACAAGAGTAGACAGTTGGAGAGGCAGACAAACGCTAATTAAGGAAGTTATATAACTTTCCAACAAGCAAGGCTGAGGGGGTCTCTCCCTCACTCAAACACGCGCACGCACGCACGAACGCTCACACACACACTTTTCCACAAAAGACCGCCACACAGTCACGCCGACAACAGCCCAGACATACGCGCCCACAACAGGCCAGACATACACGCCCACAACAGGCCAGAGAGACACGCCCACAACAAGCAAGACAGACACGCCCACAACAAGCAAGACAGACACGCCCACAACAGACCAGACAGACACGCCCACAACAGGCTACACACGTCCACAACAGGCCAAACAGACACGCCCACAAGAAATCAGGCAGACACGCCCACAACAGGCCAGATAGACACTCCCACAACAGACCAGACAGACACGCCCACAACAGGCTACACACGCCCACAACAGGCCAAACAGACACGCCCACAAGAAATCAGGCAGACACGCCCACAACACACCAGACAGACAATCCCACAACAGGCCAGACAGACACGCCCACAGCAGGCCAGACACACACGCTACACAACAGGCCACACACGCCCACAACACACCAGACAGACACTCCCACAACAGGCCAGACACGCCCACAACATACCAGACAGACACGCCCACAACAGACCAGACAGACACGCCCACAACAGACCAGACAGACACGCCCAACAGACCAGACAGACACGCCCACAACAGGCCACACACGCCCACAACACACCAGACAGACAATCCCACAACAGGCCAGACACGCCCACAACACACCAGACAGACACGCCCACAACAGGCCAGACAGACACGCCCACAACAGACCAGACAGACACGCCCACAACAGACAGGCGGCAGGTGGGTGAAGGAGACAGGGGTAACAACTTCCGTGATATATTTTTAGTACGTGATGGACGATGCCTTCAGCGGCCTCTTGTGGTCACGCCATACACCCGCCTCATTCATTCTGTATAACTGTATACTGTACCTGTATAAGCCGGTATACAGAGAGAGAGAGAGAGAGAGAGAGAGAGAGAGAGAGAGAGAGAGAGAGAGATTGGTCCCCCTTATAAATCAATAACACCTTTTCGTATACTGATCGATCTCTCTTGCAACTATATCTCCATGATGTATGATTAACTGTACAGCTGTGTATAGTCCTGTATATCTGTATATAACCTCAGTAGAAACCTTCCATATCAAGATAGGTTAAAGAAACTAAACTTGCATTCCCTAGAAAGACGAAGAGTGCGGGGAGATATGATAGAAGTATTTAAGTGGGTGAAGGGAATCAATAAAGGGAATATAGATAAAATTCTTATAATATCCGAGCAGGATAGGACTCGGAGCAACGGATTTAAGTTGGATAAATTTAGGTTTAGGAGGGAGATAGGAAGGAACTGGTTCACAAATAGGGTGGTGGACGAGTGGAACAAGCTTAGCAACTTTGTAGTAAGTGCTGGAACGCTGGAAAGTTTTAAAAGGAGGCTAGATAGATTCATGGATGATAGAGAGTGGTAGTAACTCTCGACAGGCGCTGCCATGCACAGGCCAACCGACCTATTGAAGACTCCTTATTTTCTTATGTTCTTATGTTCTTCGCCACCTAGTATACAATAATACACCGGAGGATGTGTGTAATGTACAGGAGGCTCTGAGGATAATTTATGGGGGAAGGAAATACAAGCAATGGGGATTTTTCAGTGCATAGAATGAGCAGGTGAGGGGAGGTTAGGTGAGGATGAGTTAGGTGAGGGGAGGTTAAGTTAGGTGAGGGGAGGTTAGGTTAGGTGAGGGAGGTTAGGTGAGGGGAGGTTAAGTTAGGTGAGGGGAGGTTAGGTGAGGATGAGTTAGGTGAGGGGAGGTTAAGTTAAGTGAGGGGAGGTTAGGTGAGGGGAGGTTAGGTGAGGATGAGTTAGGTGAGGGGAGGTTAGATTAGGTGAGGTGAGGGGAGGTTAAGTTAGGTGAGGGGAGGGGAGGTTAAGTTAGGTGAGGGTAGGTTACGTTAGGTGAGGTTAGGTGATAACGAGTCACTACACACAAACGTTCCCACAGTATATCTCAGTTTCACTTACACTCAATACTGCCAATGATCGACACTTAACATCAAGTGTAAGAAAAAAAAAACACAGCGTCCGCACGAGCAATCAACAGCGCCTGGCATTTCCCTCCATCCCCACAATGACAAACGGTCGCTTGCCTTCTGCCCGAAATGGTGTTCTTTTATAGCGACTGTTCTTAAATTTCTGATACTGACTTATTGGGAAAAAAATTTTACTCCATTTTTCACTCAATTTTTATACACTATTAAACATTCGAGTCAAAACACACATGTAAACAAACAAATAAACTTTGACACCAACACCTGATGTAAACACGCCACTGTAAACAAAAATATTAAACCTGTTTTTTATATCCGATAATGGAAATAATTGTATCGTTGCAAACTCATTACCACAACTGTAACTATCATTAACAACTGTAAAAATTATGATTGTAAAAAAAGATCTCTGAACATATATATTTACTAAGTGTGCATGTAAACAAATCCACACACACACACACACACACTTGTAAACCATAACACACACACACACACACACACACACACACACACACACACACACACACACACACATGTAAACTCATAAAACACACACACATGTAAACTCATAAACACACACACATGTAAACTCATAAACACACACACACACACACACAGACACACACACACACACACAGATATAAACCAATAAACCACACACACAGCTATACAACACACACCTAAACACACACACACACACACACACACACACACACATGTGTAAACTCAAAAAACAAACAAACACACACACACACACACACCTACTTGTAAACCAGTAAAACAAAAGACCTTGACACCAGCAACATTAAACAGTTCTTTGTTCAGTGTTGTGGGTCACCGCGACACTTGGCTCTTGTTGACGTTACATTATACGTTTTCACAGGAGATAAAAAATGTTTCCTCGTTTGGTACACTAGAGCTGGTGAGAGGCCGCTTGGTTGTGTATCATTGGTCTTGTTGATGGGATGGATTTTCACGTATGGGAGAGAGAGAGAGAGAGAGGGGGGGGAGAGAGGGGGAGAGAGGGGGAGAGAGAGAGAGGTGGTCACTCATGATTATATAACGGAGAGGAGAGAGAGGTGTAGAGGTGAGTGTTGAGGAGATCTAGGCATCAATTATCCTCCTCCCCAATAGCCAGCAAGAGAAAGGGCAACACGGCTCGGCTCGGCTCACCTCACCACCTCACCCCACCCTACCCCACCCCACCTCACCTCACCCCAACCCACCCATCCCCACCATGGCTGTCACAAGACGTAAATTTAACCTCTGAAACTAAATATCTAAAAGAATTCCACTGATGAAATGATGAGGCAACTTGTGACAATTCGTGGTAAGAAGTTCACAGTTTTCCTTTGCCTTTCCTTCACTACCCGAACATCTACAGGTATACATAGTGGTTTTTTTTTTTAATCTGAACATGATCTGTGTTCCTGCGATGAATATGGACGTTTTGTGAGCATTTTAAAGCCATACGTTCAATATTCTTATTATCATTTATTCCCTTCTAAGTAATTCACCTTTTAAAACACTTACCTTAGTTCTGCTTTTTTTTCAATGTTTACAAAATAGGTTTAGTGGAGCTTAGATACCTGAATATATACCTATAAATGTAAGAGGAAAAAATTCAATCAAATTCCTGAATCCTTTCCATCTTATTTTAGTGAGAGAATCAGTCAGCAAAAACACATCAATAACTCACAAGTAAAAAAAAGAATCAGATTCCATCATTTCACTTATAGTCAATTAATCTCCCTTATGACAAAACACCAAATAAACACAATCAAACATTTCATATTATTTATCCTAAACATTTTATCAGACCTAGTCACTGAGCTCACTGGGATTCCCTGAGCGAAAGTAAGACAGGTGAATTATACCGATCACAGTAACACACCTTAATAACTCGTGGTGAGAGAGAAGTTGACCTCCCACCATCATATATGGAAGGAATCATGAGCTGGCCAATACACACGAGGTAAAAAAAAAAAAAAAAAACCATCACCTCACCTCAAGACAAACACATTGGCCACTATTATACAAGTTTTTATTAATGATTCTATTCGCTGCCTTGTACTGTACTCCTTAATGAACGTGTTTACCATGTGAACTATAATAATGTAACTGAGCCTAAAACATTTATGCTGTACTCGTATCTGTACTTTGGAGTTACAGAATTAAAGTATTAACATATGAAGAATTACGTATTACTCTATATTAACATTGTACATTAAAACTTACAATGTTAACCCCTGGAACTAATCAGGGTAACAAAATAAAGTTATGTCTTCAGTTTTGTCATTTAAATCAAACTTTGTCCTTATCTGCCACACGTGTCATCATCATCATCATCACCAGCACCAAAATAAACCTCTGGATGGGTGTCTAGTGAGGTGTGTGTGTTTAAGGCGGATTGATACAAGAACTTCCTTCCCCTCACACCCCCTCTCCCTCACTCTCCCCCTCCCCCATTCCTCTTACCCTTCCCTGACCCCGTCCTTCCCCCTCCCTCCTGTTTGTTGTGTTTTTCACCATTACCATTCACTATTTATCAGCTTACTAGCCGTTCGGGTGGTTGGTCTAGCCAGTGTTAGTCCAGGAGGAACCGGACTCTGGGAAACCTGTCTGTTAGAGTCAAACAGGACTCGAACCCTTGATATATTGATAACAGAAACGAGCGATACCACTGTTTCACCAATACCCCCCTCCCCTCCCCTCCCTGCACGGGCGTTCGCTGGTGATAGGAATCATCTCATGTTAGGACCAGCAACAGGTAACCCTCTGCTTCAGGAAGGTACTGTCACATCTGGTGTTCCTCCACACAACTCATCACACGCCCACCAAATAGAGCAAGAAGGCAACATTCTCCTCCCTTCCTGTTGTTGACTTTCTACTCTTGGTAAATTAACTTAATTCATGATATAAAAAACAGAATATTCATAACATTTGATTTACCTAACTTAAAGATAGCTATTTAAATAATGAAATATAAACTCGCTGTAGCATTAAATATGAAAAACATGTATAATCTCTACCATGCAGTTTATTTCGACATTGTTCTTTAGTGAGCATTATTACATAAACACTGGAGCTTTCTGCGTGTGTTAAGAGTGGCCGGTACTGGTTTGAGTGAGTTAAGTCTGTAGCCCGGGGCAGGTCCTGTGAGGTGGCCCATCTACTGCCTTGTTTGGTAGTCTAGCAGTGACCGTATATGGTACTGCCTTGACCCAACACTACCACTACTATTATTGCTACTGCTGCCAACATCACTACTACTACTACTACTACCATCAGTTCCTAACACCACCACTAACACCTATCACTGAACCTACCAGCACCACCACTAATACCCACCATTACCCACCACCACTGTACCTACCATCTCCACTACCACCACCGGACCTACCACCATCACTACCATTAGTACCTACCACCATCACTACCATTATTAGTACTTACCACCACTAGTACTACCTACCACCACAACTATCATTACTAGAACCTGCCACCACCACTATTACCTACCAATATTACTCTTACCTTCCACCACCACTACCTTTACTAGTACCTACCACCACAACCAACCACTATTATCGCTACTGCCACCATCACTAATAAAACTAGTACCACCACCACTACCATCCCTAGAACACGTACTGTACCACCACCACCATTATCTACCACTACTACCACCACCACCATATTATGCCCTTGTCGAATATGTCATTAAAATCGGGCGTTGCTGCAAAATCCTGGAGGTTAGGGAATGTCACACCGAAAAGGAGATAGATCATTGTCCTCACACTACCACCGAATCAGTTTAACCTGACTTGTGGGAAGATAAATAGAAGTAATAATTACAAATTCAATACGAAATAAACACCAAAAACACAAAGCTGATTAATGACTCCGTATGGCTTTACCAGAAGGCGTTCGTAACTGACACAAAATTATATTTATTTTTTCAAGCGTTTTCGAATCCGTGGACGATGGATACGACTATGAATCAGTATACCTCGAGTTTAACTAAGCCTTTGACAGACTCCCCCACAAGAGACTTCAGGAAATTGGAGGCACATGGCATTGGACGGGAAATTCTAAATTGGAATAATGTTTAGCGGATAGGAAACTGTTAGCATAAATGGTACAAAATCGGATAGGGGTAACGTCACAACTGGAGTTCCTAAAGGTTCAGTACTTGGACCGTTACTATTTATTATATACATTAACGGCATAGATATAGACGTAGACAGCAACGTGAGTAAATTAGCTGATGACACAAAAATAAGACGTATAATTAAATCTGACTAAGACTCCGAAAAATTACAAGAAGATCTAACCAAACCTTTAGGATGGACTGAAAAATGGCATATGGAAATAAACGTCAAAATATTTAAAGATTTGAAGATAAGGAAATGGAACCGAGGAACCAGCTATCAGGAGAACAAAGCTGATTATGTTGTTAATATGATTATTGATTAGGAAACTTAGGTACAAAGACAGATTAAGAAAACTGAATTTGCAAACTCTTGAGAGACGTCGAGTGAGGGAGGATATGATGAAAGTGTATTTATGGAAGGTGGGGTTAAATAAAGGTGATATAACTAAGACACTTCAACTATCAAACCAAGAGCGAACACGTAGCAATGGTTATAAATTAGAGTATTAAAATTTAGGAGGAAACTCGGTAAACATTGCCTTGAAAACAGAATAATGGATGAGTGGAACAAGTTACCAAACACCATCATTAACTCGAACTTATTGGTGAAGCTTCAGGTTAGACAGATATACGAGTGGTAAAAGCTAAGTGTAAACAGATATACAGTTTCTTTCATTCTTATGTTCTTATATACTAACACCACAAGTATATAGCTACCATCATTACTATATACCATCATCATTACCACACCACTATACTAACCACAAACACTATTACCACTACTACTACTACTACCACCATCACCATCTTAATCTACTAGCCAGCCTCGCCTGATGAGTAGAGATTGTCAAGAACTGTCAAAATTTCAGGAGAGTGATGGATCATGATGCAGGGAGTCGTCCATAAGAGGTCGTCTATAGGAGTGCTGCCCATAAGAGGGTCGTTAATAAAAGAGAAGTCAATTAGAGGTCGTTCACATGTAGGTCGTTCGCAAGGGGAGTCATCCATCACACGGTCATCCAACCAAAACCAGAACCCTCAGAGAATCCCTCCCTCCCTCCCTCCATCCCTCTCTCTTCCCTCCCTCTCCCTCTCTTTCCTCCCTCTCCCTCCTTCCTTAACTAACATGACCATATAAGAAACTGAATAGACATATCACCCATAAATAGCAATTTCCATCAGCACATACTTGTGACGCCACTGTGCCCCGACTCACCATCAACGTTCAAAGAAATCGACATTGCTTTCCCAGGCTTGCAAGACGTTCCCACAGACAAAAGGGGGCCACCTGGTTTATATCTCAAGTCAGCTATGAATAGTTCAGGACAGGTCATAAATTCCACAACTCTCGCGTAATGTGTAATTGAGAACCATGTTTGACAGTGGGATAGATTTATGGCAACAAGCAGAAGCAGTGTAACGCAATACAACTTGCAGTCACAGGACAGTTTCTCTGACTTGGATAATGATGGTGGTGAGGTTTTTCTTTTCTGGATGACCCTTGTGGTGGATGATACTATGGTGGATGATACTATGGTAGATGGCCCTCTTTTGGATTATACTCTGGTGGATGACCCTCTTGTGAATTATACTCTGGTGGATGAACCTCTCATGATATGACCCTCTTGTGGATGACCTCGAGTGGATGATCACCAATTTGATTATACAAGTATCATAAATAAGTCATCTACCTTGTTAAGCCATTTATGACTTACAATAATCACACTTAAATTCCACAGTCACTGAGTCATTTATCCTTCAGAGTAAAAAGTGCCTTACAACACCAGGCTGTAACGGCAACAAGAATATTAAGTTGGCTACAATGACCCACAAGACCGAGTTGGCTGGACTGACCACTTTGCTTGTCACGTGTACTTGTGGGTTGGGTTGGGTTAGGTTAGGTTAGGTTTAGATCAATTAATATAAACTAAATGCTTTTGGAAATATACCCATAAGGAGTTTGATTCTTCTTATGACATTCAGTAAACATTAACAGGTTAGACTAGAGTGTAGATGGAGTCAAGATAGAGAGAACTTGTTTACAATGATAGCCATGTGAGCGCCTCTTACGGTGATGAACGGTACTAAATACTTTAACTATTTAATTGGATTGTTTTATTAATATTTAACAACACTGATTTATGTGTAGGAGAAAACTACAAAAACAAAACAATTACGGACACGTTTTGGACGTAGGGATATGTAAAACACGGACGGATGCACAAGTCGACACACGGACACAGTAAGGTCGCACGGCAAAGAACACCCCCCCCCCCTTACAAACACGGACAAACGAATGAAAACACGGACAGATTCACATAAAGATAATTTTAAGGTCACACACACACACCGGGTCGACCTCCGTTAAAAAAAGACCACTTCAAAAAACTGCCCAAACAATACACGAGATATTAAGATACGCATTTGTTCACTTCTTTTGTTCTTTGAGCTGACTGGTGGTGTTAGTGGCGCCAGGGTTTTAATGTGTTGTATTCATCATCACGATTACTTAAGAACAAGGCTTCGATACCTGCTGAGAGGGAGGAGGGAGTTAGTATTATAATCCTGTTGCTATCTCTTATCTATCTCTCTTCCTCATCTTATTGGTCAGTTGTACTCTCTCTCTCTCTCTCTCTCTCTCTCTCTCTCTCAAGGAAAGTTATAATGAGTAAGTTCACCAGTGTCAATCCTCATCAGTAAAATCCCAGTCCGTCTACTTCCCACTAGGTTTGGTTAGGTTAGTTTAGGTTAGGTTAGGTTAATACGCATTACCGCTATTTATTTAACTATTGTACCATGTTTATATCTATATATCCATTCGTATATACAGACCAGACCAATATTTATTATATATTCTCGGATACATTCGATTATATTTAAGCATAAATTTTCTTTTAATAATTACAAAGTCAACACAAACACCTGGCCAAGGAAGAAGACAGATATACACTATACCCACATATACACACACACACACGCGTATATATACTGTATGCATGTGTATATGCCTTCACTCCTCCCACAAACACGTCAGTTTCCAGTTACACACACAGCTGGAGGCGGTGACGGCGGGGGCAGGTGTACAGTACAGTTGGCTCACCTCCCAGGGCCACCACATGAGAAAAAATTAACACAGAAGGGAAGGAAATCGCCTACATTGGGTTAACTCATTGCTCAAGGTGTGGAGCATCCTCCCTCACGCCCTTCCCACGCCCTCAAGTCCGTGTTCCTCAGAAGGCTGACCGTCTGGACAGTAATTATAGAAGTGACAGTGTGGGAGGGAGGTGTGAGCGTGGGGCCGAATGCATTGCACTATTCTTACGTTATTTTCCTGGCGTTAATTAACTCTTCCTTGTAAGGATATCTTACAGCACTTTCGTAAAGGCAGTTGGGATTTACTTCATTTATAAATAGATGAATATTTCGAATATTTCCGCAGTAAAGCAATTAACAAGAGTTTCTCCAAGCGAGTTACTTTCAGGAATTACCGAGGTGAATTCTCCGCTGCCGTTGGTCGGAAAAGCCACGTGACGTCATTCTCGACGCGTGTTTTCATTGGCTGACCAAATTTATGACGTCGTTTGTCGTGCCACCCCGAGAGTTGACAAGCAAGAGTGAATGACATCACATCCACAATACAATCAGTACAGCTACAAACTGTATCAACCATTGCGTGGGTTATGATCTCACCTCCCAGGCACTTAGCAATGATAATGTTGGATTAAGTGAATGATGAGCTACGTTGCCACATCTCTACACGGGTCACCGCATAAGCCAATGTGCCACATCTTGAAGGGTCAGTAGATCAGGGTGCCAGGCGGAGTGTGACGTCATCATCTAGGACTACAGGTTTCTTGTACATCCGCGTTCTAGTGTATCATAAACCCTAGCGCCATTGTTGACATTATTAACAGCATAAATCTTATCGAGCGGACTAAGCGTGCAATTACATACTCTCTCTCTCTCTCCTCAATCAGCTGGTGACTACGGTGGTTAGGTTAGGTTAGGTTAGGTTAGGTTACCATAACTCGTACTTTGTAATTAAGAGAGAAGTTTAGTGAAGCTGTGTAAGGAAGAGAACCAGCCGTGTATAGAACCAGCCGTGTATAGAACCAGCCGTGCAGGTATAGAACCAGCCGTGCAAGGTATAGAACCAGCCGTGCAAGGTATAGAACCAGCCGTGTATAGAACCAGCGTGCAAAGGATAGAACCAGCCGTGCAAGGGTATAGAACCAGCCGTGTATAGAACCAGCCGTGCAAGGTATAGAACCAGCCGTGTATAGAACCAGCCGTATATAGAACCAGCCGTGTATAGAACCAGCCAGTGCAAGTATAGAACCAGCCGAGTATAGAACCAGCCATGTATAGAACCAGCCATGTATAGAACCAGCCGTGATAGAACCAGCCGTGTGAGAACATTATATACTACTAAATTTTCCTTGGCATGAGGAAATAAAAGGAAAAATACTATGGAAAGGAAATAAATGAGGAAAAAATTGATGGGCGTATACTTGTACCTGTAATTAATGAGAATTTATGAGTCACAAAGGTAAATTTAAATTAAGAAGATTTGAGAGAACTGTCAGGGCAAGGGGAGTCTAGGGCAGGTGTTGGGTCAGGGAGGGAGTGTAGGGCCAGGTGTTGGGTCAGGGAGGGTGTAGGGCCAGGTGTTGGGTCAGGGAGGGAGTGTGGGGCCAGGTGTTGGGTCAGGAGTATAGGGCCAGGTGTTGGGTCAGGGAGGAGTGTAGGGCCAGGTGTTGGGTCAGGGAGGGGTGTAGGGCCAGGTGTTGGGTCAGGAGAGTGTAGGGCCAGGTGTTGGGTCAGAGGAGTAGGGCCAGGTGTTGGGTCAGGGAGGAGTGTAGGAGCCAGGTGTTGGGTCAGGGAGGAGTGTAGGGCCAGGTGTTGGGTGGGAGTATAGAGCCAGGTGTTGGATCAGAGTATAGGGCCAGGTGTTGGATCAGAGTATAGGGCCAGGTGTTGGGTCAGGGAGTATAGGGCCAGGTGTTGGATCAGGGAGATATAGGGCCAGGTGTTGGGTCAGGGAGATATAGGGCCAGGTGTTGAGTCAGGAAGGAGGGTGAGGTGTAGAGGCGGGGCAGGACGTGGAGGTGTGGTGGGGGTCAGGGTGCCAGGGGAGTACCAAGGTAGGAAACACACCTCCTGCAGGGGGGTCGTGCGTCAGGAGCCACCACAGCCGTGACTCACCACAACAACACCGCCGCCTCCGTGAAGGTCGTGGCAGCACCAAGAATGAGGAGTTAATGATCCTCAGGTACATCTTGTCTCACCTGGCGACCCCTATATTCTCCCCCCCCCCCTCTTCCCTCGTATAGTCTTTCTTTATTTAGACTCCACCTGGGTCCTACCTAATGCCTCGCCCATAAGGTACACGAGGGTAGTGGTGTTGGAGATTTGGTCGGTGGTTTTGGGGGCATAAATTGATGTGATGGACAAACAGATGAAGACCAAGAGTGAAATTTCGTGGAATGTCAGACGGGGAATTCGATGTTGAAATAAACCATCTTTAAATTCCACCAAAGTTCGTCAAAGCTTTATATGGGAAATAAAATTCATACAAATTTTCTCTTGAATTTAACGTCAATGACCCAAATATATAAAGTATAAAATGAAAATTGTTTAGTGATATAATTCATATAATATAAAACTTGTAATCATAAAATTGGAGTAAATAAGAACACACAAAATACAGTAAGAAAATTTTTACTGTTCATACGTGTTGATTATTCCCACCAGCCTCTGACAACTAGCTGCCCTATCACGAGTGTCTCTAGTGGCCGTGGGCGACTCACTCACCTCACAAGGATACACCGACGCTCGCAACAATGAGTGATCGTATCTCACCATCGTCAATAAAAGAAAATACTCGCAAAAAATTATAATGCTCCAAGTGATCTTACATAATACACACACACACACACACACACACACACACACACACACACCCGCTCGCACACTCACAAACACATCCTTTTTTCTTTCTCACTCTCACATCCCCACACTCCTCCATGCTCACACATCCCTCTCTCCCACACTCACCCACACATTCCTTCACACTTACTTCACACCTCTCCCTCAGTCTTTCTGCTTCCTCTCTTACTCATCTCACGACCTCTGGCTCACGACCTCTGGCTCACGACATCGAGGGGAGGTAAAAAGTCAACATCTATGAGTTATCTTAATGTTTACCTTAACATCCACATAAATCTGGAATAACATGAAGGCTTTTAATTTATATCATCATAGGTGGGAAGTGGTAAGCTTTTGTACCTGTGGGGGTTAATTTACGTAAGCTTTCAGGTGGACAGCGAGCAAAAAAAAAGGATCTTCACCCCTGGTCTGGCGGCCTTCCAGGTGACCATTGTGACTGAGGTTGTGTTCATGTAGCAGTGTTGATATTACTGATCGTGTGATGCATTGTGGAACAAATGATATATGAAACGACCTTACGAAACTTTATTATACCACATAAGAAATGGAATTAATTGGTATTAACTCTAACTCATAATCATAAAAGACATTGACAATGTTGTTGAAGACAGTTTAATAATGAATTTCACCTGACGGAATGTGTTGCCATCAAGGAATACTGTATAATGAATCAGTTTAAAACGGAACAATTCCAATCATCATATGACAGGACACTCAGAGCGCTTGTCAAGAGTTCTTGGGCCGTTGTGTCATACTGTATAACACTGCCAAGGTGCAGATACTTTTCTTGTTGTCTACAGTATTGAGATAGAACAGATAAATACATTTAACAACTTGTGTAGCTCATTATCAGCAGCTCTTGTCTGGAGGCGTAATTTATGTACTTGCTGCTGTACTATACGTGACTTCACCTTCTGTTGCCGCCAGTGAAGTAAATGACATGTGAATATTTCTCTTATCTTATAAAATAACAATATTCTATTAAACTATAAACTTGGACTCCTTGTCTTTACGTATCTATTATTAATTATAGTGATTTTTATTCATTTACCAACAACCTAACGAGAAAAACAAATTTGTCAAAATACCCGAACTGGTGTATAGTGTTAGGCGGATCTAACACGGAGTCTGCAATGAAAAGCGCCAGTTATTCATGAACTGAATAATACATTAAAAATATTAAAGCTTGACTAGAACAATTATTTTATATCTAGTCTTTAGTAAAATGACTGATGTGTTTTTAAGAAGAGCAACTTCAGGTGAAAACTATTTATGTAAATAAATATAAACCAAACATATTACTCAGCCACTGTGACTGGCAGCAGTTTATAATCAATGTAAACACACACCTGAGGTACTCCAGGAGTCACCGTTTCTCTTTACCTACAACATAATAGAAATTTTCTCATTTTACTTCGTTATCCACAACAAACGTCAACTTTTGTGAGTAGGTCGCTGCCTCTACCTCTGTCGTGTAGGTGTAAAAAAAATCAGTCCTCGTGATCAACAAGTCAAAGACAATCAAAACTTTATCTTACGATGTGTTCAGACCACATCTAATAGCAGATCAACATTCGGATAAAATTATGCAAGACTAATAGCCTATCTTCAATAACTCCTTCACTACAGGGACGCCACTATTATAATTTTATTAAGCTAAAGCAAGACGATACAGGACATCAGAGAGGAGCGTATGAACAATGGGTTAGAGTCAATAGGATAAGTGTAAAGATTAATATATTAAATAGATTATAAACACAGGAAGTTTGTCGTTGTCTATCGTGTGTACTGTAAGATCTGATAACTAGAGGACCTTGGAACTGCTGACGGGCGAACCAACTGCAGAACTCAGAAAAAGGAAGAGTACAAGGAATCCGCATAACCAAGATCTTGTACTTACAAATTCCGAGAGAAGTCTAGATTACAAGATTTCACAGAAGTTTTCCTGGGTAAAGAGGTAAACGCTTAAATGAAGTTAGTTATACACGGGATCCAGTTAAGTGTAGCCGTGATATATGAAGGCTGGCTGGCAGTAATGGGGTCAGAACGTCAGCAAGCGACACAAGCACGCACCTCCCAGGGTCAGGCGGCCCCTCCCTCCTGCTGGTATCCCGAGCAACAAACCCCGGCACGCCACTAAAGCCATACCATGTGGCTTTTTTACCAGAGACATAGGCATGGCAGGTAACTTCTCACAGTATCATGAGACCTAATGATAAATTATCCTTTTATTCTTCCCTGCAATACAATCACAGTTAAATACTCAAATACCTCGTTCATATTAAAACAAAAACAAATGTACAGACCGTGGTAAGGGACAACACAAGTATATAATATAAAGAGGATGATCTTAAGAGCCTTCCCAGTACAGTAAAACAACAGAAGATCGATTGTGGACAGCGATGGTCGAATTTGCTTAAGATCAAATGATATATGACGTAACCCACCATAACCAATAAAGTTTTATATGCGCCAAGTTAAGTCATGTTGAATGAGGTTAAGTTGGTGTTAGTTACAGTTGGACTAAGTTTATTTATGTATATATCAAGTTAGAACCCTCAACCAGTAAAAAAAATGACATTATGATTTATAAGAGTTTGTTTATATGGCATGAGAAAGGTGTTAGCAATTAGATGTAAAAAATTAAGATGAAAAAAATTAGCTGCGTAAGAGAACAAAAGAATGTGTTTCTTAGTAAGGGATAAAACATGAGAAAATAAAATAAATAATAAACACACACACACACACACACACACACACACACACACACACACACACACACACACACACACACACACACACACACACACACACACACACACACACACACACACACACACACACACACACACACACACACACACACACACACACACACACACACACACACACACACACACACACACACACACACACACACACACACACACACACACACACACACACACACACACACACACACACACACACACACACACACACACACACACACACACACACACACACACACACACACACACACACACACACACACACACACACACACACACACACACACACACACACACACACACACACACACACACACACACACACACACACACACACACACACACACACACACACACACACACACACACACACACACACACACACACACACACACACACACACACACACACACACACACACACACACACACACACACACACACACACACACACACACACACACACACACACACACACACACACACACACTAATATACTCGGGAAAAGAAAGAAATTAAGATTACAGGCACCATTTAATGTAACCAGCTTGAGAAAACAAATAATGCCACTCCTTAAAACAATCCACTGACAGTATAGTAAACCATGACCACGAGGGTAACAAACCTAACATTATACCCGGCCAGTGATACAGTACAGTATAACACTATCATGCCCAAGGGTAGACGCAGTTCTCACTATCTGTTACGGCCACGAGAACATCCACTGGAGTATTTCACTTTTTTTGTAAACAAGGGGGGAGGTGGGGGCAGGGGTGGGGAGGTGAGGGAGAGGGAATGGGGAGGAGGAGGGAGGTGGGAGGAGGTGGAGACGGGGAGGAAGGGGGTGAGGTAGGGGGAGAGGGGGGTGGGAGATGAGAGTAGGGAGAGAGGGGAGTACAAAAAAAAAGGTCACGTATCATTATATGTGTAACTTGAGGCAGAAATGGATCATACTTATATCCATTTCTTAAGCTGGAAATAATACAACTAATATCCTTATCAAACACTTTTGTAAACTTTTAGACCAGAATTTACACTAAAATATTAAATTATCTTTAATATCATCACGGACATCTCAAACTTAAATGAAACATAACTTTTTTTTTTTAATTGTCAACACTTACTGACCACAAGCATGGACCACCTCAAGAACAACAATTATCCCGTTTTACTTTAACAAATACGATGACTAAGACGATGTAAATGAAGGGTAAAAAAAAAATAAAACATAAAACATCGTGTTAACAAGAAGATAAGACATAATATACCCATAAAGCCAGGTTTATTACTTAAGCCAGATAAGAAAACCCCATTAAAACTGTTACGAAATGTGACGAAATGAAGACCAAAGAAAATCGTGGATTATATCAACCGAAGAATGTAAACAAAAACAAGAGTATAAACTGGTGAAGGATACAAAGTAGTTGGGTGATAAATGAGAGACCTAGAACACACGATAATAAGAGTGTGTCAGACATACAGACAGACAGATACTAGGGAGAGTTAAAGTCTGTCAGCTGAGGAACTTATACACCACCTCCACCACAAGCACCACCACCACCACCACCACGTTTGACCTTGCAGTCCTCAAACTCCCTGTCTATTATCGCCTTAGATGGACCTATAGTTTTATGTTCTCAGATGTTATACTTACAAGTGTTAGCGATGACTTTTACGGCAGACATGATATGAAGCAAGATTTTATACCCATTAATGGCGTGATACATCCACCTGGAGGTTGTGTTCAAGGAAGTGTATCTAAGAACATCTGTTTATTCGTGGAAGACTACCGCTGCCATCTTGCACCATGTTCAAATGAGAATCCACGAACATTTCTGGCATTAACTTTTCCTAGAGATTATCAAATAAGAGTCTATAATAAAAAAAAATCTCAAAAGTCTCTATTTCGTGTTCAAATGACAGTCTAAACTTGCATGTAACCTCGAACAAAATATCAAATGAGAAACGAACGTAATAGAAGTACTGTCGTTTTACACTTCCACATTAACTGCGTATTTAAATGAGTGATTAAATCGTCAAGCAGCGCCATATGTTTCTCCCATGGGTTTTAAATGAGAGTCCAAATTAAAAAAATGTCCGTAACTCAATCTGAGACGCATGACATGAGAGTCTTGGTTCAAACTTGGTGGTCACATCCTTCTCCTCTTAGTCGAAAATGAGAAGCGAGATGATAAAAAGGAATAAAGGAATAAGATTGATAAGTATGTAGGAGAAGGGAGGAAAGGGGAAGAAGACAAGATCAGAGGAAAGAGAACGTAAGAGAATACAAAAGATCAGGTAAAATATTAACAGGATGTAAAGTAGAGTAAAAAAAATAATAATGAAACACCAAAAAAAAGATGTATAATGAATAACGGGGAAACACTCTTCGCTAACTCAATACTTTTCATAAATCACCAAAAGTCACTCAGAAATACAAGTCAACCAGAGTTAGTCATTAAAGGAAAGTTGGAGAGTTCTAAAGGTTGATTCACCTAAGCCAAACTAAGCCAAGACTGTAAGGGTTGAGAGATTGCTAACGGAGGCGGACTTAACATGTTCGGCGAACTTGGGAGGTAAAAGTTGTAAACAAGTGATACTGTAAAAGAAAACATATTATAAAATTACGATAATGAACAGAGATAAGAATCCGACGACAGAAAGAGATGATAAGTCAGATGTACATAACAATGACTGAAAGAGGAAAAAAAAGATGACACAAAATTTTAAAGAAATAAAAATAAAATTAATTGTTATTGATAATTTTCTTACACGTTTGGATCTCTCAAAGAATACTAATGTCACCCAAAAAGTTGAATTCGTGGAAAATGCGACTTTTCAATACACAGTCGGAACACAGAACGGAAACGCGTGATATGTGTTAGACAGGAAATTGTACGAAGGCTGGATTGTTTAAAAAAATTACCGTAAATTAACGTTTTCCTTCGTTATATATTAAAATAAATCCAATTAGTCTCAGGTACACAAGATATTGACGTCAAAACTTCACTATTAAAACTATTTTACGTTCCATCATCCGTATTATTGGGCAAAAAAAAAAATAACCGAAGCTTTTGGAAATCCGCATAATTGATCTTATTAGTTCCCAGTCAGCGAGTAGTCGTGTTTATGTAGTCATCATTTTGAAATCTTTGTACTTCCACACCTACACCAGTCACTCAACTCGCCTCACTGATAAAAAGAACATAAGAAAATAAGGAGTCTGCAATAGGCCGGTTGGCCTGTGCATGGCAGCTCCTGTCGAGAGTTACTACCACTCTCTATCATCCATGAATCTATCTAGCCTCCTTTTGAAACTTTCCAGAGTTCCCGCACTTACTACAAAGTTGCTAAGCTTGTTCCACTCGTCCA
Organism: Homarus americanus; assembly: GCF_018991925.1. Classification (NCBI taxonomy): domain Eukaryota; kingdom Metazoa; phylum Arthropoda; class Malacostraca; order Decapoda; family Nephropidae; genus Homarus; species Homarus americanus. The sequence goes on from NW_024712913.1 coordinate 2,482,194, forward strand.
CCACCCTATTTGTGAACCAGTTTCTTCCTATCTCCCTCCTAAACCTAAACTTATCCAACTTGAATCCGTTGCTCCGAGTCCTATCCTGCTCGGATATTATAAGAACTTTATCTATATCCCCTTTATTGATTCCTTTCACCCTCACTAACTCACCTCACTCACTCACTCACAGGAAATTGTACTTTCATTGTATTTTTAGGACACACGACGGAAATACTGAATGACAATATTTGACAGGAAAGAGTCCAGGAAGTTGACCTCAGAGTGTGTCATGTTTCTTTGTCAAGGACCAGTAACGTCTTCCTTAGTCCGGTGTCAACTCCCATCTTTGTGTGTTTTGATATGTCTTATGTCGTGTGTGTGTGTGTGTGTGTGTGTGTGTGTGTGTGTGTGTGTGTGTGTGTGTTGAATAATGAATACACTGAATTAACAGATGGTAAGCCTCTCACTCACTCACTCACTCCCAAAACAACACAATATAAACAAGAATGAGTCATGATTCTCTCAGCTATGGTAGGGGAAAACACTTACACTACATAATACGTAAGTTGACCTCACTTTGACCCTTTCCGGAAAAATAGGTTAATTTTCATATGGGATGACAGGTGGGTGACGTCAATCCTGTCTGTAGGAGTGGCAGAAGGGGCGCGGTACCTGCCTCACCTGTCCCAAGAGAGAGGTCACGGGGATGGCAAGAGGTGAGGGAGGGGGAGGGAGGGTAGTGGTGAGGGAGGGGGGATGGGGAAGAGGTGAGGCATAGGGGATAGGTGAGGCATAGGGGATAGGTACAGACAGACAAAGAGAAACTCACAAACAACATCACGTCTCATATCAACAAAGAAGACAGGGACAATGAACACCAATTAATAACAGACAAACAGACAAACAGACAGACAGACCTGCAAGCCATAGTGTTTGGGTAAACAATGAGTGGCTCACCTCACCGGAAAAAAAACCATGCACTGTAATAAAGTCTTAGAAGAGAAGCGTCAAAATTTAGGTCAAACACATATTTCAATTTCCTGTGGTTTTATTCATTCTCCTCCTCCTAAATTTTAATAACCAAATTTAAACGTGTTGATATTTCCGAAGTCAATTTCCCACTGCTGACTAATGATTGTGTCGGAATGATGTGAAATTATGATCAGCTGTCTCAAAAACAAAATCGTATAGAGTTGTGTTAATGATTATTATGTGGATTAATTATGTATTTATACCTTAATTGTTATGATGGTTAGGTTCATGAGTCAATATTCACTCAAGTGTGTTTGAAGTAGGAGCAAGAACTAAAACACTATTCCTAGCAGAAGTACAGTAATAAACATAAGAACATAGAACATAAGAAAGTGGGATACTGCAGGAGGCCGACTGGCCCATGCAGGGCAGATCCCTTTCACACCCATCCCAACACTTCCATGTGCCTATCCAACTTCGTCTTGAAGCTCCCTAGCGTCCCCGATCCTACTATAGCACTCGGTAGCCTATTCCACATATCCACAACTCTATTACCAAACCAGTGCTTGCCTATATCCTTTCTGAATCGGAATTTATCTAATTTAAAGCCATTTGTTCTAGTTATTTCGTTATTACTGAGCTTTAGAACATCTTCCATTTTACCCTTGTTAATCCGACTTACCCACTTGTACACCTCTATCATATCTCCCCTAACTCTACGCCTCTCTAATGAATGTAAGCCTAAGCTTTTCAGTCTTTCTTCATATGGAAGGTTTCTAATATTATGGATCATTTTTGTCATTCTTCTTTGTACTCTCTCCAAAGAATCTATGTCCATTCTATAATAAGGACACCAGAACTGAACCGCATAATCCATGTGTGGCCTCACTAATGCTAGAGTAAAGTTTCAAGATAACGTCAGCAGTTCTGTTACTCACAGACCTAGATATGAACCCAAGAATCCTGTTTGCCTTGTTGCGAACGCTAATACATTGTTTTCTAGGTTTCAAGTCGTTGCTAACAAATACACCTAAATCTTTTTCACAAACTGAGTTTTCTATTTCCGTGTTACCTAGTTTATACTTAACGTTTGTATTCGTCTTCCCTATCTGTAGTACCTTGCATTTATCAGTATTAAAATTCATTTGCCAGTTTACTGACCACTCATGTAAGGTATCTAGATCTCTTTGAAGGTGTTCAAAGTCACTGTCTGAATTTATCACTCTCCCAGAGTCTTCTGATATTTTATAGAGGTTTATTACTTGATCCGAACCTGGTTTATGGCTGAGAGGACTATATAGTTTTTGGAAGTTATATTACAAAACACTGACGTTATACTCTCAACACGGTGTTATATGCATCTAAAAATATGTTAATAATTATACATGAAATTTTAGTAAAGTAAATTTTCACACACAGGCTAGAGATATCTTATGACAAACACAGAAAAGATTCACGGACATATATCTAACACTGACCCTCGCGGCACACACATTTAAGCAGCCATAACACCAAGCTTAGAATTATTAAGCTTTTACAAGTATAAGAGATATTAATTAATGAAGAGATATTATTGTAGAGATGGAAATAAATTCTCATATTAAGTATAATGGGCAATTTTTATATGACCTTCACTTCCTTTCGCTAATCTTTATATCGTCAAACTCGTGACTGATAATCCGTAACGAGTTAATTTTATGAACTTAGATTTTTTGTAATTATTAACTTGGGGTTTAAGTTTAATCTTGGCAAATTGTATTGAACTTAAAAGATTTATCAATTAAAACAGTTTTTGAGTGAAGTGATAAAAATTAAGTAAATAATTGTGGCTCACGCACGCACGGACGCACGCGCACGCACGCACGCACGCACGCACGCACACGCACGCACACGCACGCACGCACAAGCACAGGTTTAGGCACATTGTGTGTGAAATGGCACAACACTTTATTTCTAATATCAAGATAGCCGATATAATGATTGTATTAACTTTTTCCAACTCAGATAGCTATATAATTTCCCATGTATAGAATAAAGTGCGCGACCAGACATATTGCCTCACACTGCTGTACTCAGGCACTCGTGAACAAATCGTCCTCTACACTATGTACAGAACTAAACGATGTATTTGAAATGCTTTAATATTCAATGCCACAATATCCTGACCACTGGGGACTATTATACACACCCTTTGTGACCACTACTCTGTAACCCCTTTCCACTACCGGTCACAGGATGAGTATGTAGTGCACAATAAACTAGCTCCTGTACGTGATAAAATTAAAAATAATTAAATTTGATACATACACAGTTATATTGAGCAAGTCATATGTGTACGTGGGTGTGTGTCACGTGTGTTATGGTACAGACAGCACTCACACCCACATAAATCATTTCCCCTTCTCCTCACTGTTGCCCTATGCTCCGTCATTACGCCCTATGCTCCCTCATTACACCCTCCCCCCCCCCGTACGCACTCATTACTAATCCAGTTTATTAACATTTCTTAAGTCCTCTATTGTTATCTCTCTTCAGCACAGGTGTTTATATTATCATTACTATAAACTATTTTCAAAGTTTTCGCAGCCCTAATGTAGTAAATATGTGACGTGGTATTTATTTCTAAGTTGTTTTCATCTCTGTGTAAGGAAGGTCTCGAGGGTTGTCTTTTGTACTCAAGATGAATCCTTGTAATGTTCTCTTTGTTCTTGTACTCATTTGTTCTCTTTCTGATGCCGGTGGATCACTTTGGCACTGTGATGACGTGGACTCTAGCTCCAGTGTATGATAACTTTTCCTATGCCTGATGTTGCTCTCTCTATAATGGTGATAATTTGAGACATGAAACACTATTTGTCAATCCTGGCTTCGTTTGTGTCACGTGTTGAAATGTTTTGTAGGTTCAGTGCTCCCATAATCGGATACTCTGTCTAGGATTTTAGCGGCATCAACAAACTCCAGGATGCTATCATTAATAATGTCATCGAGAACTTTGGTCCTAAACCCGACCACTGTGTAATGTTGTTTAATGCTGAAGACCAACTAGAGGTTTTACCATTGTTAACGTCTCTATATGCTTTCACTAGACCACTCTCATATCCAGACTGAAAATTAATCTCCTATACCATTAGATCTTAATATTAGCTGCAGCCTTTTGTGTGGCGTCTTGTTAAAAAGGTTCACTAAAACGTAGGTAACACCCACCAACCGGATGTTCTTTATCGCTATAACTGGTTCTCTCCTCCAGAAAGATAAGGAGCATCGGCCACCACTTGCCTCGTGGTGGAAAGTCTTGCTGTAGTTACCTATTAAATTCATGCCTTTAAAGACACTCCGCTACAGTGTATCTTAATGTAGTCTTGGGGAACTGACTACAGAAGTCTCATACCCACAAGGCAGTAATTACCGGGTTGGTTCTTTGCCTCTTTCCTCAACACTGGAGATACATCAGCTATACAGTGCATCAGTCCTCAGTCTAAGCATGAAGCTGATAACGATAGTCAGTTTCTGTGATATATAGCAAGATGGATATGATGCAATCCAAGTGTTTTCTTACAGTTGTTACATTTTTGTAGTCTTTCATACGAGGAGATCCCACCACTACTAATGCTGCCTTGACCTTGCTTTATATAAGTTGCCACACAGTATCTTAGGTATAATGTAAAATATATCACGTTTATCAACAGGCAACACCTGGATCAATGTCTTCTAACTCGTGTGCTTGATCCTTCTAACATTGAGTTATGGTGAAAAAACCCACAGCCATGAATAATGAAATAGAAAATCCTCACCATCGACTGAAGCCCAAGAGGTCCCCCAACACGTGACCTGACCGTAAGTGTTGCAACAGGGAAAGGTCATGCCTAGGGGTTGTTCCATACCCGCTTGTTATAAGGTAATATAAATAAGCGTTATTTGGGGGTGCATAAGAGGTAAAAAAAATTAAGTGAACTGCTTGAGGTTTATTTGAGTCACCTGTTAACAAACACACTTCCTTCAAGGCCGTCATAACACAAGAGAAATTTGGGCCGATATTACCCAAAACGATACTTCCGTGTTTTGTCACAAGAAGAAGTTACGTAAACTACGAGTTACTAAAACGTCGCCGCACTAACACTTTCCCCGAAGGGTGCAATGTCACCGCGACGGTTCCCTGTATGACTGACGCAACACGTTTCCTGCCATAGCGACCTTACAAGGGTACGCGGCCAGACTTCCCAAACGCTCTTACGTTAATTACCCACTAATTGGAGATCTGAGACTACACTTCACTGCTTCGTTGAACTTGTGTACAAAGATGGAGGCCAAAACAGCGTTAAACTTGCATTGACATTCAAACATAACGACGCTTTCTCTTCCCCCGTTAAGGAAATAATGAAGAGATGCATATTTTGAGGACCTGAACCATCTGACCAAATATATCCGCTGTAGACGACTGACAAGTGACAAGAATGAATTTCCCTGGCAGGTGAGTCATAGTACTTTGGCAGTTCTGAGTATCGTCTCAGCAGGAGTACCTCAGGGTAGAAGTCTTGGACCGCCTCTACTCTATATATAAACTGATGTTCTTATTATAGAGAGGCTACTGTAACTCCAAGACCGAAAATTCAACAATGGTCATATAATTATTGTCATTCTCTTATAACTGCTTCAGATATTGTGTAAAAAGAATGCAAATAAGGAGCATGTGTGAACTCTTCAGCCTTGACCACATGAAGACTAAACCATACCAGATGTAAACAAATGAATATTATCGTTCACTTCCTCTACAATACAAGCATTCAATAACAAACCACTTCATTCAGTATTAACATGGTGTAAAATAGAATCTGAATCATAACATCACCAGATAAAATATAGATCAGAAACACCCAAAAGCGTCATTCTTACATTTATGAATTCAGATTAAGGACGAAGCAAAAAGAAACGTGTGGCTGAGCTGGGGGGTCAACCTGGCGCCTCGGATGTAAATCTCGCCACGAGCCAGACACATGTGTTTGTTTGGCCACGTGATCCTGCCTGACTGACTGACTGACTGCCTCCCCCTGATTCATCAATCCTCGTCCACTCTGTCAATCCTGGAATTTTCATTGGGGGTCTCCATTCATCATACTCACCACCTGGATGTATCATTATACTTGCAGGAACGACTGTCACACCTAATTTATTATCTCTATTAGGATGTATTAAATAACTGACTTGATAATGTGTTACTGATTGGTTCTCTTTTTTAGGCCTTGTCATAAATTTTTTTGGGGGTTTGTCACGATATCTCTCACCCCTCCTCACAACCCTCACCTCCCCCTCCCACCCCCACACCCCTCCTACCCCACACCTCCTACCCACACACCTCCTATCCACACCTCCTCCTCACCTCACACACAATCAGTCCCAGACACTTAACATATTCTGACGTGTTTATTTGTTACATCCTCAATATTTCAATAATTTCAAACCTGTCTTGAGCTCGTGCCTGAGGTTAGGTTGGTTAGGTTAGGTTAGGTTGGGATTAGGTTAGGTTAGGTTAGGTTAGGTTAGGTTAGGTTAGGTTAGGTTAGGTTAGGTTAGGTTAGGTTTGGTTTGGTTTGGTTTGGTTTGGTTTGGTTTGGTTAGGGTAGGGTAGGTTAGATTAGGGTGAAATAAGCTTGGGGTTAATCTTGAGGTAATCCCATAACTCTGTCACACGTAAAAGAACAAAGTAGAGAATAATCTTAACCCTTAAATGACCAGAGAGAGAGAGAGCCACATCATGACCTTCATCCTACAGGGTTACAACATAATGTAATTGCGAGAGACGACGTTAAACACACACACACACACACACACACACGCCACACACGCGCACACACACACACACACACACACACACACACACACACACACACACACACACACACACACACACACACACACACACACACACCATTATTTGTTTTGTTGGACTCAGGCAATGAGTGTTGCCCTATTACCTTACCGTAAACATACAGTACATCATAACACTACATCATATCCTCATAAACATTATTTTTTCATTATTTTTCCTATTCATTGTAGTATTTCCTTTATTTTACTTCAATGTATCAGAAAATACACCAATAACACTCACTCTTTTTATTGGGTATAATAGGCCTAAAATAATGATATATTTAAGATGAAACATTATAATAGGCCTATGTGTAGATCTGAACTATTCCTCTACTACACCTATCACAAGCTATACTGCCTAGTATGTTCTTCTGATGACTCAACCCTGCATTAACGCCTGACGGGACGGGACCAACCCTCATGTCCAGACCCCTTCACTAGTGTGTTTACAGCTCATCATATAAACATTCCACACATCATTACATTGAGATATTTATTTTAATATTGTTTTACTTAGATTCCATAATATGTTTACTATTACGAGTTTTCTTCCGTCGAATGTAAACAAACACAACGCTGCCACACTGCACAAAACCTGACGAGCCCCTGTAAACGCACAAGTGAAGGGGACTGTACAAGCACAAAGCAAACACTATCCGGGTTGGCGCAGTTAACACCTTTCCCCCTGGAGTCATCTCAGAAGGACACGCACTATATTCAACATCCTGGTAGATGAATATTATCATCAATATTAACATCAATACTACCATGTATATACAAACTTTGTTACCACCGCACATTATGAATACTTTACTGTATCCTGGTAGGTATTCGTATGTATATTATGTATTAGTCTATATTCATTTGTCACTAAGGCAAAAGTACGTATTTTTTCCCATCTATTTTCTGTTCTTCTCGACTCCTATACTATCATTGCCTATGTATTGAATCAATGTTAACTTGTATGACTATCTATCTATCTATCTATCTATCTATCTATCTATCTATCCTTCACCTGCCATTCTTTAAGGTTAATCCATACTTCTCCAACCATCTACTGTACGTAACCCGTTTATATCACCTGGTCATGCCACTAGGAATAGCCACATGTATAACGATATAAACTTATAGTATTAGGTATTAACTATATTACATACATACATACATACATACATACATACATACATACATACATACATACATACATACAAGCCCATTTATGCCCCCTTGAGTGAGGTGTAAGGCAGATTTACCACGTCATAATGTTTATTTTTCTACCTAAAATGATTTGCAGATTCTTTAAACTCGCCCTAACCTCCACTCCTTCTCTCGCCCGCAGGACACGGCACTTGAGAAGACGGAAGGGGAAAGATAGAGAGAGAGACAGAGAGACAGGGTAGATAGACAGGTCAAACAGACACACATATATAACAGACAGCAGATACAGACAGATATACATGGTATATATACAGTGGAGACACACAGACATATATATAGAGACAAATAGACATAGATATATAGACAGTGACAGATATATAGACATACAGAGAGAGAGAGAGAGAGAGAGAGAGAGAGAGAGAGAGAGAGAGAGAGAGAGAGAGAGAGAGAACTGGGAACAACAACAGTAGTAGTAGGTTTGTCAGCTGTTGGGCGAGTGTGGCGCCGGTGTGTGTCGGGGCCCCAGTACTTAATATAGAGGTTAAGCACCACCCACCTCACCTCTCTGACTCACCCACAACGCGGTGATAACACTCTCCTGTTTGTTTGTGTCTGGGGATGTAGCTACCTTAGATGAGTACTAGTGGGGAAAGTTTCGTTAGGTACGTCAATGGGGCTAGTTTCATTAAGTAAACCACGTGAGGAAAGTTTCATTAAGTAACCACGTGAGGAAAGTTTCATTGAGTAAACCTCATTGGTTAAGTTTTATTGGGTGTACAACCGTAATCATGTTTCTCTTATAACACATAAGAGAAGCTGCGTTAGGCAAGTTTCATTCAGAGGTTTGAGTTAGACAGGTGAAGCGGCAAAGCCCGTCTAGGTGGGATAGTGACGGGAAGGAATGACTGACTGTCTCCTCTTGATGTCACTCTCCGTGTAAATTTATTATTATTATTATTATCATTATTATTATCATTATTATTATTATTATTTGAGTTCTACATAGTGCATTATTCTCACTGTTGTAGCACACACACACACACACACTTCTTCTCTTCAGTACCTCCCTTCCATTCCTCTTCTCTTCACTACCTCCCTTCCCTTCCTCCTCTCTTTATCATCTTATATTCCCCTATTTAATGTTATCAGTTCCTCTGTGTTGTTCTACTTGGTAACCTCTGACCCCTGTTATATCCTCCCCTCACATTTCATATATTCTTCCCCAAACACCAGGTATTAAACATGTATGTACCATCAATCCTACACAGGTATTAAACATGTACCATCAATCCTACACAGGTATTAAACAGGTCCCATCAATCCTACACAAGTCTCTCCCAGTCTAACACACAATCTCCTCCTACTCCTTGGTCATACACATCCTTGAAACTAAATTTACGAGACAGGGAAATTCCTGCTTAATACGCGAGGAAACATCTGGCACACTTATCTTTGCAAGGGTCACTTATGATTTTTTTTTTCCTTATGTCGAAATATTTGGAAGTTTAGAGCAGTGAGGAGTGAATCGGATCATGTGGACACTTGAACTAAAGCACTTGAGATTGAGTGTCTGGGTCGAGATGTGGACTCTGGCCCCTCCCTCTGTTATGAATAACCTTATCTGAGAGGAAGGAAATGCTTAAGGGTGTCTTTACTCTCGTTGTTCATCCTCGTATGTTGTCTGTGTTTATGTCTACAGGTCTTACTAGATGAGGTGATTCACGGTGGTTTGATTTCGTTTTGCCGTATGGGAGTTGATCATCGAGTTATTATTTTAATTTTTTTATTATTTTTTTTTTTTAACTTTCAGGCGTCACCCTCCACTCCTCTTCTTCCTCTCTGTCATTTACGCATTTATTTACGTCAATAAATAACATGAAGATTAGTCACTCCAGTTTATTTCACGTGACGAAACGCTAATTGTAACCTAATCGACCCGAATCCTTCCAGGTAACGTTAAATTGTTGAATCCTCAGAGGGTCCACATCATTTATCACCAGACAGCTTCTCACTTTATCATTCCTTACGTTCTTCTCACATAACATTCTTACATCTTTCTGTCAATCATTACAACTGACCAAACATTCTTAAATTCTTCCATCATAAGTTTATAATAACATCTGGCAAGTTATATACCATCAACAATATATTCAAGGTAAATGTCTCTCAATGTCATACCAAACAGGTGGATAAAACTCACAGATTCAAGAGAGAGACAGAGATCATTATAAACAAGACCAAGACATATGTGTGAGTGATCCAGCTATCTCCCGACTCCCAAGGTAACTCACCTACTTAGCTCACCTCTGCTGTGTGTAGGTGACGACCTTATGGTACTCCGATGAAGTTGTGGTGTAAACAATGTTAATGTTTTATGTTTACACACGTTTGTAGGTGAATATGTTTGTATATTTGTAACACTTGTAGTACGGTTGTTTATGTGAGACCCCCCCCCCCCCACACCTGAGCTATGGGTAAGGCTAATCGTTACGTTATACTAAGGGGATGGCATCGTGTACAGCGACCTACTACTGGCTTGGGTCAAGAACCCCAAACATTCGTAAGTTAAATATTCCTTGAAATAGATAATTGAGAATGCCTCCAGCTAGCTCAGTTAGTGTGTGTGTGTGAGTGTAGGTGAATTAAGCAACGCTACCAAGATGATGGCGTCCAAAGTGCACCGAGACTCGTCTATTGATAAGACCCATCACCATACAAGGAAAAAAAACTTTCTAAATATCCCGAGACCCTGAACGTTAGGGTGATAAAGCTCCTCTAACATGAAGCGTATTAAAGTAGACTCTATCCCCCATATACGAGTTCACTAATGACTGGTTGCCGAGCGTGGCCACAGAAGTCATAATTTCCTTGCTGACTATACGATGATGATTCGATATATTCCGTCTCAATATCAAAATACCTTGAAATGAATCTCAGCAACTTCCAATGATGGTTACACACACACACACACACACACACACACACACACACACACACACACACATAATTACACGAAGGACGGCAATATGTGACCTCAGTTAAAGGGGACATGAAAGTTAATATAAACAATGAAACCCAGTTAATGGTCCAGGTGCAGCCATCACCAGTACACTGCGCCAGGTTCTCCACACATAGAGTACATCAATGCAGTATATAATCCACACACATGATAGACATCCACACACATGATAGACATCCACATAAACAAAATTAGTAAGAAAAGAACAAGGAAAGTGGCACGCGGGCTGAAGAACTTGTGTTATAAAGGCTGTCGGAAGAAGCTGTGGTCCCAACGACGGTGTACCTGCAGGACACCCGAGACCTTCAGTGCCACAAGAAGTACATCAAGAAGTGGCATGTCCAAGGTTGAGCAACATAACGGCAGAGTCATCGGCTGTATATTGTGGGTGTAAGGAACAGCTTGTCTCATCAGATGGTTGGGTATCTAAATGTGTTAAAATGTTTAAAGATAAATAAACATAAGTTCTGGACAGATTAAGTAGACATGTTCGATGATAAAGCTCTGAATCTCTGTATATTTTCATCTATCTTTAATACTGTACTGACAAGTCGTAACAAACCTCATACAAGACAGTTTCTAAATATTAACTTATAATCTGTGTTACAACTTTTACAGATTAACTAAAACGAAACGTTACAGCCTCTGGACGTTAACAGTATCTGTGTAATAGCTTCTGAACGTTAAGTTTGTATCGGTATTAAAAAATTTCAGCCTTAAAAGGACAAACCACACACACAATATAATAAACTTACAGCCACTACCGCATATCTCCGACTTTTATATAAAACCACCAATTACTTTGAAAACAAAATCCCAAATGGAAGAAAATATTAGTCAACAGTATCCCAGTGTCTCCAGACTGTTTTATCTTGTGATAATATCTGGGGCTCTCCTTGACGCCGCTGTCTGTGGGCCTTCGCCTCTCTGATAGGGAACTCCGCGCCTCCTACAGTGTGGACCTATACGGACATTTGCAGATCTGATGCCAAGCCGTCACCTCTCATCCACCCACACCATCATTAGGGATATCACCTCTCACCATCACCCTACACACCTGCCTTATAGATATCACCACCACCCCCACACATCTGTCTTATAGATATCACCCCTCACCACCCCTACAAGCATCAACCACCACAGAAGTCACCATCACCCCCCTACACCAACCAACCTTACGAAAAGCACCTGATTGGCCTTCCTTTTAAAAGACACTAAAGTCAATCATTAACACCACCTGATCGACGGGATGTTTAAAGATAATATACATTAGAAGATGACGAAGGGAAGAAGGTAACGTAAGAGTCATGGAAGCTGCAGACGTGTAAAGGAAAATAGTCTGGCTATATTAAGGCTAAGTGAAACTAGAATTGAAGGTTGCTTTGTTTTGTTTTTTGGACTGAGGGAATGGCGAGAGGTAAGTTCGTCAGTAAATGTATGAAGGTAGAACAAATGAGCATTGATACTAAATGAAATAAGAACGTTACTAATGAATGTTTGTGACTGTGGTTTCTTGTTATCTGACGGAACATATAAAGAAAAAAAACGTGAAAAGAGACAACAGAAAGATTAAAGATTCGGTGTAAGAGAAGATATTGTTAACGAAGGCTTTGGGTTATAGAGAAGGCAGGAGGAGGAAGAGGGTGTACTTGCATCGAGACAAATAATAAAAGGAAACTTATTTACGAAAACTAAATTTGTTACATGTATAGACTTCGTGCAAGTGTATAGAGTAATCATAAATGGACCTTATATGGCAGTCAAAGGATTTAAGTGAGCGTATGAGATTAGTCTATGATGTTCTTTTGATATAAATTCGATAAGTGCAGCAGGAGTGTGTGATGTTACTTAGCTGTGTCTTGTGGTAATGGGCGATAAATTATTTGAAACGAAAGTAAGAATGGGTGCCTGCGAAATGGAACTATATCAGTGACACAGTGTTGGAACTTGTGACATATATATTACATCGAGATAACACCGATATATTTTAGCAGTCTGGAGGAGAGCTGGAGATAATTGTAGGATATTTAACTCTACAGAAGACGGGAGAAATTAAAGGACAGTCTTTGTAATCTGCGAAGAGCTGGAGGATATAACCGGGAGTAATGTTCAACTAAGAGACAAAAGAAAAGTAAAGAATTATCAAGGGAAAAATACAGGTAAGGTACTCAGAACAATAATTAATGAATATTTGGATGTTAAGTACACGGCGACTATGAGATCATATGTTTGTTCCAACTGTTACATGATAGTCGAACCAAGTGACTCAGTAGTGAGAGCTAAGACGGAGGGCAGCAGAGGCTTGTTAAGACAGGAGTGTTCATCACGTTTGGCGGCCACGTGTCTCCAACTCCAAATATAAGTAGTTCCAGCAGGCCAGGGTCAATCCCACACACACTCTCTGTCTCCATCTCATATCGTCAGGGTAGCCCACTCCCTCCATGGTGTAGATCCAATGACGTTATACACTGCATTAATATCGAGAAAGCCGTGACACTAGACTGTTGCTGAGGGGATCCAGGGAGTGTGTATGGGACAGGTGATCAATGATAGTTACAGGTGGTGTGTGGGACAGGTGACCAGTAGGAGCTATAGATGACTAGTGTAGCTGGATTACCAAGATAGTTGCCATAAATCACCAATATGTCATAAATTATAGTTCTATATTCTTCAATCACTAATATATCATAGGAACCATTGTAAGGAACTTTATATATAACTAATCTATTAACATCCTCTTCTCCGCATTAGCCTACATGTATAGATCAGAGGTGCGGGTCAAGGCCTCTTTATGCCGCTGCCTTAAGCTCATTCATTACCACCAAAGTTCCTCACCGTCTGTTAGTAGGTCTTCTTAGGGACTTTTCCTTGTATAATTTCAGTTATGGAGAGGATGAAGGACATAAGGGAAGAAGCATTAAGTTCTGCCTGGCAGCTTAAACTGATCGTCAACTGTCCTGGCAATAAGAAACTGTCCCTCTGCACTGTGTTCTGTACTTCACCTCTGGACGGACCATAATAACCCTCTCAGCGTAGAGCAGTTAACAACGACTTGGGGTTCGCCTCCACCCCACGATGACATACTTACGAGAGTCATGATACACAAATGATCCTCAACTTGTTCTTTTAGAAGGCAAAGTGGCCCTTAGTTATTTTATTCACCAGACGATTTTATTCAGCTGAGAGAAGCCCTTACCATCCAAAGGGTTAAGTACCTCTATAACACCAACCACTTTACAGTATAACTATTTTCATACATATACTGAGGGTTGTTTTAATACTCATACACCCGAGATTTTGTATATTTTCACATTTATTAAAAAGATGAGTTGGCAGTGAAGATAAAACTGTGTTCAGCCCTAATACAACTCAGGGTACAACACCTGAACTACCAAATAATAAACACTGTGTTGCTTGAGTAGTTGTGTGTGTGTACTGGTGACCTTTGTACTGGCTCGTTACTCCAACACACAGTTTCTTCACCTCGATATTATTTGTTTTCTTTTCTTTTTCTAACTATAATAAACCAGTTGGCATTTCGATGGCCCACTGAAGCTCTTACTACCACCATCACCACCACCTACTTCACTCCCCTGTACCACCACCACCACCCTATCATCACCACTATCACCAACACCACCTTATCATCACCACTATCACCAACACCACCCCCATCATCACCACTATCACCAACACCACCCCCATCATCACCACTATCACCAACACCAATTCCATCATCACCACCATCACCAACACCAATCCACCATCACCAACACCACCCCCATCATCACCACCATCACCAACACCACCCCATCATCACCACTATCACCAACACCAACTCCATCATCACCACCATCACCACCACCACTCATCACCACCACCAACCCCATCATCACCACTCATCACCAACACCACCCCATCATCACCACTCATCACCACACACCACCCCATCATCACCACTATCACCAACACCAATCCATCATCACCATCATCACCACAATCACCACACACCACACCCATCATCACCATCTATCACCAACACCAATCATCACCCATCACCAACCACCATCATCATCACCACTATCACCAACATCATCCCATCATCACCAGTTATCATCAACACCACACCCCCATCATCAAACCACTCATCACCAACACCACCCCCATCATCACCACTATCACCACCACCACCCCATCAACACCACTCACCAACACCACACATCACCACCATTCATCACCACCATCACCAACAATTCACCCTATCATCACCACTATCACCAACACCACCCTATCATCACCACTATCACCACCACCACCCCCATCATCACCACTATCACCAACACCACCCCATCATCACCACTATCACCAACACCACCCCATCATCATCACCACCACTATCACCACAAGGACAAATTCTTCACCTCAAGTTATAGGTGTTGCTGTAGCCATTTGTTTACAACCATAAATGAACGCCGCTGCTGGCAGAAAGTGAGAGAGCGTTCGTCTGGCGTGTCATTAAGGAGTGGAGGTGATCGCCGGGCGCTGTTGATTTATCGTGGTTGGGTCGTTGTTGATGGTGTGGTCGTCTTAAGTCATGAAGCCTGAGGAGGTGGTCACTGACTCCACTATTGTCACTGCCTCACAGCTGTTGTCACTGCCTCAACCATTGTTACGGACTTCACTGTTGTCACTGCCTCAAGGTGCTGTCACTGCCTCACAGCTGTTGTCACTGCCTCAACCATTGTTACGGACTTCACTATTGTCACTGCCTCAAGGTGCTGTCACTGCCTCAACCATTGTTACGGACTTCACTGTTGTCACTGCCTCACAGCTGTTGTCACTGCCTCAACCATTATTACGGACTTCACTATTGTCACTGCCTCACAGCTGTTGTCACTGCCTCAACCATTGTTACGGACTTCACTGTTGTCACTGCCTCACAGCTGCTGTCACTGCCTCAACCATTGTTACGGACTTCACTGTTGTCACTGCCTCACAGCTGCTGTCACTGCCTCAATAACTGTTACTACCTCAACTGTTGTCACTACCTCAACTCCTGTCACTACCTCAACTCCTGTCACTACCTCAACTCTTGTCACTACCTCAACTCTTGTCACTACCTCAACCATTGTCACTACCTCAACTCCTATCACTGTTCAAACTCCCATCACTGCCTCAACAATACACGTGGCCACCCTGCTAAGTGTGTGTGTGTGTGTGTGTGTGGGCCAGGGACTGTGTGTGATAATGATGACTAACCTCAGTGTGAAGTGAAGATGACTGTAATTTCACCATCATCATCACCATCAAGATTTTGACAATGGGAGAGTAATTTGCACAATAAATATATAAATGGAAAAAAGTTATCCTGTGCAGCCAAGAGTTTATGCTTTGTGGGTGTGTGAAAATATGGGCCTGCGAATAGGTTGGGCAAACTGAGCTAAAACAAAAGAGAGAGAGAGAGAGAGAGAGAGAGAGAGAGAGAGAGAGAGAGAGAGAGAGAGAGAGAGAGAGAGAGAGAGGACAGACAGACAGACAGACAGAAGGAAAGGTAGAAGTGTGGGACACATTTGTTGAGAGCGACAGCAGGTTACGTGTGGACGCTCACACACATTGGTGGTATACCCTCACGCACGTGAGTTGGGAGGTCAGAGGGGCAGAGGGGGGTAGGGGTGAGGGGAGGAGGGGGGAGGTGGAGGAGGGGGAGGAGGGGGAGGTGGAGGTGGAACAGGAGGAGGGAATGCAGGAGGAGGAGGAGGCGGGGGAAGTGGAGGAGGCGGGGGAAGAAGAGGAGGCGACGAAGAAAGAGTCTACATACAAAAACAACATTCTATCTATCATTGCTTATGTTCCTTAAGCATTTCCACTCAGCACTGAAGATAAAACAAAAAATTTGGTAGGGAGGTGCGAGTATGTCTTAGGAAATTACCATACACTATCCCCCATGCAACATCGGATAACTCAAACTAGTTACAATAAGAGTTAAAGTCAGTCGTAGATTATCCAGGATTAATTTAGATTAGAGAGGCAGAGTCAAACAGATTACGGGTGAGAATAAGTGAGAGTGTCGTAGCCTGAGAACAAAATATAATAGCAATAGTCCTTTAGGCAGTGGTCTTTAGTCAACTAGACGCTATTGGGTAAACGATATCTATTTATGAATGCTTTATAAAATTGTGTAGTCACCACTCACTCACACGAATATAAAGTGTTATTTTCTCGCACTGTTGAGTTCTGCTTGAGTGACAGAGACTTGTTCAACTCGTTTGTGTTGTGTTATGTATATTGTAAAGATAAGATACTGTATTGTGTATATTGTGTAAGTACATACATACATACATACATACATACATACATACATACATACATACATACATACATACATACATACTGTACATACATACATACATTAATCTATTGGATACGATTGCGTAAGAGCGATGTTTCTTGGTTAGCTTTTGGTGCATCAGTCAGCTCTATGAATACCAAAGCTGACGGAATCACCAACAAAACCCCAGATCAGCGAGACATAACATATTTGAGAGTTGCTGCCTGGTTCACCATTATTACTGGTATGTTATTTTTGAGTTTATTTATAATTCAAAAACTTTATCATAATGTAATGAGTAAAGTTCATAACACTACTGAGTTATAATTACCTCATCACGATAGCTTTAATACAAAAAAATTATCCACCATGAGTTTAAGAACTACAAGAGCATGATGACTCGTAGTTTAGGTGTTCAGGTGTTTGTCAGACCAAGAACCAGGTAAACAATATGGGTCCACATTAAAGCAACTCATCATCTTCCTTGGTCATTAACGTTTGTAGTCCACATTAGCTACACATTTCCTACCTCTTTTTTTGCCTTCTTATGTTTCTTTTTTTGTCTATATATATTTTCCTATCATTGTTTCATCCCGTATTTAGACCATAAGGCATCTCTTGTTATGCTTTAATTTATAAAGTTGATTTCTTCCCACAGTAACGACAGTAATTTTGGGCCTTGTAAAATCCCCAGTAATTTGTTTCACCTTTCTAATCACGTGAGACTACCCGCAGTATTAATACCAATTACTGTAACACGGTGATATATTTCCATTAACAACAACAACAACTACACTTAACAAATAAACGACTTCCACAAACTAAAACCTTATTAATTGAATATTTTCAATTCCCCCCACAAAAAAAAAATCAATTGCGTTTTGATAATTGGAAAATACAAAATACCAAGTAATGCATCTGACATTTTCCAAGGGACTGATGACGTCACACGAGGTATTAAATTAACATGGCGGCCGAGATACAGTGTCTAAAATGATGCCAATCAGGTGGTGTTTATTATGTAACCTTTAACCTGACAATATATGCTCCATCCAGCTCAAAATGGCAAAGGAGCATAAGAGAGTCAAAGAGAGCCCAACCTGTGCAATATGTGGATAGGGATGAGCAATATGTGGATAGGGATGTGCAATATGTGGATAGGGATGTGCAATATGTGGAGAGGGATGTGCAATATGTGGAGAGGGATGTGCAATGTGTGGATAGGGATGTGCAATGTGTGGATAGGGATGTGTAATGTGTGGATAGGGATGTGCAATGTGTGGATAGGGATGTGTAATGTGTGGAGAGGGATGTGCAATGTGTGGATAGGGATGTGTAATGTGTGGATAGGGATGTGTAATGTGTGGATAGGGATGTGCAATGTGTGGATAGGGATGTGCAATGTGTGGATAGGGCTGTGCAATAAGTGTATAGGGATGTGTCAAAATGTTTCTTCACCACTACAGTATATTAAGGTATGTGATCATCTTGTAATTACTAACATAACCAAAAACATAAGATATAATAACATAATTAAAACACATAACTATGATCACTCTTTTTGATTATTTTTTTTAATATTACGTAAAAAATCGACTGATATAAAAATTAATTGATGCCCAGGTAAATTAAAGAAGAAAATGATAATTGTCACTATTTTGATGGCCAGTTTCATGGAGATCCTTTGCCAATAGTCAAAATGAAGAGAGCTCATTGTTTTGTTAACCCGTGTGGACTAATGTTATGGTTAGTCGTCCGTGTATCAACAAACTTTTCTTTCATCTTTTGTTACATCTTTTCCCAAATTGTTCCTTGGGTAGTACGTCACAGTACGGCTTTCAAGAAGTATTTCCGTTACTGAAAACAATACCCACCTCCCCCCCCCAAAAAAAAAAAAATTGTGTGTTTATTCCTGAAATTCTGGCCTATAGTTGAGTTGAAAATGTATAGTAATGTTCCTTGGATGACCTCGTTTCAGAATTGGGTCCAAGGTTAACATTTGAGGCTTCCTAGATGGACGATAAAGCTTCGTTGAACGCATTTTTTTTTTTTGTAACACCAAGCAAGTGACTCCATGCTTAATTCCTTGTCCCTGGGGCTTAATTAGTGAATTCTTTTTACGTAAATTCTTTGTGTTTTTTGCAACTATATTTACGATATTTGACTAAAGTTTTTATCAATTCCACCAAAAATACCAAGAGTACCACACACACAAAAAAAGGGTGGTGGTAGTGGTGAGTGTGATGAGGATATTTGGAACGTCTCTGTGTGTGTTGTAGGTGACATCTATAAACTGTGTCCTTGTCGATGTGTTTTGTGCTTTCCTAACATAATCACTCCCTGTTAGCTAGTCTGTCAGTCAGTCACTCTCTCTGGTTTTCCCGTTCTACAATGATATGTCACCCACACCCTTCAGGATCTTGAGGTGTCGCGAGTTAACATCAGTAACAACACCGTCAGAAGAAAGGTCAGCCTCGTAGTTTATCATACACTTGCTCTTGTGAACTTTGCCATCACCTGAAATTAACTTCAAACCACAAAACCAACTTTCCCCAGTCTCTACCTTTGTATAGTCATATCATCGTCCCGCCACACACCTTTTATTCGAATTTATTTACTAATTCATGAATTTTGAGATTTAATTATTACAGATATTTAACCACGAACTAAATATCTGTCTATCCACCAATCTACTTATCCATCACTATTAGTACAAAATGCAAAATACGATTGATCGAAAATGGAGAATTTCTTGACGCCCTCTTACACGGACCATTAAAAAGATATCATAAGTAAATTTATCTCCATCAGTAATGTAAGTACGAGTATCTATAAATGTTAACAACACCACATACACTCGTACCATAAAGAACGCCACTATAGGCAGAAGGTAGTAGGTAGTAGGCAGCTACCAAACAGGGAGGTACTATCGCCTGGGAAGATATTGGAAGCATAATGTGTTGTCTAATCGGTAGACCCTGCTGCCATATGGCATCACAAAAATTGTGACCAAGTCCCAGGTTGCTGATCTGACTTTTGCCTCATTTACACACAATTGTAGGGCCTCAATTGTTTCTCTTACATGACAACACAACATACATATAGCGTTTCTCACTGTTGATTTTTTTTCATTCTTGTATTTCTTTGTAATTATTATTATTATTATCACAGTGTTGTTATTATTATTATTACCATTAATATTTTATTTTACTTTGTATTATAAATTTTATTTACTTTGAATTATTATTATTATTATTACATTTTCGCCCCCCGGGCCCCGATGTGGGTCAGTGACCTGTGCCCGGGTGGGCTAATCCCCTTAAAAAAAAAAAAGTAGGCGAATATTCGTCAGCAAAGGAGAACACATTACTGATTGCTTGCGTTGGCGGTGTTTTTATAGCACGAGTATTAATATACTTCAAGCAATAAATATGAAAAGTAGTTTGAGTTAAGTTTTAGCGGGACGTTGGTAAGAGAAGCGACCATTAGACTATGTTTTCTCGTTAACACAATACATTTATACACCAGCCACTAGTAATGTGTGGCCAATGATAATAAATCTGTCTGACTCATTGACACCGAGTGAGTATACAATGTGTGGTGGTGGTGTAAAGAGGCTCCACCACCTCTAATAGTATCATCACCCTAATTACCATCATCACTTATTATCACCACCACCATCACCCATCATTAATTATCATCATCATCAACATCACCATCATCATCATCACCACCATCGTCATTATCACCATTATTAGAATCATCATCACCATCATCATCATCACAGCCACCTACCCACAATAAACACCACCACAGTTACTATCACCAATACCACTATCACCAACACTAGTACCACAATCACCACCACAACAACTATTACAGCAATCACCATCGCCACAAAAACTGTCACTACCACAACCACCACATTATCACCACTACCACCATCACCACAACAACTATCACCACCTCTCTCTCTACCACCACTACTACTACTACTATTACTACTTATACCATCACCTCCACCAGTACTGCTACTTTTCCACCACCACCACTACTACCACCAGTACTACCACCATCATCACCAGTACTACCACTACCACCATCATCACCAGTACTACCACTACCACCATCACCAGTACTACCACCACCACCACCACCAACAGCTGTGAAAACACCTGCCCAACCTCTATCAACAACCTGATGACGTCACTCCATATACTATTTCCCCCAGCTGATCGTTAATCTGGGTCAAGCGAGTGATAGCACTATACTAAATTACTTTATCAACATTGTATACATTGACCTCACTTGTGTAGTGGTACCGAGTTGTATACATTGGTCCAGTTGTACATTGACCTCGGTTGTAAATTGGTTCAGTTGTACATTGACCTGAGTTGTACAATACATTGGTCCTTAGATGTACTTTAATCCTAACTGTTCTTGTTTTTTGTCATCATAAGCTGTATTTGTTACGTTGTCTTTGTAAGTTAACCTGTTGTTCTTGAGGAGATAATTGTAACTAACACCTGAACACTAAATAAATGGTTAATATCTGTAGTCCCTTAATTTTGATTTTTCCTTTTAGCTGAAGATGAGAACAGGTTGTGTGAAGATACTATGTGAATTCTTCCTCTTTCCTGAAAATTAGAGAGTTCACCTGATAAACGGGGTAACTTATATGTTGTTGTCAATCGCTTCACATCTGTGTTTGGTCTTCATCTGTGTGTGTGTGTGTGTGTGTGTAACAATTATCGACACCACCACAACAGGTAAAGTTCATAATGTAGCAAACTGATCCACCCAGTGCTTGGTCAGTCGTGATGGCAAGTCTACACGTAAAGGTAATGTGATTTTGGTTAGGTTAGGTTAGGTTAGGTTATCACTGAGGTAAAAATACGAGTTCTTACATCACCAGTCAGAAAAAAAAAATATTCTAAGTACTTTTGAGGAACCGGGGAGTGCATAGGCCGGCTTTAATTACCCCCTTTGAGAGAGAGAGAGAGAGAGAGAGAGAGAGAGTGTGTGTGTGTGTGTGTGTGTGTGTGTGTGTGTGTGTGTGTGTTCCCATGAGAGACTTTCTACCCATTCCTTATATAATTTTACGTGAGTGACTAAACAAAGTGAATATACTGTACAAATACCTACCAAGTATTTTTTTTTTCTATTAACACTTTTACGTCAACAAATTATTAGGACTTTACACGAAATATTACAAACTAATCCCGATTTAGATAACCCAAGAGGAAATAAACTAATAGTAGAATTCCAAGGCAGTTACGTTATAAGCCTCAAGTGAGTCAGATGTTAGGTACTACTGTGACCTACTTCTGTGTACGGTAAGACTCATCATCTTCAACCTACAAGAAGAAGAAGAAGAATAATGAAGAAGAAAGATGAAAGAAGAAGAAAGAAGAAGAAGAAGAATGAAGAATGAAGAAGATGAAAGAAGAAAATAATAATCGTTCTTAGTTTCAAATACAAAATAAACATCGATTATAATACTGCAATCAAAAAAGAAGTATAAATAAACGATAACACATTGGTGAACCTGTGATAATGTTATCTCCTGAACTGGTTATCTCCAACATGTCCGTACGAGGCATCACATTACTACTAGCTGTTCTTCCCACGTCTCTTCACTCTGTGGCGTGTACTATTAGAGCCCCCCCCCCCACACACACACTCAGCAGCAGTGCCTTATCAGAGAGCCTTGACCCCCTATATTAAACCAACACATGAAAATAAAGGGTTTATGGTACATGTTTTATCTCAATCTTAGTTTTATTTCCCAATTAAATCCAATATTATAAAACTAGAAACTTGTTGAGTAAAATTTCGCTTCACACATCAGAATAACAGGACAAATACTGTACACTATTCCGGTTCAATGTACTTGGTTCCATCACAAGATACAGTACATGAAGACATTAAGAGGCACTTATGTTACATTTACATCAACATAGTACTTAACATTTCTATAAGAGAAAATTTTATCTCAACAAAACGTCATTTAACATGTAAGCCCATTAAATACGCTTAATTAAATGACTTCTAAGCCATTCGAGTCTGATGAACACCAACAATATACAAGGGTATATATGTATTTTTTTTTTATGTACTTTAACATTCATTACATGGTATGAAGGTGGTCACACAACACAAGAGCAGGAGTGGAGTGTGTGTCAGCCGCTGACATTGACACATGTGCGCGGTGGCTAGTGAGAGACCCGCCGCTCCAGCCGCCCACCTCGCTCTTGACGTCAAACTGTAGTCCCGCCCACACCTACAGCTGCCGCCCTCCCCTGGGACTCTCCTGGTCACGGGCAACTATATTTTTTTTAATGATTTATTTGTATATTTATAAAGGTATATTTTGTCTTTACTATTCTGTTTGGGACATTCTACCTCTTTTGTTGAAGCTTAAGGTTATAATGTGAAGGGCGTTAACATTCAGAGGAGATTACTAATGTTTATACTTTCATACACGATGATTTAATACAACAGGTGAATGAAGTAATTAAAACCTCTTAAAGTCACCATTTTCATACCATGTAACAGAATGCTTCTCTATATACAAAAAAAACACCACAGAAACAAAAAAATCATCTGAAACAAACCGAGAATTCGCATCCTTACTCCCCGCCCCCCGGTTTAGACTCCGCCCACCCCACACACACGCTATATATACGACAATCTCCTCCGTTAAGCCACAGAACCAAGAGAAGTGGTTTAGTGAGAGTTTGTGGAACAGTAGTGACCCACGAGTAATAAACACTACTGTATCAAGGTAGTTTAGAGTTGTGTGGATTTGTGGATTACCTGCCTGTCAACTGTACCGGCTCGACTTTGATCTTCACTAACAAAGCACCACCCGTCTCTTTAGAATATATTGTAAGTAAATTAATTTATTTACATGTATTTGATAATGGATCTTATTGTGTTTTTAACTTAGCTGCAAGATTTTTTTCTTTTTTTAGGAGTCATATAGGATTTTACTTACAAACTGTGATAGAAGTCAACAACTGTGTCAAGTGTAGGATTTTGTTCATTGGTTGCCCTTATTTATCATCCGTCATTTACCGATAATACAGAACAAGTGTCACTCCCAGTTCCCAACAGTGTTTCACATTGTTAGTGCTATAGACTTTCTCCCATTATTCATTCCTCTCTTCTGTATTCTCGTTTTCCACAGTTTTGTCATTTATCACTTTCGTTTTTTCACTGTACTTCACCCGTGACGGCTATGTTCCTTTTCTTGATCCTTCGCTGTGTTCATTAATCTAGTACCTCCTCTTCTGGCTTATAAAGTTAAAGTTTTCTGTCTCCTCCACTCCATCTAAGTCTCCCTTACGTCCAAACTTGCGTCAGGAGGTGGTGTGTGGGACTGCCCGAGTAGTTATCTCCCAGCTTCCCGTTACTCATGATAAAAGCTCCTCTCACTTTCTCTCTCTGTATAGAAATGTTGTCAACCCTTAGCACAGTGTAGCTGAACTTTCTCATCTCTGCTACTCAACACCTCTTCCCTCCCCCAGTAGTTGTGATGATATAGTGTTTGTTATCTCTCAGTCCTATCAGTGTTCTGGAAGGTGCCCCCTATAGTTTTATTAAGATAGAAATATTACGTAGTTTAGGTTTTGAATTTCCTAGGTATTGCTTTGTGTATATTGTGTCACTTACTAATGTGTTGTGTTGTTCTCAGGTTGAGAGACCTCTATGGGCAACGCAGTACAGAAGATTCGTGCCCGTTTAGTGATGGAGCGAGTCCACGCCCACGGCATGCCCGCCCAGGCAGTCTTCTACCCTGAACGTAGTCGCAGCCCAGACGGTCGCAAGTCGTCCACGGGGTCGTCGAGTGAGGCGTCATGGACCAGTGCTCAGGACGACTCTCTTGACGCAGCCCTTCAGTCGTTTGACGACCTTCACGATCCTGATGGCGCTCTTAGCGACCTCCTGGCTCGTACTGGTGAAGACGACTTCATGAAGGCTGTCTTATCTTTCTGCTCGTACATGGACGGTAGGATGGACACCCTCGATAATTCACGCATCTACGACGAGTTCCGCTCCTACACCGCCTGCGGCCCACCCAAGGTTTCGGTGGCTTGATCGCTCACACAGCTTCCTCTTGAGTATCTATTTCTAATTGCAGCATATCCATATCTTATTCTGCTCGCCAACACTGTGAAATAGGCTCCTTATGGATGATAAGGTATCCCCTACACCCCAAAGGTGGCGAGCAGTGAGGAATCACCGGATATATCAAGCGGAAGTGGGAGTGCAACAGCGGTCGGTCACCCTGGAGACGCTCTCATCAGGACACACCGCCCACTTCCCTGTCCTCACCCCTCCCCGCGCCGCCCACCCCCCACAATGGGCCGCTTATGTGTCGTCCCGTTGTTGTCTGGGAGGATGTCAATGGTGGTGCCCAACTGGCGGCCGTGAAGAGCTGAGGCTTCTCCCCTTCCGTGTGGAAATGCCAAAGATGGTCCAGAGTCCGACTGTATGGCGCCCCTCAGTCGGAAGGTGCCACAGTTCCCGGATGAGCCGTCGAGAGTCTGAGCAACTGGTTTACGTTAAGGTGAAATATCGTAGTCTTTGGGATTTCTTTGTTTTACTCTTTTGAAGTTGCCAAAATTAACTCATAAAGTAGCCACTTGGGCCATAGTAGAACGTCACTAACAGTAAGTCAGGTTTGACAGCCAGTTGTAACTTACCACAAGATCTATTATCAGCTGTTAAGTTCATTCCTCTTAATTGTTGAACTCTTATCTTCTTATGACACTTTCCAGTCAAAGTACAGTACAGTATGTGTATGATCACTAAAATGTAATTGTGTGACTAAGTATCTCAAATACATCACGTCATTTAAGAGAAAGACAGATGCCTGTAGCAGGTGACTCCTTGTACACAAAGGTCCCAAGTGTAGCCTCCGGCTCATCCAGTTGTTATATGGTTTGTACATATATATTATTGTTGTAGTATATGTAAATATTTCTATTGTCGATATAGATCTCTCTATAACAGTAAGCCTGGAAGGCTTATGTTATAAGAGTGTACTCTGTACTACTCGTGAGTACATAGGAGAATGTACACTCAAAATGTGCCAAATATTCATACTTTACACCACTCACCAGTCAGTCAACAGTTAGAGATAAGATAAAGCTGTTAGTCTAAAACACAGTCAAGGAATCTGACTTTTGCATTGTGTCAACTAACATCCTGTTACAATATTATGAATAAAAAATTCAAGATTCCTCTTCTTTTAACAGTGAGTGGAGTCTGTGATACTGTGTGTATGTTTGGCTACCAGTACCTGTATATTATGTGTGAATGTGTGCACGATTGTTAGTGTGTGTGTAGCACGGATGGATAAAAGTACGCCTTAGCGTGGCCACAAGAAGAGTGTTTGGCACGGATTCAAGTCACTGTTAACACGGTTGTTGAAGTATGAGTTGGCACGAGCGAGAGTAAGTTGGGTCGATGCTGTCACAAGAGTTCCCGAGGCTGGATAAGTTTTGTCAAAAAAACTCGTAATCACCTAAGTTCTAATTACTCTATTTCCATGCCCGATTATTGTGTTATCAACTTAAATTATTTTGTGTTCAAGTTCTATTAATTATTTCCAAGTTATATTATTGCATTTCCATCAAGTTTTGCGCTTAAGCTAAATTATTGCATTTTAAGTTAAATTATTGTATTCTATAACTACAATGCATTCCAAAGCTTAAACTGTTATCTATTTACAACCTACAGCTAAATTATTATGCTTTATGTATATTTATTATTATTTGTCCATATAAACACAAATTTTCTTTTTTATTTTTAATATACAAAAACATTCTTAAATTACATCATGTATTTAATTCCATAAAAAAAATTATTACATTTCACGATCAACGAATTTAATGCATAAAAAAACACGAAATTGTAATGGATTAATAAGTCTGTTGTTATGAGCCTTGTCAGCATATGAGTCTGATGTGCTTCCAAAGACATTGTGTATATGTATCATTATCGCTATATTTATAAATGTTATTTTCATATACAAAACTCCTTATTTTATTTTCAACCCTTCGTCAAAAATCTCAGGAATATATGACATCAAAAAGGACTAAAAAAGAAAAGAAAAATATGAAAATACCAAAAGAAAATGATAATTTTTTTCATGTAAAAAAAAAATATTGTACTCGCTGTTGTCACACAATCATTATTAAAACATTTATACACACAAAATACATCAGATTGGGAATATTTCTGAAAATAATCTGAAATATCTAGGTAAAAAAAAATGAAATCCAAAGGTTCCTGGATATGGTGCCAAAGAAAAAAATTAACCTAGACTTACACAACATATTGAACAGAAGGTAGAAAGGACTGTGGCAAAACTGAGATTCATCTTAGTATGTAAATAACACTTTTTTCCACTCCTTGGTAGAATAAACCTGAAGAATCACAACAAATCTTGATATTTTCACTACAAACAAAACCAAAATATAGGTAACTTCTGTTTACATTTAACTAACCTAACCTAACCAAGAAAGAAATGTGTCGTAAAAAGATTTGTTTCCTGGTGGGTTACGTACACTACATCACCACCCCTGTACAACTAGTATCACCACGTACACTATATCACCACCTGTACTACAAGCAACACCACGTACACTACATGACCATCCCTGTACTTGTGTCATCACGTACACTACATCACCACCACCTGTAAAACAAGTATTACCACGTACACTACATCACCACCACCTGTACAACAAGTATCACCACGTACACTACATCACCACCACCTGTACAACAAGTATCACCACGTACACTACATCACCACCACCTGTACAACAAGTATCACCACTACATCATCACCACCACCTGTACAACAAGTATCACCACGTACACTACATCACCACCACCTGTACTAGTAGGTATCACCACGTACACCAGCATCACCACCACCCGTACAACAAGTATCACCACGTACACTACATCACCACCTGTACAAGTATCACCACGCACACCACTACATCACCACCACACCAAAATAAGTATCACCACGTACACTACATCACCACCACCTGTACAACAAGTATCACCACGTACACTACATCACCACCACCTGTACCATAGTAGTATCATCACGCACACTGATCACCACCACCTGTACAACAAGTAAGTATCACCACGTACACCATCACCACCACCTGTACAACAAGTATCATCAAGTACACCACATCACCACCACCTGTACAACAAGTATCACCACGTACACCACATCACCACCACCTGCAACAAGTATTCCACGTACACTACATCACCACCACCTGTACAACAAGTATCACACGTACACTACATCACCACCACCTGTACAACAAGTATCACCACGTACACTACATCACCACCACCCAGCAACAAGTATCACCACGTACACCACATCACCACCACCTGCACAACAAGTATCACCACGTACACTACATCACCACCACCTGTACAACAAGTATCACCACGTACACTACATCACCACCACCTGTACAACAAGTATCATCACGTACACTACATCACCAACACCTGCACAACAAGTATCACCACGTACACTGCATCACCACCACCTGTACAACAAGTATCACCACGTACACTACATCACCACCACCTGTACAACAAGTATCACCACGTACACTACATCACCACCACCTGTACAACAAGTATCACTACGTACACTACATCACCACCACCTGTACAACAAGTATTACCACGTACACTGCATCACCACGTACACTACATCACCACCACCT
Organism: Homarus americanus; assembly: GCF_018991925.1. NCBI lineage: Eukaryota > Metazoa > Arthropoda > Malacostraca > Decapoda > Nephropidae > Homarus > Homarus americanus. Next base: position 2,511,307 of record NW_024712913.1, read on the forward strand.
GTACAACAAGTATCACCACGTACACTACATCACCACCACCTGTACAACAAGTATCACCACGTACACTACATCACCAATATATCCACCACTATCACCATTCATGCTAAGTCCAAGAACGATATTGATGTTAACACAACTATCACATAACGTCGGTACGGCTACTGTAATGTTATCATCATCACCTATAATGGCATCCTCGTTATCAAAACTATCGGTATCAAACATCAGTCATAGAAAAATGGTCGTTATCTCAACAATTGCCAACACCAAAAAATAAAATATCACCACCACCACAGTTGCCAACACCAACATCATCATTATCACCACCACTGTCGCCTTCACCACCACTAACAACCTCTAGGTAACAAAACATTGGTGCCAACAAGAGCATCAAGCATCACAGGGTCACTCAAGGACACAAAACTGGCATATAAGAATAAATATGATGATGTTCACTTTACGTAACTCAGACAAAATACACAATATAGGGCCTTTAAGACAACTAAACCTGCTGGACTGCGAGAGACGTAAGTAAACTTGAGCAATTTTCATATTATCCTACCAAGGCCTGACATCTGACCAATCACAGATCACCTCGATGCACATTAGCCTATGACGTTCAAGAGATATATGTCTTATTTTCGGAGAACTCAGAAAGATATCATATATATTGGTCATATTAAAACTTCTGAAAATATACACAGGTCACATTAAAACTACTGAAAATATACACAGGTCACATTAAAACTACTACTGAAAATGACTGAAAAACTATATATACTATTCCTCGCGTGATGTGACCTTTACTTCCTTATCACTATCTTCCGTTCCAATCAGATACGTCAAAACGTCAAAATGAAGATGACGATGGTAGCGGGAGCGTGCGGGAGGTGACGTTATCATGGTGACGACTCTACTGTAGTGAGGTGACGTTATCATGGTGACGACTCTACTGTAGTGAGGTGACGTTATCATGGTGACGTCTCTACTGTAGTGAGGTGACGTTATCATGGTGACGACTCTACTGTAGTGAGGTGACGTTATCATGGTGACGACTCTACGTAGTGAGGTGACGTTATCATGGTGACGACTCTACTGTAGTGAGGTGACGTTATCATGGTGACGACTCTACTGTAGTGAGGTGACGTTATCATGGTGACGACTCTACTGTAGTGAGGTGACGTTATCATGGTGACGACTCTACTGTAGTGAGGTGACGTTATCATGGTGACGACTCTAATGTAGTGTGACGTTATCATGGTGACGACTCTACTGTAGTGAGGTGACGTTATCATGGTGACGACTCTGCTGTGGTGAGTGACGTTATCATGGTGACGACTCTGAGTGATTGACGTTATCATGGTGACGACTCTACTGTAGCAATTAACGTTATCATGGTGACGAGTGTGACGTTATCATGGTGACGACTCTACTGTAGTGAGGTGACGTTATCATGGTGACGACTCTACAGTGTGGTGAGGTGACGTTATCATGGTGATCTGGTGACGACTCACCTGTAGTGAGGTGACGTTATCATGGTGACGACTCTGCTGTGGTGGTGACGTTATCATGGTGACTGACTCTGTGGTGGTGGCGTTATCATGGTGACGACTCTACTGTAGTGAGGTGACGTTATCATGGTGACGACTCTACTGTAGTGGGGTGACGTTATCATGGTGACGACTCTAATGTAGTGAAATGACGTTATCATGGTGACGACTCTACTGTAGTGAAATGACGTAATCATGGTGACGACTCTACTGTAGTGAGGTGACGTTATCATGGTGACGACTCTACTGTAGTGAGGTGACGTTATCATGGTGACGACGCTACTGTAGTGAGGTGACGTTATCATGGTGACGACTCTACTGTAGTGAGGTGACGACTCTACTGTTGGGTAGTACATCTCACCTCACATGATACATATCAACAGTGCCACGCCTGCCGCACCTCCCTACCATCCTCAGTTATCGTCCAGTGATCTCAGTTCAATTTACTAATTCAGACAAGACTACAGGTACAGATACGAGTACAGGTATATTACGAGTACAAAAAACAGATACGAGTACATGTAAAGGTAGATAATAGTACAGTTACAGATAAAGAGTACAGGTCCATTTATGAGCACAGATATTGATTCCAAGAACATTACATAAACACAAGTCAATTATTCATTATTTATCAAGGACGTGTTTCAGTAATCCAAACATTTTATAATCTTGACTATGATTGTACTTGTGTGTTTAAAATGAATAAAACAATGTCACCAGAAATTAGTGCCTCAAACCCAACTGTTTTGTATATTAAAGAGTTCATTAAGGCGGTACAGCCAGACACTATAGGACCTTATTTGTTAGTTAATGAATGGGGATTTATACAGTGGGAGTCGATCCTTCACATAACCTAAACTAACCTTAATTAATTATCTTATGGTCCGTTTTATATACATCAGGATTGGTATTCCATAAATGCAAAGTATTACTGTATTATTATTATTATTATTATTATTATTATTCATGCTAATATTTAATTATTAACACCACTACCATTGTATTGAAGTCGCCTATTTTATCTATAATATGAAAGTTGTTTTTCAGGCTTCGACCGGAGATGACAAGGTGATGTAGCAGTGTATCCTGAGCCCCAACATTAGGCTGGTCCCCTGTCCATCTTACGACTCTAGCTACAAATTCTCAGAAATTCTATGTTGTTTTTTGTCGTAAGGGAGGTTTGGCAAACACATCAAGCTGATACCAACATAATTTCTACAACTAGCCAGGTTTGTGTATTCTTATATGCACAATTAAGAGAAAAAAATAACCTACGAATCTTGAGCATCTGTCACGGGATGTACACACCTGCACACAGCAACAGCCGGACAACACAGCAACAACATTAACACGGCGGGGGGTTCATTTTACAACAGCGTGAGCAGGAAGCCGCTATTTTAAACATTCTTCACACGTATTCTTGCAATGTTTGGCTTAGAGGTATGATAAATATACGTGGTGATAGTGAAGGACTCGCCTTGGTCCCACAGAACCCACCAAGGGATGATGTACAGTAATCGCCTTGGTCCCACACCAGGCTGATCTAACTGGAAACTTAAGACCAGGATTCTCAAACGTTTACTTATTCAAATTTCTGCCAAGCCTTGAGGAGTGGAAACACACCTGATTGACACAGTTACAGAGTAGAGTTGACTAAGCTAACGTACCCAAAATGCGTCCTGTCGACCCCAGATTCACTAAAAAAAAAAATGAACCTTTGAGGATCCGGGCGTTGAGGATGACGGGACTCACGTGCAGGCGACCAGGTGATGGTAGTCGCCGCCTTGACGCCATGAGGTGCCAGTTACCCCTCAGCTTCTCCTTATCTCTTTAATTCAATATCCCCCCAAACACCGCCTCCCTTTTTTTCAGGTTAAACACACAAGCTTGAGGTTCTTGGAGATTTAAATGCGGCTATAAATCACACTTAAGGGAGGCAAATTGAGGCATAAATCAGTTCTGAACATAAAAAGTGGCGCGGTAGTTGACTATCTGTGTAGGGAGGTGTGGCAACTATTTGTCGCTAGCGTTGCCATATATGTCCACGTTGTCGCCACTTCTCATGTTTTATGTACACAAGCGACCTGTCACTGGCTCTCTAGGGAGGATGTGAGGGCCTGGAAGGATGTTAAGGCGGACGCCGGTGGTGTCCTGCAAGACTTAGACATCCTCCTACTGCTGGTGACGTCGAGGTGGGACCAATCAATATTCCCTCTCGATGCTGCCAGAGGGTCTCTCGTGGAGGTCCAGATGGCGGGAGATTTGGTCTCTTGTGGCTCTTAATTACTGCCTGCCCGGTCTAGCTACGGTGGCTACGGTACTAGTAGATGATGGATCTGCTCTCTCTCTCTCTCTCTCTCTCTCTCTCTCTCATTGCCTAGAAATTGCAAATATCACTCGAATATTGCACCGCTGATTTATAATTAAGGATCTATACAAATAGATGGATTAAGTTAGGTAGGGGTGCATAAGGGGGAGGGAAAGTGGGGGAGGATGTGGTGGAAGGAGGGATGTGGTGTGAGGGGGAGGGATGTGGTGGAAGGGGGAGGGATTTGGTGGAAGGGGGAGGAATGTGGTGTGAGGGGAAAGGAGGTTTTTTGAAGGGGTGGGAAGTTTTTTGTTAGGTGGTGTAAGTGGACAGAGGGAGGAAAGTTGGTTTAACGCTGAGAGGCAATTGAAGGTCGAAACGTGATTGAAGAGAGAGGGAAGTGGCTAAGGAAAGAGGAGAGTGGAGATGTGTGGAAGGTGAGGAGAGATGGTTAGGAGAGAGATAGGATGGAGGAGGGAGATGGAAGGTGGTTGAGGTGGGGACGAGTGATGGATGAAGGGGTGTTCTTAGTTTTGGGGAGGGACGGCGTTGAAGGGGGAGAGGAGGCGTTGAGGGAGGGAGGTGAAGGGGGAGAGGAGGCGTTGAGGGAGGGAGGTGAAGGGGGAGAGGGGGCGTTGAGGGAGGGAGGTGAAGGGGAGAGGGGCTTTGAGGGAGGTGAAGGGGAGGGGCGTTGAGGGACGGCGTGAAGGGGGAGAGGAGGCGTTGAGGGAGGGAGGTGAAGGGGGAGAGGAGGCGTTGAGGGAGGGAGGTGAAGGGGGAGAGGGGGCGTTGAGGGAGGGAGGTGAAGGGGTAGTAGAAGAGAGGGAGGGACAGCACTCGAGCAAGGTGCCAACTCCTGCTGATGATATATGACCCTGACTGACGTTTGACCTCCAGAACACAGCAGTTGTCGCCAACACAACAACCACACCTTAAATTAATGAAGCGTATGAGACAGTGTCAAGGAATAACCCAAAAAGACCGGACAACTCGCCAACTGCACTCGCTAACCATTTCCCCCAGAATATGATCCACAAATCGATTAACATCCAGATTCCCAATTACTGCTGAATAGACAGTGACAAATGACCACAGGAAATGGCAATCAACAAGTCGTCTCGATAAAGTTGTGTTATTGGGGTCCCTGGTGGCGCTGGGACATCATCTCAATACAACATCCATCGATCAGGTAGTGCAGAAATCACTCCCCTCACCTATAGCTTCATCAACTACTATGTTTGTTTTTTTAATTGACACTATAACTGGCCTAGTGAGTTACTTCAGTCCTTTATACGTGTAGTCTCTCCTGCTTGACCTCGTAGGCCGGGTACTGTTCACTGCCCCGAGGTTACATACAGACGTCCTCTCGGCGCCTCTACTCACGCGATCCTGTCGGCGTGAGTAATAATAATAAGAATAAATTACTTACTCATGCTAACAGGGTCGCGTGAGTATGGCGGTCATTGCCGTCTGTGTGTAAGTCTGTCTGCAGCGTGCTATCTGTGTTAATGATAATGATGGTGATAAGTGATGGTGCTGATGATAATATTGTATTCTCTAGTTTCATGGTGTTGAGTGCAGCGTGATGGCTGGAATCAAAAACAAACTTCACGATCCAGGAGACGGATGCTAGGTCAAACCCCCCAAACAGCTGTGACCTGCCCAATTCCCAAATAATATAAATAATAACTAAACCACGCGTTCACCTGAAGTCAAAGACACCGTAAATCCCCTCACACTCCATCCCTTAAGATATGTGATCACTGTTCTCGTTTTTCTTCATTAAACAGAAGTTACATTTCGAAGATTAGTATAATTAACCTTCATTATAATAAGTTACTACAGGAAATGGTCTATCAACGAAAGAATTTTTGCCTAAACGTTCTGTACCACCGAACGTATCTGCCTTTGTTAAACCTTACTGAGAAGTGAACAACACACATCAGCGGCGGCCTCGGGATAACAATAGCCTTACTGATCAATAGAATCACTGTACACACAAAGCTCTTGCTAACACAGTAGTTCAAGACCTGAGACTGTGAACCCCAAGAGGCTTTTATTAGGCTCTAGAAGGCTCCCAAAATGGAACACTCCCGGTTAGTTAGGTTCTATGACCACAATATGATATGATTTACAAGTTTTACGACCTAAAGATCAGAATTCGATAACTTTAAGTATACCAATCAACAACTGAATGTTAAGGCCTTATAATCATGCCCTTATATTCAAGTTCAACATTAAGTATTAAGCTGTGTCAGGCTGATAATTCTCCACACCACTTAACAACACCGGTCAGCTGTGACGAGAAACGTCAACTTACATTAACTTTTTATGAGGGAAGAAAAACATGATAATATATAGGCAGGGAAAAAAACACGAGTGACCACAGATATGGATCGTCTGCTTTTTCTTTAGAAACTGAATCGCAAAAATTCGACGCCGCGTCACCACCATCGGAAAAACGGTATAACTGATTCACCTTGGAAGACATCACAGGTGAGGCAAAATAAGACATAATAAATATATAGGATATATTTTCTTGGTGATATACTATATATATGAACACAATATTAACCTCTGACCAGAGTGTTTGATAGATGTAGGAATATAAGATCATAAGATTGAATAAAACTGCAGTATATCTATTGGTCCAATGCTAGGCAGCCCTATTGACACCAAATCCTTATCACTCATATATCTGTCCAACCTATATTTGACGTTTCCCAAAGAGTTGAATTTATCATTGTGTTTGGTAACGTGTTTCAATCATTCACAACTCTTATTTTCAAACCACTGTTCCTCTATTTCCCGCCTAAAAAAAATGCTACCTGGCTTGATAGTTTAAATACTTTAGTTATATAATATCACCTGACAGTCTACCGGCAGGCCTGAGGTAACATGGGTGATCTAGTACCAGGGAAATTGGAAAAAATCCTCAGAACTTTTATGGTCGTCTGTAATGTATATCATAAATAGTAACAGTCTAAGTACTGCGACTTGGGGTACACCACTTGTGACGTAACCCCATTCAGATTTTGTACCATTAATGCGGATTCTGTCACGCAATGCCACGTGCCGCCACTTTCCGTATTAGTCTTTCGTGAGGGACCCTCTCCAAGGCTTTGCTCAAGTCGAGATACACCATGTCATCCACAGGTACGAAAAAAAAAGATTAGAATGATAATTGATTTGTCAGATACGAACTCCCTCTAGTAAAGCCATGTTGAGTCGTTAACCAATTTGTGTTTTTCGGGGTTATTTCGATTTTAATTTGTAATTAATGATTCCAGTTATATTACCATAATTGATGTTAAAAATGATTCAGCGGTAATTTGAGGACAGTGATCTAACCCCCTTTCTGAAAATCAGTATACTGCATTCGCTCTCCTCCAGGACTCTTGAACAAAGCCTAACTCTCGCTTGTCTGTATGTTAAATAATCACCTATGTCAATTATAAGCAGTTTTTACCATCCCAGGACCATCTGCAATTTTTTTCAATATTTAACAACTCAAAATAGACTCCACAACATTTATCTACCGATCGCCAAACACATGAAGTGAATGTTTACCTCGGCCAAACACCTGAGGTGCAACTAAGTGCGGATGGATGGCGTCTTGGTGTACACATCCCATGCCAAGAAACTCTCCTACGTCTGTACATTAAAATGGTATCGTTATATAATGAACTTTGGTAGTTGGTGGCTGATCAGATTTCAGATGTGTCTCACTGAGGCCACTAACCTAACGGTGACCTCATACGTGATTCCGTATTACCGCACCAGGCTGTTACTTCTGACCAAAACTATGCTTTTTCATGCAACCCACGCACACGCAAGCACACACGCTTTACAAGTAAATACCATAATTCCACTGTTTAAGTACTGTATAGGCAGGCTAGGCGACCCATTAATAGAGATATTTGTAAAAGTATTATATATTAGATAAACAACAGCTATGGCGGCACCTCCCTACAGGATGACAGTCAGCCATCTGAAGACACGCCGTCCAGCACCATGTAAACAATACTGTATAGTCCTCTTCAGTCAGGAACACTGATCCTTATTTCTGGACATGAACTATAAGGGTTCATTCACCGTGAAGTCTAATGTTTCTACTGTGTATACCAAGATAAATTTACTACTAGTAATTTGTTTAACTGTGTGACATGCGGAGGAAGTTAACTGTCAGACAATCCTGTGGAATACCAAGTAAGACATTAAAGCTTAAAGAAAACGGTACTCAACAGAGGGTCGTGAGATCCTAAGGAGGGAGGACCGAGTAGTAAACACTGGTTTCATCAACGGTGGAGGACCGAGTAGTAAACACTGGTTTCATCAACGGTGATATTATTTTGTCACTTGAGAAACCCTGAATGATTCACGGCCGTGTGTGAGCCTGGTACGGTGCTATGATTCATGCAGGATTGGTCGTTGTTGCGCACCTCCCAGCTGGTTTATCTCAGCGACAATCTCAGCGCTGTGTTGACAACGGTCTTCCGGAGTGCGGCTGACAAGCTCATGCGTCATGGCCTGTCATGCCATACTGTCCCACATGTGCCAACACACATAAGTGGCCACGGCGCCCTAGCCCTCTCTCGTGTCTGCACCGCTTCCCACCGTACACCAGGGTGGCTTAACTCACCAGATATCACCATAATGACGTATCAGTAACTATAAAAAGGTTCACCATGATGATTTCGTAAGATGTATGAAAACTCCGGGAGATGACAATATGGTGGAGAATTTTAATGTACGTGAATTAAATATGTACCATTATTCTGTATATTGGTAAAATAATACGAAACAATAACACACACTAACACCGAGGTGTGTTGTTCTCATATCTGTGTAACAGTACTTGTCTTTTTCGGCAATGAATATTTCGAAATGAAGAAGAAAAAATAACTGGACAAAAAATAAAGCAATATATATATATATATATATATATATATATATATATATATATATATATATATATATATATATATATATATATATATATATATATATAAATGAGGTTGTAAAGATGCTCGTCGTGCTTTTACAATAGAGCGTTTAGACCCTGGTCGGTCCAGTCAGTTCATGAAACCTGATCAAGGGTTAATGTGTGAAGGGTATTCACACACCTTTCGTGTCTCAGTATTGGGTTTCAACCCCCACCCCACCCTCACCCAATAATAACCCACACACATACATACATAAACAAGGATCTTTTTGTCAACAGATGTGAGGAGCTTTTAGCAGGCCACCGCAAGAGAAAGGCGAGGAGGAAGGTAGACCTGGGAACACCTGGCAAGAGGCACCTAATGCTCTGCCACAGGAGGCAGCCTAATAGGTCATACCATGGACAATGTTGATAGATAAACCACAAGATGACTAAACATTGAAGTCGCCAGAGGTGAATTAGTAAAAGTTTTTGTCTATTTATTAATAAAATACATTAAACACAGTGAGGGACATAGTTGTAGTACTGCTATTATCATATTTCTCTTTAAAAATGGAAACACTAGATCTGAAAAACTCAAAGAGAACTACAGACCAATTAGATTTATACCAGTTGCCCTCTCTTTTTCCCTGCATGCGCGCGCGCGCGCGCGTGTGTGTGTGTGTGTGTGTAATATATAAAGTTCGAGGATGGCCGGCCCTAAGGCCACCTAGGCGTGAATTTGTTTAAGATGTAAAAGTTTTCGCCAAGACAATAACCACTGCACCACACCTTAACCTAATGAGTTGCATGATTCAGTGTCAAGAAAATCAGAGTAAATAAAAAATAAAGAAAAAATATATTCAGAGTTTAAACAATAGATCATTTTGTTTGGTTTACTAATAGTTTCATAACTCGTAACCTTTGGCGCCTCATGACATTATTCTTCGTACACATAACAAAAAGTAGCGTTGAATGTGTACACGTGTCCAGTGGGTGGTGGTGAGGGAGGCAGGAGGTTGTGGTGTGAGGGGCGTGAGGTGGGCGTGGCTGGGTGTCTCGCCTGCTAAAATGATTTCTCATATATTCTTACGTTCTACTTTTTTCTTGTAATTTGGAGCAAGAGAAAAGGTTCATGGTGGCGTCTCAAGTGTTATTTAGACGTCAGACCTTTGGCGTAGCTGAAGTTAGAAGTTAGTTGTAATTTATTCTCGGATCTCAAGTGACGGGAGGGAGGGAGGGGGGGAGAGGGAGGAGGAGGAGAGAGGGAGGGGTAAGGGGGAGGAGGGGGGGGTGGAGGGAGTGGATTGATTTGTCTTACAGAAGCTTGAAAATCTTTGTCCTGGTCCACAGGGAAGGTGGTGGTGAGGTTGTGAGGTGTGGCTGTGGGGGGGGGTGTGGCTGTGTGGCTGTGGGGTATGGGGTGGGGTATGGGGGTGTGGCTGTGGGGGTATGAGGTGTGGCTGTGGGGGTATGAGGTGTGGCTGTGGGGGTATGAGGTGTGGCTGGGGTATGAGGTGTGGCTGTGGGGTATGGGGTGTGGCTGGTTTTGGGTTACAGTAGGGGTAGCGCCACGGATCCTGGGTGAGGGGGTGAGGGGTGAAGGGTGTGAGGGGGTGGGGTGATAATTATCCAGGGCTTCCAACTCTGACGCCAAGGTGACGCCGCTGGAGGGAAGGGGGGTTGGAGGGAGGGAGGAGGGAGGGTGACAGGGGTATAAGTAAGGAAAGTAATGATGGAGACAGAGAGAGAGAGAGAGAGAGAGAGAGGTGTAAGAATTAGGGGTCAACGGAGTTTATGGGATATATTCTTATCTACTCATACATATATTTAATCATAATTCAGTGACATTTTAAACTTCGTACAAAGTTTTTTTTTTTAAAGAAGGAAATGTTACTAATATAAAATGATTTATTTATGTCAATGTTTACCAAAAAATATGAAACTTTTTTTTTATATGTAAAAATAACATGAGCAGAGTTGCCAGTGATAGGTCATTTGTACTCAAGATCCGGTGCAGTGTGTCTAGCTGCTGGACCCCGGATGATGACAACAACAACAATAATAATAACAATAATAACAACAACAATAACAATAATAACAACAACAACAACAATAATAACAACAACAACAACAACAACAACAAAAATAACAACAACAATAACAATAATAGCAATAATAATAACACCAATAATAATAATAACAGTAACAATAACAACAACAATAATAACAATGAGAATAACAACAACAACGAGAATAACAACAACAACGAGAATAACAACAACAACAATAATAATAAAAAATATAATACAAATTTTTAGTGAATGCATTGATATAAAGGGAACACTGTAAAAAGATGGTTTTCCGGCACCTTCGTGGTGGTGATTAACACAGTATAACCTTTTTCTTTTCTATTTTCTTCTGTTCTTATTCCCCAGGCCCCGTTGTGGGTCGTTTAACCTGTGCCCGGGTGGGCTAATTCCCGCAAAAAAAAAGTAAATGGACTGTAGACAAAGAACGCGAACGATGTGTACTGGCAGAAGGGCGATATTTGTAAATACCTTCACGGATCACCTGAAGAATGGTCACCCCAGAGTATTCACCTGAAGAATCATCACCCCCAGCTCGCTCTAGGGTGATTATTCTTCAGGTGATCCATCTTCACTTCACAAAATAAGATAATTAAGTAACTACACCATTATATATAAATACTTTCCTGTAAACATGCTGATCTTGACCTAATATTGAGACGACTGACCAGACAATGGGTAGACTAGAAAAACTATTAAATTATATGTATTCCACGTATAACACTCTTGGGCCTTACCTCCACACGGGTATATATAGGTTAAACACGTGTCGTTCACTATATAATGTTGTAAATATCTCATATGTGTCGGTAAACAAGTACGATATTTTCCCCATGGTGTTAGTACAGTACCCTGGTCAGTATGGTAACAAGACCAATACCTCTCGTCTTCTTGTGGGGGGTGGTGGTGGCGGTGATGGTGGTGATGGTGGTGGTAGTGGTGATGGTGGTAGTGGTGGTGGTGAAGGTGGTGGTGGCAGTAGTGGTAATTGGTGGTGATGGTGGTGGTGTAGTGATGGTGGTGGCTGTGGTGGTGGTGGCTGTGGTGGTCGGATTTATGTTAGCTGTGGTGGTGAGAATTTGGTATGATAGTGGTGAGGTGGTTATGTTGGCTGTGGTGGTAGTGATGGGTGGTGGTAGAAGTGATGAAGTGGTGATGGTGGCTGTGATGGTGGGTGGCTGTGGTGGTGGTTATGTTGGCTGTGGTGGTGGTGGTTATGTTGGCTGTGGTGAGGGTGGTTATGTTTGGCTGTGGTGGTGGTGGTGGTGGTGTGAGGTGGTGGTGGTGGTGGTGGTGGTGGTAGTGATAGTGGTGGTGGTTATGTTGGCTGTGGTGGTAGTGATGGTGGTGGTAGAGTGATGGGTGATGGTGGCTGTGATGGTGGTGGCTGTGGTGGTGGTTATGTTGGCTGTGGTGTGGTGGTTATGTTGGCTGTGGTGGTGGTTATGTTGGCTGTGGTGGTGGTTATGTTGACTGTGGTGGTGGTTATGTTTGGCTGTGTGGTGGTGGTGGTGTGGTGGTGGTGGTGGTGGTGTAGTGATAGTGGTGGTGGTGGTGGTGATAGTGGTGGTGTGAGTGATGGTGGTGGTAGAAGTGATGGTGGTGGTAGTAGTGATGATGGTGGCTGTGGTGGTGGTGGGGTAACAACTGGTCTCATCCCTCATGCGTCATCTCCATATTCGGAACTTTATCACACCACCAACCTAAACGCCCCCTCCCCTCAGCCCTCTCTCCTGTTACTACCCTCACCATCCTTCTCCCTCACCTAACCTAACCTCACCTAACCTAACCTAACCTAACCTCACCTAACCTAACCAATCCTTCTCCAGGCTACCTAACAAAAACACTTTCTTATCCTTATCATAAATAGAAAAGTTATGTTTATACACGTAATTACAAGCAATATAACTACAGGTAATAAGGAACAGGTAGTTCTTAATGTGAGAGTATGGCTGCTGCTGCTGCTTTGTACACCTGGACTGTGAGTTAGGTTAGGTTAGGTTAGGTTAGGTTAGGTTAGGTTAGGTTAGGTTAGGTTTATACATAAATATTCACTTGGAAAAATCACAAAAGTGGGTTAATTAACTTTTTTATCACGGTTACTGTTCTAAATATCCCTCTGTTCTACACTCGATATTATTCCAGCTTGTCTACCTTCACCATGACCCCAGGACAAGTTTCTAGACTGGAAGATGTGGTTGTGTCTACTGCTAAATGGCGACCTGGAAAAAAAAATAACTTCTCCAGCTATAGTAGAGTTTCATGTAACTTTGCTGATGACTAAGTGAGTCAGTCAGATGTGTTATCACGCCACCATATAAGGGGAAAATTAATGTACGAACCTTTAAATATTTAGACCACAAGCCATCAACGACCCCCTACCCTCCAATATATCTTACCGAGTGTCTGGCTCATCCACGTGAGCTTGGTAACTACCTACCCTATAACCTCTCTCTCTCTCTCTCTCTCTCTCTCTCTCTCTCTCCTCCTACCCTACCCTACCCCCCTATCCCTATCCCCCACCCCATGTTCCTTGCACCTTCCCTCTCTCCAAGTCACGTGATGCTGGAGGTTGCCGCTAGGGGATAGAGTGAGGCAGTGTGGGGTGGTGTTCACGTGGCCTCGTTAGTTTGTTGGTTGGTGCATAGAATCAAATCATATGTTTCTTCCTTTATTAAGAATATTTGGCGTTTCATTTTCTCGTTTTTATTGCAGGAAACATTATAAAACGGACCTTTATTTTTGTTATGCTTAATGAGATGATTTTGAACTTTCTGTTAATGTTCTGATTTTCATTTATTGGTGTTTATTAACAAAAAACATTTCCCACGATTCTTTATCTAAAAGAATCGTGCTTGATGTTACTTCTTTCATTTATTACTTCTGGTGATAATTTAGGAATACAGAGATAGTGAAAAAGATCTTTGGAATAATGACATCAGAGCTTTTCAGTCGAGCTGAGGTACAATGGGAATCATAAGCAGGTGAGTCTTAGGTTAATATTATGGAAGGGCGCCAGTGGGAGCATCAGACGAGCGAACATTGGTTTAGAAGTTACGATGAGCTACGATGTGGACGGAGGCTAAACACATAATCCTTGACCTTTGTATTTTATTTCAAATTAAATCTCAAACGTGATAAATTTGGGACATTACACATATCAAGAAAATACGAATAGAGGAAACTGCAGTATACCTTTGTGGCCCATACTGTTTATACCCAAAACCTTTATTTAATTATTATCTGTCTAAGCTATATTTGTAATTTCCCAATGAGTTCGAAATAATAACAGTGTTTGATAAGCTTTTCCCACTTATCCACATCCCTTAGTTCCGAGCTAACATTGACCTAATTCCTTCCTTGATCTAAATTTCTCAGTTTCGTAACAGAGAAAGTACATACAAAGTTAAGTTAGTCACTCCCAAAATAAGACTACTCTCTGGGCACAGCTTTTGTACCAATCATCATAAAATCGCTCCAGCAAGACCTTTGTCGTAGCTAGGGTGCAGGGTGACCCACAGACCCCGGCAACAAAGACTCCTCCATAAGCTGTCATTCTTTCTCTCTGTTTAACACAAGAGTAGCAACAAGATAATGGAACAAGTGTCACTACATCTAACGCTGACCTGCCGCCTTCCTCGACTCTCATGGCTGTCACTGTTAAACTTATCTCTGTGTCAAGAATTACGATACATGTAGATTAATTTACCATCTCTCATACCTTGACACTTGGGACAGTTACCAAGGTGTATCTCTAATTATAGTATGAAGGAAGTACTGTTTTAATCCAATAATAATGAGTAATGAAAAAAATATAAAGATAACATAAACAACAATGATGATAATGTAAACACAGAAGTACACCAAAATAAACATTATACTGTAAGTGTTCATATAACCTGTATGGAGTTCTCCCCCCCCCCCACCCCCCCACCAGAGTGATATCAGCAGACACGCGACCTGGACACGTGGATCTTGCTTCTTTATTCCCAGTCAGTTAAGAACACCGAGAGTTTTACCTTGGAATAGTATTAAAATCTTTCTGCGAGGTGAAAAAAATCTAATCGATCCAACCTCATCTGTTTTTCTTGAACACAGGTGAGTGAGTGACCTTGTGAGGAGAGATCAATGCAACATGTGTGTGTGTGTGTGTGTGTTCAGGGGAGGGGTGGGGGATGTTGCTCGGACCACCCGGTGCACAGTCTTAGGGCCCATGTCATGTGTGTGTGTAAAGTTTCAGGTAACTAACTGCTTCTATTTTGTAGCTATGGCTGAAACACACACACACACACACACAAACTTACCGATTTGATTGAATAGTGATATTTTACAACTACTACTACTATTAATAATAATAATAATAATAACACTAGATAAAACAGCACAACACAAGGTAAGAACATAAGAACATAAGAAAATAAGGAGTCTGCAATAGGCCGGTTGGCCTGTGCATGGCAGCTCCTGTCGAGAGTTACAACCACTCTCTATCATCCATGAATCTATCTAGCCTCCTTTTGAAACTTTCCAGAGTTCCCGCACTTACTACAAAGTTGTTAAGCTTGTTCCACTCGTCCACCACCCTATATGTGAACCAGTTTCTTCCTATCTCCCTCCTAAACCTAAACTTATCGAACTTGAATCCGTTGCTCCGAGTCCTATCCTGCTCGGATAATATAAGAACTTTATCTATATCCCCTTTATTGATTCCTTTCACCCACTTAAATACTTCTATCATATCTCCCCGCACTCTTCGTCTTTCTAGGGAATGCAAGTTAAGTTTCTTTAGCCTATCCTGATTTGGAAAGTTTCTAAGTCCCGGAATCATTTTTGTCATTCTTCGCTGCACCGACTCTAGTGAATTTATATCCATTCTATAATATGGGCACCAGAACTGAACCGCATAATCGAGGTGCGGCCTGACTAGCGCAAGATATAGTTGCAATAAGACCTCTGCACTCTTGTTACTTACACTTCTAGATATAAAACCCAATACTCTGTTTGCCTTATTTCGAGCATTAACGCACTGTTTTCTAGGCCGCAGGTCCGGGCTTACAAGTACCCCTAGGTCTCTTTCACAAGTCGACTTCTCTAGGTTGATGTTGTTAAGGCTGTATACATTATAAGTATTTGTTCTTCCAATACTAAGTACGCTGCACTTGCTGGTAGAGTGGATCGACCAGTAATCACAAGGACCAAGGCTGATCATGACCCTGCTATCACGTGTGTGTTGATGACGGCTACAACAGTGTTAATAATACCATACACCCACGTTTCCTCTACAGACTACATAAATTGGCTTTGTATCCACAGTATTGATTGGTCGCAGGATTCTTTTGAAGCTCCTTGATTGGCCAAAAGCAGTCGGCCATTGTGCTCTACATTACGGGATGAAATATGATTCTCTTATCACCCTGAAGGGCTAAAGGCTGCTGCAGACACTGAATAAATATTAAGCAGTTAAATACCCTTATGTGCGTTGGTCTCACCGTGTGTTTGACCTCGAAAGAAAATATTACCGTACTAGACTGTCACACACTGTTCAGAGAGGCAGGTAACACGCTAAGGACATCACTTTATTTACCGTCAAACATTTTTATTATTATTTTTGTTTTACATATATAATATAAAACATGACTAGATACAGTAGACAAGACGCTAGACCCACAAAATAATGATTGGCAAAATAATAACAGGCAAAATAATAACAGGCAGGGCCGTCCCTAGGAGGGTGCGGGGTCCGGGGCATCTCAGCCACTGCGGGGCCCCAGATTATGCGGTCAGAGGAACTCACCCCCACCAACCCCCATGGGACTGTCGCTATGGGTGGTAAGGTCACGGTTGCTATGGTGGCGTAAGCCGTCAGGTCAGATTAACCAGTCAACAGGTAATGTGTCCGAGGTCACTGGGTCGAGTGCTGGGCCCCGCGGGGCCCCGGGCGGTCGCCCCTGTTCGCCCACCCCCCCCCCCCCTAAAGGACGGGCCTGATAACAGGTAAAATAACAATAAACAAAATTATAAAATAGAGACACGAGGGTATTTTCCTCGGGCAGTAAACCTGAGATTATGAAAGGGATTTAAGCCAACGATGAACAAGAAAAAGAGGAAGACAAGTCATCCGAGCAGTGCACCGTGTTCATATAGCGAGTACCTGGGTTAGTTCTCCTGGGTTAGTTCTCCTAGGTTCGTTCTCCTGGGTTAGTTCTCCTAGGTTAGGTCTCCTATGTTAGTTCTCCTAGGCTGGGAGGTGTGGGGGGTGGGGGCGTCATATATGGTGCACCTAATCAACAAGAAGCAAACTTAAAAAATAAATAACAAATGGAGACACCGAATGAGAACACCTCCCAAAAAAAAAAAAACGTAAAATACTTTGGGTAGAAAATATAGAGGAAAGGATTTTATATACCAAAGAATGGTTAAAGAGGGAAAATATATATACTTTTTATTATTGATGAAAAAAACTTATAACGAGAAAGAAAGACTGATGGTCTATATTGAAGGCTCTAATGAAACAGCTTAAAGTTGTAGGGAACAAAGCAACACATTCTTTACCTTTAAACAGGTGATTGTGGATGTAATTACCATCTGTAGGACACACACAGCTTTATACTACGTTATATAAGAGTGTTAGTCTGTTTCGTGGTGGTGAAGTACAGCTTATGTGATGTTCTCTCTCGCCCCTTTGTCTGATAACCAAACAATTTAAACGGGATAAATTGTTTTCATGAGTTTTCTACCTTTTTTTTTTTTACTTCAGTCAGCCATAAAACACCTTATATGACCACGTTACGTTGAAGGTCCCGCCTATGTTAAGTAACGTTCGGTGTGTCTAGTCCTTGAATGGGTGATCTCCTGTGTTGGATTTTAAAAAGATATCGGGTGGTAGTGCAAGTGTATTTTATTTGCCTCTCATCGCTACGACCCGGATTCGATTCTGTTTCGATATGAGAAGGATGTTGTCCAGTGTGTACGGTCATCCAAGAGGTAGAACAATATATATTACTACGTGTTGTAAGTCATACACTATTTCACATCAGGGGGCGAGTTGCTGTAAGGTGTAGATATTTTTTTTTTTTTGCTGACTATCATATTGACTCAAGTCTTCATATACATTTTCCCCTCTTGGTCCTCGTCACCGTTTGATCACCTTGAGACTCCCAGGATCCGCCCCACAAGCTCTCGTATTGTTAGTCGTCGGAGCTCACCTTGGCAAGGTCGTCTGGCCACACCAAGACAAGCCACGAATTAAATTATTTTTTTTCCTATAGTCCCGAAACAGTTCCGAGACATCAATGGGATAGTTACGAATCTTCTGAGTGTCGACCCGGAGCAAGTAAGATTATTTGTTTGACAATTATAAACGATACGGATTAACACTACATAACCACTGTTCTCAAATTAACATATCAAATGGAGTGTTTTAAAACTTGTTGATCTTTCCCTGATTAGAAGGTAATTTTTTCCCCAGGGTCAGAATAGTCCTATAAGACTGGACTAATGTACCGCCGGGAGCTATGTCAACCTTGCCTGGAATGTTGGGACGTCGTTAACACTGAGGCTGCACCACTAACCCCTGGGGGGAGAACTACAGGTTTGGCTCAAGTTGTTTACTAATTAAAACTAAAACACACATTCCTGAGTAATCATCTAACTGCTGGTACTCATGCGACTGATTGTTCGCCGTCACCCATATTGTAGGTGACGTCATTTGTTATGGCGCCGGTGATAGTTCTACTTAACATTTTTTTGGTCAGTCAATAGTTGGTAAGGTAAGGTCAGGTAAGGTAAGGTAAGGTCAGGTAAGGTAAGGTCAGATCAGGTCAGGTTAGGTTAGGTCGTTTTTGCTCTCTACCGCCTCCATCACCAGGCGATTTTTAATGATATTCTGGTACAGCGTCACATAATTAAGTGATGTATTAACATTTCTCTCTGACTCACTAGAGTGAAAACTCATAAGTTGCCAGACTCAATTCCGTCAAAATTTGGCGGAGTCTATCAGGCGGGAACACTGGAGAAGGCAGTGTAGTGGGGTGTCGTGGGGACTGCGTCAGTAAGACAGGTGCTTCACAATGCAAGAACAAGAACAAAAAACAATCAAGCGCTGGATGAACACACGCAGCCAAACTGTATACATACAGACAGTGTCATGATACCCCAGCAAAATTTCATGTTATTTGGAGTAAAGCCAATCTATATAAGTACCACTTTCCTCACTCTCTAAAAACAGAACTTCTTGCGTGTCAATAAATCGTTACAGTTACAGAAAATTTATAAGAGTACTATTAGGCGAACTGGTAGTGAAATATAATGCACAGACGGACAAGGTCAATCAATAACGTCCCATATATTTGCATAACTGTCGTTATTTTAATTATGTATTCTAATTTGTCCATTTCAGATTAAACTTAAAACCGATTTTAAAGACACGAACGTTCCAAAAGTGTTGAGGTACATGAGTTAGAATGCTGTAACTTGTCTTGATGTTCGAGTTGCACCAAGGACAACAAATTGGTTAAGAACGTCTTAGCCACAGCCACCAAACTGGCGTCAGGACTCCGACACATCACTTACCAAGAGAGAGTCGAACGTCTACAACTGTCTAGTATATCCTACAGAAGGGTAAGGGGTCGACATAGCAATAGTTTATAAGCACCTCAAGGGACATTATTCAGTCAAATGCACATATCTGCAGTTAGCGGATGGCCGACCACTGAAGGGCACAAATTCAAGTTAAAATACA
This sequence comes from Homarus americanus, assembly GCF_018991925.1. Classification (NCBI taxonomy): domain Eukaryota; kingdom Metazoa; phylum Arthropoda; class Malacostraca; order Decapoda; family Nephropidae; genus Homarus; species Homarus americanus. Next base: position 2,530,916 of record NW_024712913.1, read on the forward strand.
GAATAAAAAGCTATCAGTCCCCCCCCCAAAAGATGTCAGAGCTAACTTTGGAGTAAGAGTTATGAACTGTAGGAATAATTTGCCAGAGAATGTTGTTGACAGCACCAAGTTTGGCTCAGGACTTGCTAACAGTGCATACCATAGAACTGACTGACCGACAGACCGGCCGGCCGGCAAATACGCTGACAAGAGGTAAAAACGATGAATAAAATAGAAATAAAGTAACAATGATTGAATCCTCGTAAGCCCCAGTGTAATGTCACCTTATATTCAAGATTTAGACCTTTTAAATTCGGCTCCCAGGGTAATAATGCACATTCGAACAGAGAAACAGAACTAGGACAAAATCTTCCTGATCAAGTAAATTTAGGGTCCATTATGACTGAGACCCATTAATCCTGTTATTTTCAAGGTATAGGAGCTAACGTGATCAACTTGCTAACGTGTTAAGGCAATTTATCATCTCAATCTGAGCTAAGCAGAGGAGAAATGGTTCCCACACTTGCGTCACGAGGATAAGAATGTGACGAGCAGAAACATCAGCAGGAAGCGGTTACCACCTCAGCAGGAACTACCAGTGAGATCATCCTGCTGATACATCACGCTCTCCCTGCCGGGCTGTGTGGTGGGCTGGGCCGGGCCGGGCTGTGTGGTGGGCTGGGCCGGGAAGGCTGTGTGGTGGGCTGGGCCGGGTATTTATTGTGTTAACTATTTTCCTAGTCTTGTTAATTCTGTCTCATTGCACCAGTAACGTGTGTGCACTGTATGGAGATTGCGGTTAATTACGGTATTGGAAAAATGTTTGGACAAATATGGACGTAGAATTCTACAACATAACTGATACGTGCACGAACCAACTTGCCAGTGTCTTAAAGTCTACATTACCCTTCGCCTCAGAGATGATAATGCGAAGAGTTAAAAGAAAATAATGATAATATTTTCCGTGAACTGTGATTATTGTCTTCTACCACCACCTCATATTTTATTAGGATTCATTTTACATTTATTCTTTTCTTCATAAATATGTTTACTCGCCGAGGCAGGAGTTGTTTGAAAATGACTTGAACGCCAAAACATTACAATTTAAATCTTCCCTCGAGCTCCACAGGCGATGGATGTGAGCCAGGTACAGTGTGTGTGTTATAGAATAAAAGTCGAACACCTCCAGTACCCTCCCTCATGGTTGCCGACAGTGCTAAAAGCTTGCTGATTAACCTCCCAACACTACTCCAGCTACTGTTACTATCCGTGGAATAATTCATGAAAAAAAAAGAGACCACAAAATTGCTAATTCGGGTCATGGCTGAGCTCCAAGGATGGATCAGTGTCCTTGTTGAGTTTCTAATAAGACAAAAAAAATCAAGATTTATCGCGTTAATAAGACACGTGATGGTGGACGAGAGATTTCATAACTTCTCGGGGACTCGTTTAGAGATACATATTATGGATAACTGGGTCTGTCATTCGTCGTTTCTGCTTCGTAAACTCGGACGTTCATGAGTAAGGAACACTGAGAGAGATGATCTGGTAACACAACATTATCAAAAAGTATGTCGAGCTTCATACGAGTTGGGATTTTGAACCTCGTAATCCTGTAAAAAAAAACAATCCGTCCCATTTTGTACACTTAGATAAGACTGTACTATTACAATTTGGTACAACCTTTAACAAACGTCTTTATTTTTTAAACTCAATCTTATCGCCAATAAAACTTTTTTGTGTGAAGATGAATAATTGTGATTGGAATAGTTAACTAATTTCCAACTTAACTAAAATTTATTTGTTTAGTGATAAGACCTAACAATGTGATTAAGATCGTCTACATACTCGCAAACAATATTTTATGTGATGGTGTATGAGTGTAACAACAGCAAAATTAACATGGGAGTAAAACTAAGGCTAAAGTTATATGTGATGATTTGTCAAACTAACTTCCGATTAAGTTAAATCTGATAGTGGAAGCATAAACAGGTTAAAATGAGTTAATAAGACCATTCAAGATCACAGAAGTGTATGTCTGTCAGCAGAACAATTGTTGACTGTGCAGGTAATGGTTGAGACACTCCGGCAGGTCTGGAAAATTCACGAAACAGAATAAAAAAGACTCGAGAGTTTTGATATTATTGTGAAATACATTTTTGTCACCTGATCTCCTTCATCAGGTAAATTAAAAAAAAATTCCCATTACTGTTCGCCGTTTTGTTGTCATCAATTAGTCTTCGTCATCGCTTCATCCTCTCCACACTGCCGCAATCAATAATGTTTTGAATTATTCTAAGAAACAATTGCTCAAGTTACCAGAATGCTCCTCAAGCCTTAAATAATTAACAACTTGTGCATGAGGCTTGACAGAGCAACACCAGCCAACACTACCAAGAAACTTCCAGCCATGAACCACAACTCGAGTCATTCATTGCTTCTAATCCTGCTAAGATGCAAGACAATGCTACAAGAGGCTAAAAACCCCTTCTACAACAACCTTACTGAACGGTAACCTGTAGCAACTGGATTTTAATCGCTTATCAAATTATATGGTTCTCACTGTACATTGTATTGTAATAAATTGCCGCACACATTTCATGAAGTCTTGCTTGTCGTAATGCCCAGTGTCTTCACCACAGTTAGTTAGGTACAGCAATAGATTAAGCGGTGTCTTGTGAGATAAACGACTTATTATTATTATTATTAGGAAACAACAAATAAATAGAGAACTTCAAAACAGACAACAAACTAAACCTGGAAGCACTCACGCCCCATTTTATTTTAACATTCGGTGCAGCGAGTCAGAAGAGGAATCCCGAACAAGTGATTAGTTTGGAGTGACCGAGGAAATGCGTTCATCAAAGCTGTTATTTGAGTTTGACAAATTCATTTGATAAGTTACCCGGTGTTCAGGATTCCTCTTCGGTCTTGCTGCACCGAAAGTTATTTAAAAAAAGGGGGGGGGCGTCAATCGATAGGAGCCTCAAGACGAAACAATGCAGAACATATTTGGAAGGCTCAACCAACCTGCAGCTGATTGATAATTGCTAATGATGACGAGTTTGATGATGATTGATATGATGATGATAATATGATTATTTTTTGAGGGGTAATTATCTCTCGTGCCATTTACCCACCTGTATGAAGAACCTCATTTGAGCTACAACAAAAAAGTGATCTTCCCGCCAGGTAAGGTCGTGTTAAGGATTGTGTTACCGAGTTGCTGTGAGTCAGCTTGACCCCTCCCTCAACACCTGGATACGACTCCCTTCGCACCTGGACCTATTACCCAGAGTATGGACCCCTCCCTCCCTCCCTACCCCAATCTCTCCCTCAAAGAATGGACTCCTCCCTCACTCAATGCATAGACCCCTCCCTCCCTCCAACAGTCTCCTCTACAATTGACCCTCCCTCCTCCCTACCCCAATCTCCTCAAAGAATGACTCCTCCTCCCTCACTCAAGGCATAGACCCCTCCTCCTCTCCCTACTTTTGTTGATAACTAAACATCTTGTCCTCCTTCATAACACGGCTAAATTGATGAGTCACTTGGTGTTATCATTTATTCTAAGCTCAATCAAACGACGTTCTTTACACTCCGGAAGTCAATCAGGAATAAGTATTTTAATCATAAAGCCGACGTCAACAACAGAAGACATCATAACAAACTTTAAATATCACCCGAGGTAATCAGTTTAATATACAGGGTGCACATCTTGGCTCTCAGGATCAGTGCTGGCCGGCCGGAAGTGCTCGTGTGTGTGTGTGTAGGTGGGAGCAAGATACACCCAGCTGACCGCCGCCTCAAAAAAAAAACAGGGATGCGGGAACAGGTGTGGCACACAGTGTGATTGTAGGGGAGCTTATAAGGCAATGTGCTACTCCCTTCAGCCCTGTGACTCACATCTCTAGGTCTAGTAGGGTGTGGTCAGCCTTGTTCTAGTATCTAATAGGGTGTGGTCAGTCTTGTTCTAGTATCTAATAGGGTGTGGTCAGTCTTGTTCTAGTATCTAATAGGGTGTGGTCAGCCTTGTTCTAGTATCTAATAGGGTGTGGTCAGCCTTGTTCTAGTATCTAATAGGGTGTGGTCAGTCTTGTTCTAGTATCTAATAGGGTGTGGCCAGCATGGGTTCTTAAAAAGTAAAGTGTGAAAAGTCAGGTTGTGTTTCGTAAGGTATGACTGCTAGTTCTGTCAAGTAAGGTGTGGCTGCTCGTTCTAATGTCTAGTAGGTGTTGAGTTACCTGGGTCTTGTGTCAGGTAGGTCAGGGTCAAGTCTAATAAGTTGTAGTGTGACCAAAAGTGGAGAGGAGAAGGACGGGGGGCGGGGGGTCAGGGGAGGGGGGGGGGGGGAGGGGGGAGAAGGGGGGAGGTCAAGGGAGAATGATAAAGAAAATAGATGAATGTATAAAGTACAGACACGTGACAGGCAAGAGACTTGGGTAACAAAGCAACATCGTATGAGGTGGGAAGAAGCACTGAGGGCCCACGGGAGAACTGTCGCGTGTCCATCTATCTGACTCACATTAAAGCGATTTATTTAGAGATATCATTACTGTATCTGCATATGTACATAATAGTCAACAACATAAATTTCTGCATCTGTACAGTGTTATACAATATGATACAACGGTCCAAGGTTTCTGACATACATACGGGTTTTATAATGTATTCCTGTTAATTTTTCTCTATTTCCTATACGTGCGTAGTAATAACATAACAACAATACATTATTTAGTAGAGTGATTTTCTCTAAGTATGATCGTAATGACATGTAGACCAAGACATCGGTGCTGTCTGGACTCTTAACATGTGATGGGTGCCAAGGTGAGAGCCATGCGGATACTCACGTTTCTAATACAATTTTAGGAACAGTTCAATAGCAATCGGGATGTCACTAAGTTCAGCTGTGATACTTACTGGGGCCACTGTCTTTGTTGATGGTTAAATTTTACGAGATCAATTCGATTTTTTTTTAAAGAGAACCGTATATTGCTCAGCTGGATAATACTTGCGCACTAATAACTTGACAGCTTGCATTATGACCAACACTTAAAGAGATGGCACTCAATAAGTAATTAGTGTTTCGTAGTCAGGCCAAAGTCTCGTCGTAATATACAGTGAGTCAACGCCATACCCTCGCCGGCCTGTCGTTAAACTCAACTGTTTTACATATTTACGGACCAACAAAGGAGCGATATACCTGTTCTCTCTCAAACTGTCTATGACACGTGATGTCTGGCTCACATGCTTCACACTCTTGTTCGAACGTCCACTCCGCTGCCTGTGTATCGCGTCCGGCTTGCATGTAAAACAGAGAAAAATCCTGAGGTAATACCGACAGTGTGAGCTTCAATTCGCTCCTCTGACTGTTGTGGTCAGCGAGTGTACAGGATATGAAATGTCCACGCCAAGTCAACACAAATCCCACCAAAATTCTTCATAAATGTATTAACAGTAGAGAAGGTCAGTAATGGAGGAACAGGTTAAACTCAACGGTCTCACCATATAAGCCTGCAACCGAAAGCATGAGGTGGGCGTCTGGCACTGCTTCTCCAGAGTCTTTCGGGTGTGGCTGCTCGCTCTGGCGCTGATGTTCTTGCCAAGATCCTCAGACTTGGATAACAATGTCACACATTGAGAGGCAAAGTTAATTAGTCTTTGGGGCATATTACTGCTATCACAACTTACTGAAATGCAACTGATTAATGCGTTTTGGTTAGGATCAGTCTGTCATATCAACCAAATGTGAGAAGGACCTGGGTGTGTGTGTGTGTGTGTGTCGACAACGGACTGAAGTTCTCGGACCATTGTGAGAAAAAGGTCAATCAAGTAACTAAGCTCGTGGGTCTTAAAAGAGGAGCGTTCAGATACCTTGATGGTCCGTCCCTCGTAACGCTCTTCTAAAGTGATGTGCCTCCCCGTTTGGAATACTGTCAACCCGTCTGGTCCCCGAGATATGCTAGAGATTGTCAGTTGATAGAAAACGTCCAAAGGCGGGCCACCAGACTGGTGCCTGCACTACGACACATCAGTTACCCAAAGAGATTAGAACGCTTGCAAGGGGTGACTTAATAGAAGTTTATAAACACCCCAGAGGACATTATTCAGTCGAGTGTTCATACCTGAAGCTGGCGGATGCTCGTTCCACTAGAGGTCACAACTTTAGGTTGAAGAAGCCACAACTTCAGAAAATTATCAGGCCAAACTTTTTCGGAGAGAATTGTGAATTCTGACAAAAGTGTTGAGATGGCACCGGGTGTGAGCTCGTTCAAGATTAGACTTGAGCAACACTGACGCAGGTACAAGTATATTCCGGAACCAATACATGTCCAGTGCTTGCCAACAGTGCGTAACAGATGTGGCCGACCGACCACGCTGCTAACAAGCCGATCAGCGAGGAAGAGGATAAAGTAAAGTAACAGTTATATAAAACTGATTACTTTTAACTTTCTCAATTTATATGTTAAACAAAATAATAGGTAACGATACAATAAAGTGTTGATAAGTATTATGCTTGAGACTTAAAAGATTTCTACCGTGGGTGTAATAACATAGGCGAGCTAAGTCTATCTATTTGGGGTGTGGGTCCCGTGTCCTGTAAGGCTTGAGCTGTCTCATGTCTCGTGTAGAAAAGAGTTAAGTAGGCGTGTGTTGCTGGCAGGGGAGGGTGTGGTGACGGGTACCCCAGATAGGTAAAGATAACTACCAGTTATGTCACACATACTATATGTTCTTACAGTAACTGACTCACTGGACGTACGTGAGAGAGAGAGAGCAAGAGACTTCTCCATGATGAGTGAGGGCGAGAGATTCCTCCATCAATGGCCTCACCATAAACACAATATCAGGTGTAGAGATGTTACCTATGTGAGGGTCGTCAAGTGTGGAGATGTTACCTATGTGAGGGTCGTCAAGTGTGGAGATGTTACCTATGTGAGGGTTATCAGGTGTGGTGAAGAGTTACCTATGTAAGGGTCGTCAGGTGTAGAAAATTTACTTATGTGAGGGTCGTCAGGTGTGGAGAAGTGTTACCTAGTTAATATCAGGGTACGTCGGGTGTGATGGGTGTTACCTGGTCTACGTGGGGTACGTCAGGTGTGTTGGGTGTTACCTTGGGGGGAGGGGAGAGGGGGGGCATTACTCTTGGTATTATTAATTAAGGTGTGACTCCTCTCTACGTCATTCAGGTGTGCATCAGGAGTTTGAATTAAATATAAGTGTGTGTGTGTGTGTGTGTGTGTGTGTGTGTGTGTGTGTGTGTGTGTGTGTGTGTAATATGGTAAAAAAAAGGCCACAGTGAGACAGGAGAACAGCAAAGAGACAGGCAGGCAGACAGACAGACCATCAACTGATCTCCTAATCTCTAAGTATTTCCTCCTGATTATCCGCCTGACATCACCACCACCAACCCCCGGCATGTTTTTTGGGGGGTTTGGTGAGGATGGTGTTATGGTGTGCCTAGTATGGTGAGGATGGTAGGATGGTGTTACGGTGTGCCTAGTATGGTGAGGATGGTAGGATGGTGTTGTGGTGTCGTCAGTATGGTAAATATGGTGTTCTGGTGTCGTTATTGTGACGTGGTGCCATGTAGGAATTACGGTTTGTTGCTCGTTAGATAACCACACAAACGACCTTGTTAGAGGCCAACCTACGGTCCCCGCTGACCCTTTGAGCACGATGGTTTAAATTTGAGGACGATGGTTTAACCTTTTGAGCATGATAGTTTAACCCTTTGAGAACGATGGTTTAACCCTTTGAGCACGATGGTTTAACCCTTTGAGAACGATGGTTTAACCCTTTGAGCACGATGGTTTAACCCTTTCAGGACGATGGTTTAACCCTTTGAGCACGATGGTTTAACCCTTTGAGCACGATGGTTTAACCCTTTCAAGACGATGGTTTAACCCTTTCAGGACGATGGTTTAACCCTTTGAGCACGATGGTTTAACCCTTTGAGGAAGGATTAACTGATCTGTATTAAACGACTCTGTTTATATATCCTGAATCTCTACGAAGGATCATATTATTTATATCTACAGGAAAAAAAATAATAAAAGAAATTCTAAGTAAATCAGTTTATTTCTGTCTGTCAAATGCTTACATAAACACACACACAGACAGAGGTGTTAATGACGTACTATACAAACTGACACACGTTACCCCATTAATCTCAACAAATCCTTCAACATCTTATTTATCTTATTTGTGACAGAAGTAAAAATATTATAGAATGGTTATCTTGTAAAGGATGTATTTGTATGTTCTAGTAGGAGGAAATATTGTTGGTGTATAACCACGTATCATTTCTTGTCCCTTAATCAGAAATGAGAGAGAGAGAGAGAGAGAGAGAGAGAGAGAGAGAGAGAGAGATTAATGGCTAAGTTACAAAATTCAATAATCTAAATTATCTCTCTCTCCTATAACGAGAGATTATACGTTATATAAATTAACTCAAGAGAATATAATCATCTTGCTGTGTCACGTCTGTATATAGTAATTACCACTACATATACCCCATGTTCAGAAAGGACAGTTTCTATAAATTTCCATATTATTTTAAATTCAAACTCATCTGTAAACAAAAACTGTCATATTGGTTAGGTTAGGTTATTATTATGACTCACGTTGCCGGATCACATGAGGGAGGCGCTCAATGGTATCTGTGAGTGTCTGTGTGTATGTCTCTAGCTCTCATTCCGGAAGAAAACTCGATAACGGAAGGGAGTTACTCTGTTCATACATGGCATATTGCATCCACTATGACACCCCCCCCCACTCACGATTATATGTTTTTACAAGTCATAAGGTGTTTGGTCAGCTTCCACACAGCTGAGACGCCCCAGTTCCCTCCCCCTCCCGCCTTATATACCTTCCTGGCCAAACATCCTTCCCACCCCTCACTCCTCACTCACATCCTCTCGTGGGCTTCCTTCCTCGCTGATTCCTATTACACTTATTTATCCTCGTGTTTAATTTGTACTTTTTTCTTCCTTTTTTTATTCTTTCTTTCTTTCTTCCCATTATATTTATCTTATATGCGTCTATACCTTTTTTTCTTATAATTTAATTGCTCCCTTTCTCCTGTCCTCAAATTATTAGCTGTTGCACGGGGTTTTAGAAGTTGTTATTTTGTTCTGGTATTTCTGTTCTTGTTAGTGAGCTTATAATGTTATGATGGCTGCCACAGTTGTAAATATTAAAAGTTACTCTCAATACAAGTGAGCATTACGTCTTAAAATAATTACATAGATGATTTTGTGTTTATTTTTAAGAGTATTTGGTGGATATTTACGACATTTCTTCTTCTACTTTCTGTTCCTCGTCTCTTAATTTTCTCTCTTAATGTTTCTTCCCCATCTTTACTTTTTTTTTAAACTTCCTAATTCTCTTCTTCTCTGTTAGTGATAAGGTAAACATTATTCTTCTTCATTCTCTTCCATATTCTCTCTCCCTCTTCATTCACTTGTCTTATTATACACTTCTTTTACTTCCTTCCCTATTATGTTCCTACTCATCTCTCCACGTAAAGAAAAAAATAAATAAATAAAGAAATATCATAAATCCGTGTTCAGTAGAAAAACAACAATAACAATTATAAGATGAAGATAATAATTTTGAAAACGAAGTCGAATTATACCTGCGGCAACTGATAAGCATTGAGTATTGGCAGCGAGAACAACAACTCCTAATGGACTACTACGCAGTTATACACACTTACGTTGACAAATTAAAATGTAGTGCACTCTTGTTAATAGATACGATTACTTTTGATGGAAATTCTAATCCTTCGTTTGCTCTGTGATTTTAACCTGAAGTAAACAAAGAGAAGAGCTGTGTGTGTGTGTGTGTGTGTGTGTGTGTGTGTGTGTGTGTGTGTGTGTGTATGTGTGTGTGTATGTGTGTGTGTGTGTCATAGCCAACAAGATGGTCTTACCTGCCTACCTACTTAACCCCGCAGCTACGTTATTTCATCTCATCTTAACTACGCTACATATTATGTCTTGGCCTCGAAAGCCAGCTGGTAACCGCGACTGGGAAAGATCGTGGATAGAATATCGAGATGGAACGGTATTCCTCAGCCTCAGTGAGAAATTAAATCAAACTAAGAAAATCACTTCAAAGAGAAACTAATATTTTTGTGTTGTGCGTATCGCTGCAGTGTTTCCATTACCTGATGAAGTAAACATTGCTTCCCTTTTAATCCAGCATTTTCCCCGAGTCTACCCTCATAGTTCGAATGTATGTATAAGAACAAAATGCTGAATAAACTGTAAACAAATTCCAAGATTTATTTACACGTTGGTAACAGCTGGAGTTTACATTAAGAGGCGATTGAACCCACAAAAATCTTACTACTTGTTGCTCAGGTAGAATGAGTTATGAGGGGTAGGGGGGGGTAGGGGGGGGGAGTTACACCTGCACCTTGGGAGAGCAGTAATCCAGTGTGGAGAAAGTGGCTGTCAAGTACTCCGGCAGCTACTCCATCAAGAGAGAGATTTGGGAAGCTCCTGTTGTCTACCACCAGAGTTCAACTTATTATTGAAGCTTGTTAAATAGACTAAATCAATTATTGTTCATGAAAATCAAGCCACAGGTCACTAGATAATACTTGAACAATATAATATACAACGAACAGAAGACTAGGATAAAACCACCAAGGCAAGAATGTGTAGAATTCATTTTCCTTACAATCTTACTGCCATTTATCAGAGTTTGTGGTTAAAACTATGTGCCTCACTGAAGCTCAGCATTAACACTGATTATCGCAATATTTTACCTTAATCAGAGAGCAGCTAAACGCTATCTACTGAACCATAAACCTTTCTTTCGAGTTTGTGTTTAAGAAATTGCAGTTTTAAAGTCACTCTTATCTTCAAACTCGGCAAGAATATCCTCATGTGGTTAAAGATAAAGGATTCCCACGATTAAGCCCTACTGAACAAGGAATCGTCGTTGTGCCTAAAAAAAATTCCTCCTCTTCCTCTCCGCTTCTCTCTCTTCCTCGCCCCTCCCTCTCTACTCAATCTCTCCCCCTCCACCCCCCCTCCAATCCCACTCCGGGAGAATAGCAGCTACACGCAGTTCCTCACGTAGGTCAGAATACCAACTTGATTACTGATGCTACGACTCACTCCATCATCAAGAGATAATCAGATGACTCATCTCCCATACACCTGAGGATGTTGTTGATGAAGCTGTCAGTACCTCCAAGCGCCCCGCCATGTACTGGGGGTGGGGGGGTGATAGGGGAGACGAGGGGTGACAGGGGGTGATGGAGGGGTGACAGGGTGATGATGGGGGAGGGGTGACGGGGAGGGGTGACGGGGAGGGTGGACGGGGAGGGTGGATTGGGGTGACAGGGGTGATGGAGGGGTGGAGCAGGGTGGTGACGGGGGGAGGCACGGGGAGGGTGACGGGGGGTGACAGGGGTGATGATGGGGGTGACAGGGTGATGACGGGGGAGGGGTGACGGGGGAGGGGTGGATGGGGAGGGTGATTGGGAGGGTGACGGGGAGGTGACGGGGAGGGTGACGGGGGGGGTGAGCAGGGGGGTGATGGAGGGGTGACAGGGTGGTGACGGGGGAGGGTAGGGTGACGGGGAGGGTGAGGGTGACGGGGGTGGGGTGATGAAGGGTGACAGGGTGGTGACGGGGAGGGTGACGGGGGGTGACGACGAGGCTATTGGACCTTTATTTCTCTATTTCGTCTGTCAACATCAGGATCTTTTAACTATCATAAGTTAGTCAACCGAAAGCGTTCAGTCGCCGTGTTTGTAAACGAGCTTGCCATAATTCAACAGTGAATAAAGTCAGGAATTACGACTCAATGAACTACCTTGGCATACCGCTATTGCCTGGCATTCTATTGCGACTTCTAATGCTGCTATTACGACTAATTTCACCTTACTGTTACTGCCATTACTATTATTACTACAGTTACGTCCACAAGCAATAAAGAAAAGTATTTATTATTGTCGATGTTACAACCAGCACCACTACTACTACAACAACCACAACCACCACCACTACTACTACAACCACAACCACCACTACTACAACCACGACCACTACTACCATCAGTACCATTACTAGTACTGTTACAACCACAGTTCTTAACTTCTACTACTGATGTTACTATTACTTTTAATTTTACTATATGTGTACTACCACTACCTCCTCTACCACTATTATCATCACCACCACCATTATACTACCACCATTATTACTACTGGTCACCTGTACTACTACTACAACAACTACTACAACTACTGTATTACTATATAAGCTGATGGTGTAAAAAAAAAAACTATTCCTACCACTCATATTCAGAGACAAGACCTCGACTGAGAGAAGACCAGAGCCATGAGTTATACGTGGCAGAGGATGAAGACCGTGAGCATAATTTCTCCACCTTCAACACCTCCCGAGGAGCTGAACTATGTGACAACGCAGTGTGGGGGGGTCAACTACCATCCCGAAATTGAAAATCTGAAGCTCGAAGAACTACAGTACAAGAACTCACCGGGGAATGCGTAGTTCAGAGGAAGCTGTTGGGACCCGAAGGGAAAGCCACCTCCACCGTGGTCGGTTTCCTCAGGGCACTTCCCAAAGAGGTTTTACTGGGATGAGACACCATTCCAGTAAAACCATACATACCAAGACCAACGATGTGCTTCCACTGTTAGCGCTACGGCCACGCAGCCAAAAAATGCCGGCTTCCGGAGGTCAGTGGTGCCACGTGCGGGACAACCGAGCACCAGCACACCTCGTGTCAAGCAACACAGACGTTGTGTGCAGTCTGTGGCGGCCCTCATTCCTCCTCCGACCGGGAGTGTCCCAAGTGAACCTGTAGGGTAACCAAGCTGCGATACGAGAAAAAAAAACTGAGCTATAAGGAGGCCATTCTTAGAGTTAAGAAACAAGGACAGAAGAACAAAAGAACAAGAACAAGAGAACAAAGAAATAGAAGAAAATAAGAAAGAAGACGAAGAAAACAAGGAAATAGTAGAACAAGAAAATCAAGAACAACATATTTGTGAGGAAAAAGACTAAATGTGGTCCCAGAAGAAGAAAAATAACAAAAGGAAGAGAACAAGAACATCGAAAACATAAGAATAACAAGACTACGGCCATAATGACATGATGTTGACGACCGGCCAAACAGACCAACCAACCTACTACTACTACTACAGTTTATTCTGATAACTATTCGTATAAGTACTAATTCGCTGTTACAACTGTTACTATTATAATATGTGCGTTTTTATCACATTAATACCCACAACCACCATCACTACACCACCATCACCACCCTACTACTCTGACTACAACTCTGCTTAGGTCTGCATTGCTCTGCCTTAGGGGAACGAGATCTTCGGCCCCAAAGCCAAGAACAGTCTCAGATATTGACTATGAGGCAACAGTCACCGAATGCCACTGACCACTCGACAACAACCAAGCCCCTGGCCACTCGACAACAACCAAGCCACTGACCACTCGACAACAACCAAGCCACTGACCACTCGACAACAACCAAGCCACGACCACTCGACAACAACCAAGCCACTGACCACTCGACAGCAACCAAACATAAATAAAACAATATATTTACAACCATCTTCCTCAATTGTTTACCAAGTTAATACTACCACAATCACCACCCAACAACAACAACTAACAACAGCTGGTTGTGATTGTGGTGGTTTATTTGTTGTTGGTTTTAATCTGTTGTTAATATAGTTTCAACACCCCCCTCCCCCCTCACTCCACCGTTTAGTTATTTGTTGAGTATCATTTAATCTCACTTCTTCTTGTTGCTTCTGTTTTTGTTGCTACTTAAGGTGACGTGTGTAACTTCATACACCACTTGCCACCTTATTTGTTGTTGTTGTTACTTGTTACTTATCAACAGGTATCATGGTGAAGTATTAGAAATGTGCATATTGTTTTCCGATGTCAATACAGTATTCTTTGGATGTTTATTGTATTATGCGAACAATAAAGAGAATCCGAAGATGATATAGATCCTTGAATTTGAGAGAGAGAGAGAGAGAGAGAGAGAGAGAGAGAGAGAGAGAGAGAGAGAGAGAGAGAGAGAGAGAGAGAGAGAGGATATAACTCTCACTTCTACCAGGGTAAGAGTGTGTGTGTGTGTGTGTTAATTTATAGAAGTTTTCGTCTCTTTCCTAATTAACAGACAGACAGACAGACAGACAGACAGCCAGACAGACAGACAGACAGACACATTCGCAAGACAAGAGGAGACACAGTGACGTCACATCCTCGGGTCTGTAATGCTCCGAGGACGAATTGAAAAAAGAAGAAAAGAAAGTCCCTGGCAGGCCCTGAGGGTATCAATGCTCCCTGACATTTCCCTCCCCGCCACGCTCTCCTCCGCCACCCTCCAGGAGTCATGCGCTCATTGTTACTGCATCATGAGTGCGTCCTGAAGTGCATTCTGTTGTTTCCATGCGTCCTAGTGCGCTGTCCCATGCATCCTAGTGCGTTGTCCCATGCGTCTTCAATTAAGTCTGGGTGTAAGTATTATTAACGAGTATTTAGTTAAGTACGTTTTTTTTTTCTTAAGGTTTAATTAGATTTGTTTGACTGGCTTGTCATACAACTACAACAATTCCATCGTATCATTGTGAGTCTTGTTGCCTTCCTTCTCTTGCCTCTAAGGACGGTTGTAGATATTATAAGCAGTTACGTTAATAAGTGTCCTTCAGTAAAGCCGCCACACCAGACATGATGTTAGTTTCAAGTATTTCTCCAAGTTGAATATTAATGTTTTATTGATAATCATGACGGATTAAAAACACATCTGCGGGGTTGGATTTTGTGTTTGAGTCTGGCTGTCTGCTCGTCTTTCTGACCGTATCCCCTAAATCACTCGAGAACGGGTTTGAGGATTGACACCAAACTTGGCAGGTTTGACCAACAAGTGACAAGGTTCATATGATAATCTTTTGGTGGAAATCGCTCCCAAAATGACCAAGTGTTTAAGCAATGATAACACGTAGTTTTTTTTTTCGGTGTTATAGAAAATGATGACATGAGACAGCCTTCAGCGGTGACTACATCAATACACAGTAACGGCATAACTAGTTGGATAGTTACCCTCCCATGGATTCCCGGGCAGGTTTTGTATCCCACTCGAATGATTAATTTACTTTTCCTCAACATAGATACAGGAATCCGTTATCAGATTCAGTCAGTTTATTCAGAAAAATCAATACAAGCTGAGAGTTAGTCAAGAAGTCCAGGTACATTCATACTCGTGACGGCACTAAAAGGTTGTCACACACCGCCATAACTTACTAGAATTGTCTTCTTAATAAAGTCACCTCCTGACTCACCTGTTCTTATCGTTAATTATACCCTTGTAGGCACGCCTTATGTTTTCTCTTTATCAAACAATCTCTCTCTCTCTCTCTCTCTCTCTCTCTCTCTCTCTCTCTCGTACACTTTTAAGACTTTACCTTGATATAAAAGATAAGTCTAAGCTAAATATGAATGAATATATACGACACCGCTTTCTCATAAATTGAATAAACAAAAACTTATTCTCTAAAAAAAAAAATCTTCTATCTTCGGGTTTTGTTTTTGATTATAGTACAGGCAAATCCTAAGTCCTCTTCCCTTACTCTCTCCTGTATGTATGTCAATCGTATGTTACTGTTATGCAATAATTACAAACACACAAATACACTAACCATCCGCATACACATCACTTGACCTCTTGACCTCTCCTCACATTCCTCCATTCCTTTTACGTCACCAATTTTTTTTTATATCTTTCCTGCATTACTCCCCCCCCCAGCCAGTAAACACCATCAGAGTCAAGCGAGAACCTTAAAAGTCCCGGGTCTTGTGCTCTCCCTAACATAGATGCTCGCTTGATACGCCATATTTACTCCACGTAATAAAATGTTACTGTTTTGTCCTCTAGTTTGCTGAGAGTCCGATGTGATAAGAGTCCAATTTGTTAGTGGTCAAGTCTACAATGTTACGGCCTGTTTGTCTACTGTCTTAGGTGTTATTGTGTGCTACAGTCATTTGTGTTAAAGGACATTGTGCATACTAAAGTTCGGTGCGATAGAGCCATGTGCCAACACCCACCCACCACCACCACCACCACATACTTTATTATCACACACACACTAACAACCACTACCACCACACACCCTAACAACAACAACCACCACGTACACACACTAACAGCCACCACCACACACACTACCAACCACCACACACCCTAAAACAACAACCACCACGTACACACACTAACAGCCACCACCACACACACTAACAACCACTACCACTGTATCGAGAGACAGAGAGAGAAAGAGAGAGTCAAAGAGAGACAGACAGACAGACAGTGTGTGTAACTGGTTGGTTGTGTTGAGTGGCGTGTGAGATAACTGTTATTACTCTTAAATAGTTTATCATCACAGTCGTTAACATCATCATTATGTCTCCTCGTCATCACATCACCTAATACTCCACATTTCTCTCTCTCACTTTTTACGTCTGTGTCCATGGGAGGGGCGAGGGGGGGAGGGGAGAGGGGGTGGGGCGCGGGGGAGGGGAGATGGGTGTGGGGCGGGGAGAGGGGATAGGGGATGGGGTCGCTTGGGAGGGCTAGGGCATAATATTTCGAGTATCTTGTTTCATCTAAATGACTTTGGTACCTGAACTCAATCTAATGGAACATGACGAATTGTTTTTGTTTTGACCTATCAAGAGGATTCAGCACATACACTGTGAAAGTCTGTGAACAAAATAACAAAAGGATTTGATTTTTTTTTTATGGTTTTCCCTTAGTTAACAAGAATCAAAGCTGGACACAGTGAGGATAATTAGGACCTTTGAGCAATTATTCTTTTGTATTTGTACCTATCCCGACACACCACACCTTGTACCTTGACAGAGTACAACACACATATTCAGGAAGATTGGGAAATTCTCTTGTTTTCATTGGTTAGGTTAGGTCAGGTCAAGTCAGGTCAGGGGAAATCACAAGATAGCTTTCTTCCCTGAGAGTCAAATTTTAACCAACCTAGAGTACACACTGAAGAGAGATACCATGTGACAGCCTCCATAACTTGACGAAGACATATTTGGAATTTCAACCATTAATGTTACAGACGACAAAGATCATAAGACAACAGCTAAATCATGGGTCTGAGTTTATCAGTCGAGTATAATCATGTAATTTAGGTGTTGGTGTTTTATCTCTTCCCTTGACTTTAAGGATCTCTCTCTCTCTCTCTCTCTCTCTCTCTCTCTCTCTAACATTTGCGGTGTTCTGAGTTGAGTGAAATAAAGACACATTCAGAGAGACGTACTTGTGAATGTTGACCACCAAGTTTATTTATATACACACATACACACACACCAAGATTTATATATATTTCACCTATGTATAACGCTCATAAACATCTTTGCTTTGAATAGTTTTGTTACTGTTTCCTCAACACTATTCAAAAGATTATACACGTTATTAATGAATGCAGCCAGAATGGAGTGCCTGATGTATATGTTTCCCGTCTCGCTAGAGTCTATGAAAGTGTTTTAGTTAATTTCAATACCTGTACAGATTTACTTGTAAAATGTAAGTACATCAATTTTATTTTGTAGACAGTAATACACAGCTGCTGCCTGAATCTAGTCCCGACTGGATTTAGTCACTGGATGATGGATATTGGAACAGGGTGTATCACAAACATAGAGCGGAAACAAATTTAAAAAGATGAAACACTTCTCTTCAAAACTCATATCAGTCAACATTACATATCTGATGGTTATTACGGAATGAGAGAGAATTTCTGGGCCAAGATATTATTATTATCATTATTATTACCTTAACAAGTCATCTTCCCCCACATCCAATATGTTAAGAGAGTAATACCCATTATGTCACCCCACTGCCAACTCTACCCCCCATATCCAGATTTGTCCCCACTACGTCCATGGGTCACCACAGTGCCAAGTCACCGTGTTAAATGTCTCCACTTAAGTGCCTGTGTTGGTGCCAGTCTGTCATCAAACTGACATTGTCGACGCCTGGTGGAATGTGTCGTAATACTTCCTTGTTCACATTGAGTTTTTTTGTTGTTGTGAGTGTGTTAGTCTATACAAAGAGTTTATACATATACATATAAACCTTTATGATCCATATTATCTTACGCATATATGTATCCTTGCTGGAAGATGAAGCCGGAGAAAAGTTGGGTGATGCTATATATAGTGAAACAGCTAGTCAACACGGGGCGTGGACCAGGGGGGGGGGGGTGATGAAATAATGGAACAGTGACACACACACATACACAGTGTGTGGCGGGCTTACCACACCATGCATCAACCTGACCCAGTACCCTGCTTATTGCTCACACTACAACCGCCTTCATATTACATACTACCCATCATCACACTCCCCCACCCCTCCTCACACCTCCCCACCAATCCCACACTCCCCACCCATCCTCACACTCCCCACCCCCTCCTCACACCCCCCCACCAATCCCCACACTCCCCACTCCATCCCCACACCCCCAGCACCCTCCTCACACTTCCCCACCAACCCCACACTCTCACCAATCCCCACACTCCCACCCATCCCCACACTCCCACAACCCATCCCCACACTCCCCACCCATCCCCACACACTCCCCACCCATCCCCACACCCCCCCACCCATCCCTCACACCCCCACCCATCCCCACTCCCCCACCCATCCCCACACCCTCATCCCCACACCCCCATCCCCACACCCCAACCCATCCCCACACCCCCACCCATCCCCACACTCCACCACCCATCCCCACACCCCCAACCCATCCCCACACTCCCCCACCCATCCCCACACCCCCCACCCATCCCCACACCTCTAACCCATCCCACACCTCCACCCATCCCCACACTCCACCACCCATCCCCACACCCCCACCCATCCCCACACACTCCCCACCCATCCCCACACTTCACCACCCATCCCCACACCCCCAACCCATCCTTTACACACCCCCCAACCCATCCCCACCCCCACCCATCCCCACACTCCACCACCCATCCCCACACTCCACCACACCCATCCCCACACCCCACCCATCCCCACACCCACCACCCATCCCACACCCACCACCCATCCCCACACCCCCACCCATCCCCACACCCCCCACCCATCCCCACACCCACCACCCATCCCCACACCCCCCACCCATCCCCACACCCACCACCCATCCCCACACTCCACCACCCATCCCCACACTCCCCCACCCATCCCCACACCCCCCACCCATCCCCACCCCCACCCATCCCCACACTCCCCCACCCATCCCCACACTATAAGAACGCTCATATTTTTTTACAATAAAAGTCAATATATATGGGCGGTGGGCGTGATATATCCTTCAATATGTTCTTTTCACACATGGATACGAGTCAAATAATACATTCATACATATTCATAGGCAGAGTTACATACATTTTCATACATTTATAAACATGTATACCCAAGTTAGGAAAAAAACACTACAATAATAAGAGTAAGTGCGTGACAGCGTCCACAGGAACATAAACACCGACAACTTAACCAATTATAAAAAACACCGCCATCAACCAATACTACAACACTTTCCGACAACCATAATCAAGGTTCTCAGAATGACCTTAAACACCAAAATACATGGTTTATGACAAGTGTTTACAAAGTGTCGCTCACCCCTCACACTGCGCACTGTACATACATTCCAATGGTGCATTTTGGGTCACTGACCTAGTACACTACCAGAGTGGGCCATGGTTCTCTAATATTCGCGCCTTTATTTTGGGCCATGGTTCTCTAATATTCGCGCCTTTATTTTGTTTATCATTACTTGGGATCTAAGAATACAAGTATCTAGTTGGCAGAGGTATAAAGATGGTGGCTATAGTGAGGTGAAAATTACCCTTCAGATTCCAACGTATAGGTGGACGCGGTGTCTTGTCCTCACTGAACAAGGAAAATTTTAACGTAAGGAACTTTGAAGACCTGAACAGTGATCTAGATATTCGAGTTGTTGACTTACGACTGTGTGAAGTTATTTGTTACTTAACCAAATAATACAAACTGAAGCTGTAGTCGTTCATAATGTCCTGTAGAGTAGCGGCTGTCATTGTATCATGGAGGGAAGTACCTGTCACACGCTGAAGTAAAATAATCATTGTAATCACTTCTATCTCTACACACCCTGCCCTGCCCTGCCCTGCCCTGCCCTGCCCCGCCCCGCCCCGCCCTGCCCCGCCAAGCCCCAAGGAAGCCAGAAATCAAAACCAACACAGATTCTTCTCTCCGTTGCTGTCATTCATGTTCTCTTAATTGCCATACCAGTTGGGTCTTGTTATAGTGTTCCCGTTCCACTTCAAGCCTCCCCCCCCTCACCCTCCTAAGATAACCCCATCTGATATAACTCCTGTCACTTGTACTACTCTCTACAGTCACTCATCAGCTGAACGCTGGTCTCTAAAAGCCACTTAGTGTCATGCTTTCAAGATGTGGATGAACACCGATGGTTTCTCAGTTTTCATCTCCCTTCCATTTATAATTTACTTCACTTCATACGGCAAATTTCTACTCATTCTACCATCTCCTTGATATCATCCTATCTCTCAATTATACTCTTAGTAATATGTCTAGACTAAATAAGCCAAATCTGATCAACTTTCAGACATATCACAGCCATAATCCATTCATATGTCTTTACTTCTTGGTCTGTGTACTCTCTTAACTGTGTATATTATTCCCTAGTGCATCATATAATGTTCCTTTCACCTTCCCTTTCCGCCCCATGATTTAGGGTCTAAATTCCCCATTCAGTTCAATTATTTCCCTAATTATCCCTAAATTTGCCTCCACTAACTTTTTTCCTCTCCATGTATTTCTTATTGTAGATATTAAGTTTTATTTTTTTCACTTTTGAGTTATTCTTGCGATTTATTTCAACATCCATGGCTCCATTTGCGGTCACATCTACCCCCTGATACCTGGCAATCTTCACTTCTATTGTGTATCGTATTTACTATATGTCAACATTTTATTTTATTTTTTTCCCCTTCATATTCCGCCCTGCCAAACATGTTTACTAATATTTAAAAAAATAAAATAAAATAAATCTGATTCGACTCAAAACAAGTTTATTGGTTAGATTAGGAAATTTTGAGTCATTTAGCGTGTAAAGAGTTGAAACACTCATTCTCAAACTACACACATCCTCACACTCCACACATCCCACACATCCCTACACTCCACACTCCACACATCCCCACCCTGTTAACTCTCTTATGTCCTCAAGGATCTATCAAAAACTACAAGTGACTCGCCCGCCAAGAATCTGTGAATCTGTGTTCAAGATCAAAGTAAAACGATATAATATATTGTGTTTCTTAAGTTAATAATCTATATAATCAGTGAATGGGATGAGTGTATAATGACAAGCCACCAGAGAACAGTTTTGGGTGGATAATGCTCGTTCATTACCATTCATAGTGCATAAAAGTGTACACGATGCAAAACACCGAAATGAATATGTAAAGTGTAAACAGTGTATGCTTTATGAACTGGATATGGTGTTAAGTTAAATGGGCATTGTATGAAAAAAAAACGAAGAAAACACACAAAAAAACGGGTAAACGAATGCATGGAGTGAAATGGGTTGAGTCAGTCAACCCTCAACTCCCTCGACTGACTGCAGACAAACCATGTGTGGACTAACTGAGTGCTGGACACGTCACATGAGGCAGCTGTAGAGAGGGTGGTGACGCCAACACTGCATGACAACAATGATAAGATATTCAAAGCTATATAATGAACACCGGGACTAAGATAAACAGTAAGATATATTTAGAAAATCACTCGACTACTGGGAGAGCCTCGAGATGCCACCATGAGTGCTAGATATGGTTTGTTACCGAATGAAATTAATAGGAACAATGTAAAGAGCAGAGCTGAACCTTAAGTGACGCAGCACGAATCAGACATTACAAATCACCTCGAGTTCACTGATACAAATCCAATGCCTGAACTGAGTGATGTTAACTTTTAAGGGAAAGAAAATAAACGACCATTCCCTATAGTTAAGTTTGGTTAAGTTAGGTTAAGAGGGCGAGGAAGTAGTTGGAAGTAGGAAAGTTCTGAGAAATAGCAACATTTGAACTAAGGGATTCCTACAGGTCTACAATTGTCCAAAATGAGAACAAGACGACTAGGCCTTGCACCCCGGTAACCGACGTAGATCTCTGTAGTAAGTGTGGATATTTTCCATAGATGAAACCGTGAAATGCAAACAATTCTTGAAAAGCAGAAACAAACAATTTAAAATACAGACATCAACACTACTAAGGCTGGAGGGGGAACAAATTTACAAGGAAGTGACCAAGTCAGATTGTCTCCACTACAACACGAAAAGAGACAGTCAATAATGAAATGGATATATGAAACAATTTTAGTAGATAAGTTAATTGTAAAGTAATATAATAAGGATTTAAATGTATCGTAACTATGAGATATTTCAAGTATAACTCTTTGGTTATCAGACCAGACTAACGAAGCCTCAATCCTGAAGATATTATCGTTGGATATCAATCTCGTTGTCCCCAAGTGCACGAAAATTTCTCTTCTTTTGAAAATAGAACTGTTGCTCTCATTTGAAAGAACAAGTCAAAGACCAAGTCACTATTGAGTGACATTAAATTACAAGGACAGATTTAAATTATTTCTTTAATAGTTGCTCTGATGACGTGAGAGAGTTTGTGGATAAAAAAAAATAAACTGTTTTGTCATGGTAATTTATCTCAACTGTGTACTACGAGGAACCTTCAAAGGGTTTTTGCAATTCATGGGTAAAGCCATATGGCAGGCCTCTAATTTATTATTTTTTGAGGTAACATTGTCTGAGAATGAGAGTTTAAGGTGTGATGTCCGAGAAAACTTATTTTGGAAACTAGAGCGCCAAATAATTCCTAACTTACGAAGGCTCCACAGCAAAGGTAATTTATTTACTCTTGGTAGCAGCGTATGGCACAGATTCCCCGACACATAATACCCGTAACTCGAAGGACCAAAAAGTTCAAGTGTGGGTGTGAAAGCCTTGAGAATGACTCCTGGTCAAGACGGCCTTCAATAGTTACCGACAAAGTTACTGCAGCCTGAGAAGAACGTTTGGCTTTGGCGAACCGGTTTATCAAAGTCAATGAAATAAACAATATGGTTGGCATTCCACAGAGAAGTGTTGTGGCCATCACCATAAACATCTCAATATGTTTCTGCAAGACGGGTTAACTAAAACTTCAGCACACAGGATCAACAGCAGAGGTGGGCCTTAAATTGCAACCTCCTCGAGTTGTACAAAGCCGCTCCAGCCAACTTTCTTTCCTATCTAGCGACAGAAAATGAGTCCAGTATTCACGCAATGGAAGCACTCAACTTCTCCAGTTCCCAAGACCTCCAAACGCCAACCCTGTCAGTAAAATCACCACCTCATTTTTTTTTTCGGATGCCAAAAGGATTCCACTGATCGACCAACTGCTGTATAAAACATCGATCACCAGTGAATATTCTGTTGACCTAATGAGAAAACCGTACAACATCAATTGGGGTTAATGATGGGGAATGCCAACTAGAATTGTGTTCCTCATCCACAACAACGAGACGGTCCAAACCCCTGTCGTATCGGTGTCTACAAACGACTGTACTTTAGAGCAAAACCGCCATCCTTTCTATAGCCCAGGTCTGGTTCTTAGTGACCTGACGTCCCACCTCTCTAGTTGCCGAGGAGCTGAAAGAGGTTACTGAGACGGGATTTTAGGAACAGTGGGATTTTTTTTTAACAATTTGCCCCGCGAGGTGGCTAGTTTGTTGGGCACCCCCCTTGTATCATGTGCGAGGTGAAGAGCAAAGGCGTTTACAGCACCCAACAGGGAAGCAAGAGTAGTTTATGCTTGCTTTCGTGACTCATGCATTAAGCGTGTAAATGCCTGAAGGGTCATGGGTTTTGTCAGCAAGTTACATAAAGTGACAGGATAATGAGTGTGTGGGGGGGGGAATTACCGATACAATTTATCTGTTTATGGCAAAGCGTGGCAGGTCCCTAATAATGTCAAGTGCCAGGCCTGTCAGTAGGAGGGAAATCTGGTCAGGGGGGGGACGTGGTGTTGGTGACGGCTGGGGACCTGTAGGAGGAGGTTATAGGGCAAGTGAGGATGTAGTGAGAGAGGATGTGAGAGTGGGAAGACTTGTATAAAACTGACAGTGACCTTCAATTCTACAGCCAACACGAGACCAGTGAGAGGCCAACACGAGACCAGTGAGAGGCCAACACAAGACGAGTCAACATTAGGCAAGGGTGATCACAGGACACAGATCATCCTTATATAAGAGAGCCGCCGACATCGGTCCACAACAGGAACAGTAATTTTCAGAATAGTTTTTTCTTCCCCAGCGACCATAAGAGGAGTCCGATTCTGGGAAGTGGGACAGAGGGTGGTTGCAGTCACCTAACCTAACCTCTTACAATCAGGTGAAATAATCTGGAAGGCCTAATAATCAGGTGATCCCAAATTGCTTTCATCCAAAGTCATATCGTTTATGTATTATTGACCGTATACAAGTCAGTACTATCGAAGGTGGTGTGTTCCGAGTTGGTAACGCTGGTGTGTGTACGAAACTGCGTCACCTTTCTTCAGTGCATTGTCAGAATTTATACGACAGTAAATTTCGTCTATATATTACCATTCTTCAGCTTTAACTTCGTCTGATTCAATACAAATTATACTTCGTCCAACTTAATTCTAATTTAACTTCTAATTTGACATTTATTTAACTTCGACTAATTTAATACTAATGTAACTTTGCCTTATTCGTTCTCATCATCAAACATCAAGACCCAAGTGAACGGAGACTTAAGCCGCCGTAAGATCTGGTGGTGTAGGTACTGACTGTACATAGATAATAATATATTGAGTCAGAGCACAGCAGGGAGCAGGACGCGCCAACAGGGAGGACATAGCATGGGGCAAGGAGAAGGGAGCAGGGACAGGACGGAGCAGGGAGAGGACAAAGCAGGGAGCAGGGACAGGACACAGCAGGGAGCAGGGACAGAACACAGCAGGGAGCAAAACTCTATTCACTACTGGTCATGATGTGAGTTAATGATCAGTCTCTCTCCATCACACTGGGCTGAGGAATCTTGTTTTGGTTTACTCAACTGACCGAAACTAATCCAGTACATCTGTTTGACACACTAACAATGATTCCCTCGGGTTCTCAGTGTAAATAACTTACTATCCTCACCCGGTATTAAACTTGTTGTTCATACTGCACAATGTTACATATTTATTCAATTTCCCAAGTTAGTGGAATCCCCTTTAGATTAAGCCCCCCCCAGCCTATTTCGACCCATGATTATATACTCTAACGCTATAATTAGGGGAGTTAGGTTAGGTTAGGTTAGGTTAGGAGGGCTACTTATCAGGTTATTCGGTTAGTGTGACTACCAGGTAAACATATAAATCTAATCATCCATTTCAGCTGATATTCGGTAACACAAAAAAATCCATTATTCACCTAATCGTTTCTTGAGGGTCTGTACTGTGTTAGCCTTTACAATATGTGGACACAGTCTGTTCTGGTGTTAGGTAATACTTGACGAAAATTAATATCTTCATTTAATATCGCATCTTTCTCCTTCAAGTCTAATTCAGTTATTTTTCACCATCGAGTCATTTTGTTTCAAATATTTCTTCAAGTTTATGATTATCAACTTATATTAAATCCTCCAGTAGCTTAAATTATTTTTTTTAGGAATATAATGTTATCTTTTCCAATGTCTCTTCTTGCGGTTTATTTCTTCATGTGAGAATATGTTGTCTGTCACTCTTGGGCTGCATTTCTTATCGGTCTTCATAATTATGTTAGGGGACCAGTCAGTATTATAATGAATTACATACGAGTATTATTTTCCGCGTTTTATAATCGGAGTTTCTGTTTACGAAGCCGATAATTCTGTTCAGCTCTGTCCCCCAGGGCTAGCCATTGTCTTAGTGAGCTCGTTATAAGCTTTCATAATTGAGTAACTATAAAAACCTATAATCCATCCAACTATCATTTCTCATTATACTTAACGCTCACTCATTTCAGATCATCAATAAAAACTAACCGGTCTCGTTCATCTTGCAGCTGACACTTTGAACCTTCCCCGGCCACCGCCACGAAACATGTTACAAATGGCAGCGAGGACATCCGGCACTATTTATACTCTCGGGGTTTCTTGTACTGTACGTGCTCGTCGTGCGTGTAATGGCAAAGTGTCGTGCCCGGCCCAGTAGGTGTCGTACACGTACTAGTTTTTATACTCACAACCACACCACACCAACAATATAATGGTAATGATTGCCAGGGTTTGGTTGATTTCTTTATAAACGGGAGTGGACTGTGTAACTCTACAGGACATCAAACACCGGGAAACATTGGGGGAAGGAAGTTGAGTAACGTCACAGGTAGTTTTAACACGTAAACATGATAACAAATTCGACAGACAGGCTATTTACATCTTTCTCAGTTGATGTTTAAGTAGAATTTAGTTACCATTATAGTAGGCTGTTAAGGGAGTGAGTTAAGGGAAATGTCTTCAGCACTTAGGAAAGAAATTATCAGCTTCCTCCAGGATGAGAACACTAGCAAAACATACTAGTATCAATACCACGTAAGAGATGAAGACTTCCCTTGTCCACCTGGTCTTCCTCACTGTTTACTGAGTGTGTTAAACCTGATATTGTAACGTAGGCAGTAGAAGGCCTCCCAACTAGGGAGGACACACCAGTTTGGTTTGTGTCAAGAATATTATTTCTCCTGGCACTGGATTATTGGCGAATGTTAACACGGCAGAATTTTTAACCTTTCCATAAAAAAGGAGAATATTTCTGTTGAGTTTGAACACAAATTATGTGACTAAAGACACTTTAAAGCCGAGTCTGGAGCTGTTGAACACTGATGAGAGCAACAGTTAAAACACAGCCGCCATCACTGACGTTAATAATAATAAATCATTGTAGTAAAGAAAAACTTCGCCTCCAGTACTCTCATTAACAGGCATGATTAAACCCAGAATAAAACAGGTTAAGATGTTTATATGACACTTCCCTCATTCACTTGCATACATTCTCTCCTCCATGCTCCTACTGACAGGAAGCATTTAAAGTCATACTAAAACTTATTCTAAAATACTATTAAAAGACAAAGTGAATGATGAAGGCGCCACATTATATCAAGGTTTTGTGATCACAGAATCGTGTAATTAACCAACGAATATGTTCAGCCTGTAAACATTGATGAGAGCATTCTTCCGGAGAGGTTGGACCACCCTGAGTTAGGCTACCATTGAACACTAAAAATATCATTAAAATGACAATAAAACCATCTCCAGTTTTATTGTTAACTCACCAATAAACGCTGGGCAGTATAATAAATTCTCCCACGTTCCTACATTACCAGTTGTTATGGTTCAGTGAAACGACGGTGTGTGATTGGCTGATGAAGCTAACCAAAGACGTACACTTATCTGTATTTTTGTCAATTTATAGGAAACATAAGATCATTTACAGAAATATTTAAGATTTTTTTTTTTCATTTCAAAACCCAAGAGAATTATTTATATATATAACACACTAACGTTGTTTTTAAGGGAGCCAGCGAGACAAAGTCAAGCAGGAAATTACATTCATATCAAAATATTTCTTGTAACGCATCTCCGTACAGTAACACATCACAGAATTTACAATATTATCCGAACAATCATATTCTGGAACACCTTTTAAGTTTACAGCGACCTGAACACTTGCTAGTTCCAACACAAAGGTCTAGTTTAATCAGCCAATCATAAATGCCGTTCATCAATGCACACCTGATGTCTATGTATAGTAAATGACAAAGAGGAAAAAACCAGCTGAGGCTACATTGAGCTGCATTTTCCATCCATTCACAATCACCATATTCTGTAACGTCAGCATTTACTTTACTTTTCAATTTCCATGAAAGCTTGATAGATGTTGCTCGTTATATCAAAGTCAATGGAATGATGACTGAGGTTGTTACTGTATATGAAAGTGTTGTAACCATCATCTGTGAACATTTCTGGATGTTTAAGATTGCTGCAAGATGAGTACCCCGAATCCTCACTGTTCAGGGGTCGACACAGGCCTCAAGTTACAAGCCCTTTGAACTGTACGACGCTGATCCAGTCAACTTTCTTTCCTGCCTCGTGACTGAAGATGAGACTTGGGTTTATAATTTGGACCTCGAGTCGGAAGTCAATCCTGTGCCAATAAATTTATGGCCTCGACTACCAGTGACTATTATGAGGACCTACGAACTATAGGAGGAATACTCACTACAGGTGTGCTTCTCCAGAACAATGTACCGGTCTACAAATCCCAAGTTACATATATATCTATTCACAACTGTGGCCCTGATCTAGCCCTTAGTAATTATTAATCAGCTCCCAAGTCCCATCTCTAAGGGCTACACTCTCAGGATGGTGAAGGACTGAAGGTGGTCGCGGAGATATAGTTTGAGGAGCAGCAAGACTTCTATAAATTGACAGGTGAATTTAAAGGGCAAGTGAGGTCAGTGCAGCGAAGGCAGGGGAGAATATACTCCAAAAATAATACATTAGTTGTGTTGTCATTTTATGAGATACGGAGTTTGCAAAACTTTCTGACTGCCCCACCCATCACGCCGTTCACTGTGGCACAATGAAACGATGTGTATCTTTCCGACAGTAGTAAGTGTCATTGTTATCGTCATACCAACAAAAAATAAACAAATACACATTACCACCGCAAAAATATTTTACCTCTCACTTATTCATCTTCTCAACAAAATATCCTTTGTTCATTATGTTCTTCATATTACATTTCATGCAACTGTTATTCAAAACAGCCTTTACGTCTTTTGTTCAAATTATATATTACAAATCAGCTGTTCACAGTATCTTTTATACATCTCTTGTTCATAATAACTTTCATACATCTGTTCTTTATAACATTTGTGTATATGATTATATAATACTCATATAATTTGTCATCAGTACGTCATAAAACCGATGTACATTATCAATACCAAGTATTGACACAAGATGGCGTGTGTGGCTCTTGTGATATGAAGCCTTACAAAACACCAAGTTACCTCTATAATAATACTTAAACTGAAGCCACCTTATTTCCGCCTCCCATTAATCTGGTATATAATTTTTTTCACACTAAGCAATCTCCCTGTTGGTTATGTTACCACTTAATACCGTCATACACTCGGGCCAGGGATATTACAGCTGTGCTTGATGAAGAAGACCCTTGTGTAGAGTCTGATTTCACCGAGTTTGATAATTTACCGTTGTTTGTGATCTTGTATTCGTGTATTGGTTATCCCACAGCAGCTGATGGATCGACGAACTTGGTAATGAACAGTCGTGTGAAAGATTAATAAAGTGAAGTTGAAATGCCACAGATCGTCATTTTGTAATTAAATATCCAGGAACCTTTTTTGCATATATCCATCTTGGAATTATATCAAAGGCGGATATTTACAGGATATAACTGATAAATACCTGGATATTTTTTGTTCAAATGTCATGGTAATTCACCTCGCAAAAATTTATGTATGTATAAATATCTAAAACTTTCCTTCATATTCACAGATAAGAGTTGCTACACTGTGTGGGTTTATGACTTGTGTATCTGTTGGCATATTAAGTTCAAAGGTGACAGACAATACCGAGCTGGAGGCTGGCGGCAGTGAGTGATGCCCGTGTCCCCTGCAAAACCTACGTCCCTGACTCCCTGCCTCTCAAAGATTCATAAGTTGAATTTAACTCTTAATTCTAGACTTAAGAGAGCAATTAACTGATTCACTAACTTAATTTGTTCCTATATCTCCAGTTAAGTGAGTCTGTAACCTAACCAACACCTTTTGTACCCTATCCAATAAGTCCTCGTAACTACAGTAACCTCAATTACTGTACAACCTGTTCCAATGTACTTATCTATTACTTCATATTTGCTGATTATTAGGTCATATAGTTCTTGATATTCTCAATTGATAGTTTGTGAAAATGACACAACTTAAATCTGGTGATTCTAAGTTTATTTACATCTTTACCTCTTGTCTATTGGCTGTTGTACCACACTTGACTCTTAACCTCTTGTGATATACAGTTCTGTGGAGTGATGATTGTGGTAATTACATCCCTGGAGACGCAATAGCTTAGGGCTCTGGGGTCGTATGTCGCTACAGATATGCGGAGGAGGATTGTTTGTGGACAAGGTGTGGCTCCAGAACCTACTGGGTGGGACATGCATCAAACACACCCTGGCGCCATAAAACCAAAACCAAAACAAGTGAGTGTATGAGTTTTGCTTTGTTTACCTGTGACTAATAGCCACAACCTTGTTTATAGATCTGGATTGTGATTGTCAGAGATTCGTAAGTTTAAAATGTCCCCAAATATGGCGTGGAGAGAACTAACTGGCTCACTTGTGCAACGACACACACACAGAGATGGCGAACAAAAGATCATCACAACTGTTCTGAGATTAATGTAAACAGATGCGCTTTCTTGTCGCCAGTTAAAGGGAATATAAATTATCTG
The DNA here is from genome assembly GCF_018991925.1 of Homarus americanus. Lineage (NCBI taxonomy): Eukaryota > Metazoa > Arthropoda > Malacostraca > Decapoda > Nephropidae > Homarus > Homarus americanus. The sequence goes on from NW_024712913.1 coordinate 2,561,577, forward strand.
ATATTTTTGGGGGGAATGGTGAATCAGACCACAGCAAGTATTGTAATGGTGAATCAGACCACAGCTAGTATTGTAATGGTGAATCACACCACAGCAAGTATTGTAATGGTGAATCAGACCACAGCAAGTATTGTAATAGTGAATCAGACCACAGCAAGTATTGTAATGGTGAATCAGACCACAGCTTGTATAGTAATGGTGAATCAGACCACAGCAAGTATTGTAATGGTGAATCAGACCACAGCTAGTATTGTAATGGTGAATCACACCACAGCTAGTATTGTAATGGTGAATCAGACCACAGCAAGTATTGTAATGGTGAATCAGACAACAGCAAGTATTCAAACACCGAGCCTCAAATACTGGCAACAATCACAAAGCCATTCTTGAAACGTGCCATGGAAGAGCGTCAACACAGGCAGAAGGCAGGCGAACGTTCGACTGTGTAGGACATTAGTTTACTGTCATTGTGGTTGTGGGGTGAAGCCCTCGGCGTTGTTTTAATGTTATGATATACGCCGGTGTCTCGTCTCCAGAGGCAAGTCATCTGTTGTAATAAAATAGGTATTATGTCCATCTTTCTATCTGCCTCTCACCATCTGCCAGTCTCCTACGATCAGACAGTCTTCTACCATCTGCCAGTCTCCTACGATCTGACAGTCTTCTACCATCTGCCAGTCTCCTACGATCTGACAGCCTTCTACCACCTGCCAGTCTCCTACCATATACCAGTCTCCTATGATCTGACAGTCTTATACCATCTGCCAGTCTCCTACGATCTGACAGTCTTCTACCACCTACCATGCCAGTCACCAACTTACAAACATTCAATAACACGGAAAGTCAATAACAATAATCATAACAGACTAAATAAAAGCTTCGTAATAAACAACGTGGAAAAAAAATTATTTCCCTAAAGATCAAATTTTTCCCCTAAGTCTAAATATTTTTCCTGATAGATAACACAAAATACAGTTATTAACATTTGTATTAGTCTACAAAGATAACTGTATTGTATCTAGTTGTATTATGGATGGAAGGTGAAAAGGACGAATCCATCACAAAACCCCAATGGACATAACCCCAACAGTTTTCTACCGACCGACCGACAAAGCGACATATAGAACCACCTAACCTAACCTCTACCGACCGACCGACAAAGCGACATATAGAACCACCTAACCTAACCTAACATAAAAGTGCTTACATAACTGAACTGACCTGCCCTCCACCCCCACACACAAGACCACGACCACACTGGATCCGGCAGACGTCACTGGGGGTGACTGAAGGACTAGCTATGGGGGTGAGGATGATGGTGGGGGTGGTGGCTAAGGGGTGGATCGCTTTGGATGGGGGGGGTGCATGGAATGCAGGTGGGGAGGGTGTTATAGGTAAGGCGCCACAAGGGATCATCGACACCTGGATTCTAAAAGGGTCGTAGGTTAATATCTCCCCCGTAATCAAGGATAAGAGAAAAGGGGTGAGGTAGGGGTCGAGTGTCAATGTAATTTAGACGCCATTTTGATTACTACATTTACGTCCTTACCGGCATAGTCACCTTGAAGATAAATAAATAAATAAATAAATAAAATAGGAACAAAATATATATGTTACGATTATTTGAGAGTCAGGACTTGAGAATGTCTCGTGTGTGGGTCACCTCAGGGAAAAGGTGACGAACGACGGTGGCGACAACTGGGAAAGGAGGACGGGGTGCATAGAAGTGTCTTTGGGGGGATGGGGAGTAAGGGGTGGGGAGTAAGGGGTGGGGAGAGAATCACTACTAGACATCCATGTGAAAAGACACCAGAATAAGACATAAAGGGTTTAGATCCCAGTTATTGGAGAAAACTAGGATTATAAATACGTGTGTGTGTGTGTGTGTGTGTGTGTGACGGGAGACGTTGTCCATGTTAGGGGAGATTGGAACTGTGGCTGAGACCTACATGGGGACGGACACGACACCCCCTTATTGCATTTTCCCGGTTACATAAGACGCCCCGGCCCCCTCCCCTGCCCTGTCGTCGGAATGTAAATAAACTTTCATTTACAAGTGGACGGACTTTTTTTCTCCATGTATTTGTTATTTACTTATTTATTTCCTATATATGAGTTTATGTTATCTGCTATCAACGAGGAGTAGAGTGTTGTATTGCTATTAAAATTGTATATATGTTCTGTTTAACCCACAACTCAATTTTCTTACAAATTTCTTTCAGTGACTTCCACACACCACATCCCACACACGCATTAATGATATGTTTGTTTGTTCAATACTTTTGGTGCACAAAATATTATGGTGAAGTTACAATTGTAGGAGAAAAAAAAAATACACGTGGTCAGGTATTTGATACAAAATAAACTTAATATCTCTTCTGAAGTAGAGTTTCCACTAACATATTATTCATTTTTTTTTTCTGCCACAATTAAATCAAACTTAATTACACTATCTGTTGTTAATATCTTTTGTCTCGGCTCTAACAGGACGCTAAACCCACTTCTTGAATGGGTGTGTAGTGGGAGTACCTATGTTATCACCAAACACCCACGCCGCAGTCACCCCTACTGAAATACTTTTCCTCAGTCACAGTAAAACAGTTAAGTGACTATCAAGTTTAAAAGACCTGAATCTACTTTTGATAGGTTTTAAGAGGAATGAGACTGAATTCGGGACAACTAACTGATAAAAAGGACGAGTTTCTACAAGATTTACAGTACATTCACAAACCAACTGTGCTCAGGTGACTTAAGAAGACGATACATGACTATGGACTACACTAACTCAGCTCCCAATGCAGGACTCGTGAGATCGCTTTATACCCGACTCTTAAGGGCAAAATTAAATGTTCATAGTTACTGTCCATAGAAAGTGTTATGGTGGGTGCTGTAACTTTCCTAATAATAAGCGGGTGTTGACCATCTCCTGGACCTGCCTGGAATATAGGGTGTGATGTTCCAGGATAGGGTGTGGAGTGTGAGGGAGCTGCCTGAGGTGTGTGAGGAGGGTGCGAGGTGAGGGAGAGTGTAGTGGAGTGTGTGTGTGAGGGGAGGTGTGGTGTGGACTGTGAGGGAGTGTGGGAGTGTGAGTGAGGTGTGGGAGTGTGAGTGCGAGTGTAGAGTGTGAGAGGTGTGAGGAGGTGTGCCAAAGGGAGGAGAGTGTGAGGGAGGCGAGAGGGAGTGTGCGAGGTGTGTGTGTGAGGGAGGTGTGCGAGTGTGAGGAAGTGTGCAGGAGTGTGGAGGTGTGGAGGTGTGAGGGAGGTGGAGTGAAGTGTGTGAGTGTGAGGGTGGGTGAGGGAGAGTGTGAGGGGAGGTGTGCGAGTGTGAGGGAGGTGGGGAGGGAGAGTGTGAGGGGAGGTGTGCGAGTGTGTGGGGAGTGTGTGAGTGTGAGGGAGTGTGGAGTGTGGAAGGTGTGAGTGTGAGGAAAGAGTGTGGAGGAGGAAGGGAGTGTGAGGGAGGTGTGTGAGGGGAGGTGGGTGAGTGTGAGGGAGGTGTGCGAGGTGGAGGGAGGTGTGCGGAGAGGAGGTGTGAGTGTGTGAGGGAGGTGTGCAAGTGTGAGGGAGGTGTGCGAGTGTGAGGGAGGTGTGCAAGTGTGAGGGAGGTGTGCGAGTGTGAGGGAGGTGTGCAAGTGTGAGGGAGGTGTTCGAGTGTGAGGGAGGTGTTCGTCCACTTTTTAAAACAACGCATCAATAGACACCAAATGGCCATCTGTCGGGTGTATACTGTCGGTGTCAGGGGGAACAAAACTATTATATTGTAGTTATTCAGTTCTTTGTGTCTCGATATATCTTCTTAATGTCAAGGGAAACGAGATCGGTCATAGTTGAAGTGTATTGATGCTTACAACATTAATGAAATTTATAAGACAATGCTACACTCAGAAGAAAGGCGTTACTTATATGATACTGCGAGAGGAAGAGGGAGAGTCTAAGATGATTGAAACATATCGCCGTCAAGAACGAATTTGCCCTCTTGACAGAAATGAATTCAATGTATTCACCTCACGTTAATATCACCAGTGCGTGGAGTGATCATAAGGTCAAGGCAAACACGGTTATTTTGGAACTGATACAAGGCTACATTAATATTCATATCGACGCTTCATAACAAAAAATAATAAACTCATTTAATTGTCGTCCGGTATTGTCGAGACGGTGTTGACAAAGTGCGTTCCTGCGTTGTTGTTCTTAGTATAGTATAAGCCAAGGTGTGTCTGCCCTAAGAGTAAACCACCAAATAATTACACCATTCTATTGTCACTGACTACGCTTATTGCTGTTGCACCTTTTAGTTTCAAACCTGTGAATTCCCTTAGTAACTGAAGATAGATTATTAAGTACACCGTCTACATGACCCTGAAACAAGATCAGAATCCAACCTTGCCAGTAACACTCTTCTTGAGAAAGTGACACAATGGTCTAGTTTCAACAATGTCAGTCAGAAAATCAGGTCTCAGATGCTTGAAAGTTCCTCATTTTATTTCCACTGTTTAGAAGTCAGCGGGGAGAAGGGGGGGGGGGGGTGTTTACGAGTCACTAACATAACTGATTATTATTCTTTTTATTATTATTACATATTTGTTTGGTTATAATTTTAGGTTCTCGTACATTGGTTTTCCGTCATACATTTCATACCATTATTTTATTTAAGAATGTTTAAAATAAAATACATCTTTCAATTCATAATAGCTCCCACATCAAGCAGTTCTTCGTAAATAATCTACATTACTTAACCTTAAAGATATAAATATGTGTAACTATTTAAATATTCACATCACACAAGTCAACAGATTCACGATAGAGTGTTTTTGTTATTACAAGACAGGGCGTGGCGGCCTGGCAACAACACCACCACCACGTTCGCTGTGAGGAGGTCGCTGGCCACACTTTTTTATTTGGGTTGTTCTATGATGTTTACGGCGAATATTTTAATGTATTCAAACTCCTGTCCTTACCTCATTATCGGTCGAATTATTTGCGTATCCTTCTACAGTCTAAAGTTACGTAAGTCTTGAGAGAGAGAGAGAGAGAGAGAGAGAGAGAGAGAGAGAGAGAGAGAGAGAGAGAGAGAGAGAGAGCTTTTTGCGTTGCTAAGTTACGCCGAATCACAAGTTGGGTCGCTGAGTTGTTTCAGAGTAGAAGAAGGTTAACAGTGTTGGGTTCAGTTTGTGCTATGATAGTTCGATCTTAAGCTTGAATTTTACCAATGAAATACTAGTAGAAGGCTAGTAGTAGTAGTAGTTCCTATTGTTAACTTGCCGACAATAGCTAGCGCACAAATAGACGAGTTACTGATACACGGTACTAATATATGACAAACTGAACAAAATAAGCGATACAATATACTAAAAAAATACGAATCAAGTGAGAAAAAAAATCGACAATCCCTCCACATTTTTTCTTAATTAATCAAGTTATAATTACAAATGTAAGCCTAATTAGAGGCATATTTAAGCAGACTCGTGAATGAAAAAAAAATAGATTAGGGGTAATGTCAGGAGTGTAAAGCTAGCAAGATACTATTTTTAGAACCTGTGTTTAAATGCTACATGCAGAACACATTTATACTGTTTCTTTGTCAATTTAACACACACACACACACGTACAGCACCTACTTGGGTCCCCTTGATTTAACCCCTTGAGTAGGTTATGGCAGCCACCTAGTGTGAACTTGCGTGAAACAGACTATCAAACTAATTACTAATATATACGTGTACAACAGAAGCATGGTTGGTGATATGACATGATAGAGATGTGATAAATGGATGGATAGATAAACACGAACGGTAGATAGTAAACTTCACAGACGCAAAGGAAAATGAATAATTAGATAACTGATAAATAGATCAATAAACAGGTAAAGATAGATTGGTAGATAGGAAGACAACTGTAAACAAATTTAGTTATGCGCCTGAACAATCTTTTATTCGTATATATATCACTCGACAGAATTTGCATAACGGAAGAGTTGATTAAGAGAGCATTGTGTAAGAGACAAGTGTTGGGCTGGGAGGGCTGTGGGCTGGGAGGGCTGTGGGCTGGGAGGGCTGTGGGCTGGGAGGGCTGTGGGCTGGGAGGGCTGTGGGCTGGGAGGGCTGTGGGCTAGGAGGGCTGTGGGCTGGGAGGGCTGTGGTCTGCCTCCCCCTTGTCTTACTACACACCGGTCAATGTTTGAGTTTCTCGCCAGATGAAACACCTCGCTGTATTTCATAATGATCAAGAAGGTCAAGGTGATGCCCGGATGTTACAATTGGTAGCTACGTGTCATTATATACATACATACATACATATTACACAACACTCATAAGATCAATGCTCAATATGACACGCTTGTTGCTACGAATATTCTCGATTGATATAAACTTTATGATTTGTGTTGAGAAACTTTGTGGTTTAGGTTTTAAAAGTTTCTTGTCTGTAAAACTTTCTTTTTGGCTTTAACGCTAAGACTCTCAACACTCAGCAACAGAACCAACACTTAACATGAAAGTCTATACTCCTCTTAATGTCACCACCAGTTCACGTTAAGAATCTTTTTATGGGAATATTAGTTTTATCTAGCACTTGAAAATTAGGCTGTACATGAGTGTAGTTGAGATAAGACAATATAAACAGATAGTTGCAGCTGCCAACAAGATATAATGGTGGCGTCCTTCACATCACACACGCTCATCTCTACACAAGAAAATATAAAGAAACACACGAGGATAATGTAGTACAGACTGTGCAGGGGATGATGATGTGTCTGAGATCCTCTTCACTATGTTTTATGACTTGCTCTCGTAATCACTACATGTAAGAATATGGTGTTTATGATTCGTCCTATCTCGGCCATCATCCTATCTCTATCCTTCACCTTTAGCTACCTACCCTTCCTAACGCATGTATCCCTTCCCCTCTTCTTCCATTGCCAGGGTAAGTTATGCCCATGCCTGGGGAGTTTATGCCCATATAAAGGTTATGCCCCCTCGACCGTGGCCGCATACCAATCATTGTTTACGTAAGGTTACAAGCGTAGTCTTCGGGGTAAACAAAATTACGTAATAGCTCTTGATGGTGATATTAATGTAAACAAGCCACGTAATATCACTTTGTGCTGAGAGGGACTCGTGGAGGCTGACAGTGCACCACCCCAGGACATTATGCTACGTGAATTTCAAAGCAAGAAGAATATTTACGAAGACGTTCAGAAAGCCTCAAGTGACCCTACACATGTGACCCAAACAGCCTGAAGTCGAGGCCAAATCAAAGCGAAATACTCTCAGAAAAGGGAGCCACTGGACCTAGAAATCTATATACAAGATGGAGTAATGGTGTCAAATTTGTCGATAGTGCCAGCATCATGAATATTACAGTACCGACATACACGTTAGCGTCAATAAGATCAATGGTTATATGTCTTGCCAATAATGTCAATATGCCACAGTGTTAACATCATCATGATACCAACGACACACACACACAGCATAATACCAGCATGACCAGTACCAAAATAACTACACTGCAGTCATAAATCCACGTTCATAATACCTAAACAAAAGTACATAAGAAAATTGAACCAACAATAACAACAATTCGGGAAATAATACTTATGAGGCTCTAACGCTTGATATCTCTCTACCACTCTTGGCTCCAACTGGTATCGGAGCAAACGCATGGTACTACACCCACACATAACGAGAAAGTCATACTGGTGAACAGAGATTTAGTGATGCTGTCATTCCCAGTAAATCAGCGAGAGCAAGGACACCTCAGTTTTGTTCCAGCGATACAACCGCCTCGTTGTTGGTAGTCTCAATCTCTACCATTAAAATGAAAGCCGAGTGTGTCCGAGTGTGTCCTTGGTACAGCCGAGTACTTTACATTGCTGACAGTGACGCTTTACGAGGAGCTTGTCTTCGTGGCATGTAAGTACCCGCTAAAGGGAAGACTAACTCAGCACTGTGACGTGAATGCATTAGAGCAGAGGTGGAACAGCAGTTACCCTGAGAAAAGTTCCAGATTGACATACTACAGATACTAGTTTTCTTACAAGTTGCATACGACCAAGAATATTCTAAGGTGATTATTAATATCACTTTCCTTCAATAAAAAACATTACCGTGACAAAGGTGAGAAATCAGTTGTCAAGCTTGGTAGAGTTAGGCAATTCATCCTAAAGTTGTTTTTGTTCTTTTAGTGAGATAATGAATCACTTTGTTTTGAATGTTATAATGATGTTTTGTTCAGCCGCAAGTGTTACACATTCATTAGTCAGCTCCAGACGGGGCATGACCAAAGGCCGCTGACAGCACCAAGTCGTGAGGATTGTTACGAGTTGTTAAAACAGGTGTTGACACAGCCCCAACACTTCGCCCTACTTGAGGTGACATTTAATTCATTAGACTAAACATCTTGCAATTAAGGCTAGAATGATCCACCTTAATAAATCCACTTGAAGATCTCAGACCCAGTACCACCTCATCCACACACTGTACCGTCCCTTAGTATCACCTCACCACACACTGTACCGTCCCTTAGTATCACCCCACCACACACTGTACCGTCCCTTAGTATCACCCCACCACACACTGTACCTCCCCTTAGTATCACCCCACCACACACTGTACCGTCCCTTAGTATCACCCCACCACACAGTGTAATCTCCCTCGGTATCACGCCACCACACACTGTACCCTCCCTCGGTATCACCCCACCACACAGTGTACCCTCCCTCACTGCACCACAATACTACAGGTTATACAAGATGAGTTTCCACTGCCCATCACCATAGTAAATACCTTCTATGTTGGGCTTCCAAGCAGGACGAACATCTCAGTCCACAATCCCCTCAGACGATACTTTAATCTGTCTATATATTTGGGGTACAAGATGAACGTGTCTTGGCTATAGTTGAAATTGTTACATTTAGGGAAACTTTACTCAGCTATTAAAGGAGAGATGAGGTGAGTTTAGGAGTGGTTATGAGATAAAGATGCCAATAAACTCGGTATAAGTTGAGACTGCGATATTGATAATGGATCCGATGTAAACAAGGTTGCCAACATAAAACAACGATACCAACATAAAACAACGATACCAACATAAAACAACGATACCAACATAAAACAACGATACCAACATAAAACAACGATACCAACATAAAACAACGATACCAACATAAAACAACGATACCAACATAAAACAACGATACCAACATAAAACAACGATACCAACATAAAACAACGATACCAACATTAAAACAACGAAGTGCCAACATAACGATGCCAACATAAAACAACGATACCAAAATAAAACGATACAAAATAAAACAACGATACCAACATAAAACAACGATACCAACAAAACAACGATACCAACATAAAACAACGATACCAACATAAAACAACGATGCCAGCATAAAACAACGATGCCAACATAAAACAAAGATGCCAACATAAAACAACAGTTATTAATGCAACAATAATAGTGCCACATGGGCGGTAGCGTGTGAAGAGGTTGATAATTGGTGAATAGTCTTATTGTGCAATAGTGCCACACAGTGTATAGTGGAGGCCCTCATGGCTTAATTAACCCGTTGAAGGAAAGTATAGTGATTATGGTTAAAGGTTGGTGGTGGTCGTGGTTGGTGGCGTTTGTGACCTGAGGGTGTGTTGGTAGTCGTGGTTGGTGGCGTTTGTGACCTGAGGGGTGTTGGTGGTCGTGGTTGGTGGCGTTTGTGACCTGAGGGTGTGTTGGTAGTCGTGGTTGGTGGCGTTTGTGACCTGAGGGTGTGTTGGTGGTCTGGTTGGCGTTTGTGACCTGAGTGTGTTGGTGGTCGTTTGGTGCGTTTGTGACTGAGGGTGTGTTGGTGGTTATCTTGTTTGTGTGGTTGATAATTTTACTGTTTTTGACTGGAGTGTGTTGCTGACGGTTTTGTAGTTATGGTTGATAGTGTAGTTGTCAGTATGGTTTGTTGGTGTGGCTGTCAGTATGGATGTTGGTGTGGCTCTCAGTATATTTTAGTTTGGGCTGTGCAGTATGATTTAGTGTGGCTGTCAGTATATTTTAGTGTTGCTGTCAGTATAGTTTAGTGTGGCTGTCAGTAAGGTTTAGTGTGGCTGTCAGTATAGTTTAGTGTGGCTGTCTAGTAGAGGTTTAGTGTGGCTGTCAGTATAGCTTAGTGTGGCTGTCAGTAGTTTAGTGTGGCTGTCAGTATAGTAGTGGCTTGTCAGTAGTTTAGTGTGGCTGTCAGTATAACAGTGTGGCTGTCAGTAGTTTAGTGTGGCTGTCAGTATAGTTTAGTGTGGCTGTCAGTATAGTTTAGTGTGGCTGTCAGTATAGCTTAGTGTGGCTGTCAGTATAGCCTAGTGTGGCTGTCATTATAGTTTTAGTGCTGTCAGCATAGTTTAGTGTGGCTGTCAGTATAGTTTAGTGTGGCTGTCGAGTATAGTTTAGTATGTGGCTGTCAGTATAGCTTAGTGTGGCTGTCAGTATAGCTAGTGTAGATGTCAGTATAGTTTAGTGTGGCTGTCAGTATAGTTTAGTGTGGCTGCCAGTATAGTTTAGTGTGGTTGTCATTATAGTTTAGTGTGGCTGTCAGTATAGTTTAGTGTGGCTGTCAGTATAGTTTAGTGTGGCTGCCAGTATAGTTTAGTGTGGTTGTCATTATAGTTTGGTGTGGCTGCCAGTATAGTTTAGTGTGGTTGTCAGTATGGCTGCCAGTATAGTTGTGGTTGTCATTATAGTTTAGTGTGGCTGTCAGTATAGTTTAGTGTGGCTGTCATTATAGTTTAGTGTGGCTGTCAGTATAGTTTAGTGTGGCTGTCAGTATAATTTAGTGTCTGTCAGCATGGTATGTGGTTTTTGTCTGGTTGATATTTGGTTGTAGTCATGGTTGATACATTATTAAAGGTATTAGTATAGCCGGTAGTATTTGGTTTTGTGGTTGTCGTGTGGTTTTGGTTAATAGTGTAGCTCCTATGGTTTGTTAATGCAGCTATTTCCATACATAGTAAGCAAAAAGGAAAATGAATTAAACAAATGAACATCCAAGACAGTAAGTTTAAACGTGACGTGACCTGACCTAACCCAACCCTAAAAAAAAATAATAACCACACACACACAAGATAAATAAAGAGAAGGAGGAGAAGAAGAGAAGACAGCAATAAACAAGAAGTAATTACATCAAGATAAAACTGAAGATTATGTTGGCTAATAAAACAAACGAAAACGAGTAATTAAACCAGTTAAGAGGAACACATGTCAACAGAGCCTTACAGAGTCAGAGGGACATTAGTACTAACAAGTGCAAAACACACTGACATGCTATTTAAGACATTAGGAAAATATCTGACCAGAATTTAATCTCAAGAAAATACACACACACACACACACACACACACACACACACACACACACACACACACACACACACACACACACACACACACACACACACACACACACACACACACACACACACACACACACACACACACACACACACACACAGGGACAGTAAAGACACACACCAAGTGAGACAAAGACACTGGGATACACATACTGAAACACATATACCAAAAGATGTGGATACTACAAAGTTGACCTGACATGAGCACACAGCCCGCAGTACACTCTGCCAGCTGGATGAGAAGCCAACACTCCAAACTACACCAGGAAATGGGACTCCTACTCACCCAGGTGGTCATCTGTGAGGAGTGGCAGCAGCAGTCAGGTACAGACCATCAAGACAGTGGGAATAACTTTGTTGGCGCCAACATCAGGTCACAAGAATGTCTACAGACCAGCTCCACCATATCTACAGTTAATCTATGTTGGCTCTATGTATGTTTATTGAAAAATTTTTGTCAATCAGTGACCCACTCCCCGATTTCACCATGTAACTTATCATCTCTGTTAATTGTATATTTTCCTTCAGACTCTAATAAACTTCGTTAATTATTATTATTATTATTTATTATTATTATTAAATATTATTATTATTATTATTATTATTATATCATTATTACACACACACACACACACACAATGTAAACACCTAGAAAGCGCAAAGATTTTCCTACTCCATATCAAGAAGCTCAACACACTGACCCTCTCAGCTCTCACTGACCATCACCACGACCTCATCTGCAAATTTGGTGAGAAGCTTCTGCACCATCTCACTGCCTCCACACACCCGAGATCCTCGCCCGGAGAATTGCTGTTCGACACCACAACCGCATCCAGCCCATACGAGCACGAACTGATCGCTATAAGAACAGCCCAGTCCCAACCATTGTAAAATTTATCAGTAACTTGTAATCAACCAGTGTACCTCCTCAATCTTACTTTTGCACTGTCACTATGTTGAAATGCCCTGTTGTTTACGCCCCTACCTAATTATTATATATCATATTTGTATCACTAAGTTACTTTGTATATTATTTGTAAATCAAAGAAACCCATTCCCCAATTATGTAACTGTATATTTTCAGCCTGGTTGCCATGCTTTTCAATAAACCGTTAATTTGCATATTATTATCACACACACACACACACACACACACACACACACACACACACACACACACACACACACACACACACACACACACACACACACACACACACACACAGCGATAAATAAAAATATACATATACACTCTAACACAAAGACACACACAAACTTACGGACACACATATACTAAACACCCATACACACACATACGGAGTCACATACGCACGAACACAAGAGGTAAGTAGGTACAAACGACACACACACACACAGAGAGACATTCACACACAACAGGGCACAAAGACACACACATCCATAGAGACCAAAGCGTCCCAGAGTGAGGCAACGCAGTCAACAGCTGAGAGGGAGAAAAACTGCTGTACTCGTGAGTGGCACATTAGCCCACTCGGCTGGTGAAGGTCAGCTGATCTTAGCCGGTCTGCCCCATGCGTACGTACAGCTACGACACCTGCTATACTTGTGGACGTGGAGAGATGCAAGGTCGTGTTTCGTGATGCTGGACAGGTTTTTGGCGAGTTTCTTGCTGTAGGTGGAGAGTTTTTACGAGTTTCTTGCTGTAGGTGGAGAGTTTTTACGAATTTCTTGGTGTACAGTGTAGGTGGACAGTTTTGACGAGTTTCTTGCTGTAGGTGGACAGTTTTGACGAGTTTCTTGCTGTAGGTGGACAGTTTTGACGAGTTTCTTGCTGTAGGTGGACAGTTTTGACGAGTTTCTTGCTGTAGGTGGACAGTTTTGACGAGTTTCTTGCTGTAGGTGGACAGTTTTGACGAGTTTCTTGGTGTACAGTGTAGGTGGACAGTTTTGACGAGTTTCTTGGTGTAGGTGGACAGTTTTGACGAGTTTCTTGGTGTAGGTGGACAGTTTTGACGAGTTTCTTGCTGTAGGTAGAGAGTTTTTACGAGTTTCTTGCTGTAGGTGGAGAGTTTTTACGAGTTTCTTGGTGTAGGTGGACAGTTTTGACGAGCTTCTTGGTGTAGGTGGACAGTTTTAACGAGTTTCTTGCTGTAGGTGGAGCGTTTTAACGAGTTTCTTGCTGTAGGTGGAGAGTTTTGACGAGTTTCTTGCTGTAGGTGGACAATATTGACAAAGTTTTCGTTAATGATGGCAATTTCCTTCGTTTTCTTGGCTAGTTTTGACGATTTTCTTGGTATATGAGAAGACAAAGCAAGATTATAAGAACTAAATGCCAATATCAACCACTGTCAACATACCTCTGACTAATCACCATCCTTATATATTATTCATTTTTCTTTATTGTCTATTATCTCCTCCTATGAATTGTTATTTTAACCATCAATCAATCTTTTACTTTTCTCACCGTAATTATACTTAAACATTACATATATACACACTTCAAATCATTACGTGTTGCTGAGGAGGTGGTCACAAGGATGGGTACAGTGTCCAGACATTTCCTTTATTGCGAACGTATCGTACCACAACACGTATACACTTTCCTCCCTCCCTCGTGTCCGGTTCAGCGAACACCCCCAGAGAATACACCCAACACCCCTGGAGAATACACCCAACACCGTCCCAGAGAATACATCCAACGCCTCCATAGAATCTACCCAACACCCCAAGAGAATGCACCCAACACTCCCAGAGAATACACCCAACGCCTCCATAGAATCTACCCAAAACCCCCAGAAAATACACCCAACACCCCTGGAGAATACACCCAACACCGTCCCAGAGAATACACCAACGCCTCCATAGAAGCTGCCCAACACCCCAAGAGAATACCCAACACCCCAGAATACACCCAACGCCTTATAGAATACCAAAACCCCCAGAAAATACACCCAACACCCTGGAGAATACACCCAACACCGTCCCAGAGAATACACCCAACGCCTCCATAGAAGTACCCACACCCCAAGAGAATGTACCCAACACCCCCAGAGAATACACCCAACGCCTCCATAGAAGTACCCACCCCCAAGAGAAGCCCCCAACACCCCCAGAGAATACACCCAACGCCTATAGAATCTACCCAAAACCCCCAGAAAATACACCCACACCCCAGAGAATACCCAACACCCCAGACACCACCAAACACCCCCAGAAAATCACCACATCACCCCGCCCCAAAGACAGACCCACACGTATGCTCCCAAGAGAAAACACCTCACTGTAAATTCTGCCACCCTCCAGAAAGCACATGTGAAATTTACTCTAAACACTGATATCATGAGACGTTACTTACAATTATTATTACATAACAGAATACTAACAGAGATTAACGATGTTTTCCGTGATTCGTTATATAAATCACTATGTAACAATGTAAGAAAACTGCAACAGATTTTAATAGTTCGAGAATTCCTAATGGACGAGCATTACTCCTTGCACACAATACTTTAAAAAAAAATTTGAAACCGAATTCTTACACAAATTCACACTAACATAAACAGAGATTAGCTCAGTGGGCAGACATAATGAGATGTCGTAACTCACAACAAGGGTTCGAATCCGGAGTAACAACATTTATGAAAAGGAAAACAAAGGTTATACTACAAGCCCCAAGGAAAAGGTTTCTAGCAAGGGGTAAGCAAAAGGTTTCTAACAAGGGCTAAGGAAGGGATATCTAACAGGGGCTAATCAAATGGTTTCTAACAAGGGCTAAGGAATGGGTTTCTAACAAGAGCTCAGGAATAGACATCATAAGGAGTCACCAGACAGGATCCTTCTGAGTGATGACAAGGACGGTGGAGGGTGAAGCCTACACAGGACAAATCTCGTGAAATGCTCTTGTAATACTGGAGGACGACCTGGTAACACTGGAGGACGACCTGGTAATACTGGAGGACGACCTGGTAATACTGGAGGATGACCTGGTAATACTGGAGGACGACCTGGTAATACTGAAGGACGACCTGGTAATACTGGAGGACGACCTGGTAATACTGGAGGACGACCTGGTAATACTGGAGGACGACCTGGTAACATTGGAGGACGACCTGGTTACACACACACACACACACACACACGGAGCAGAAGCTGTTTGAAAGCCTCGACCTTGAGTAAAATATACCTGGTGAATTATCCTCAACACCTGGACGTTAGTGAGGGGTTGTTGGAGGGGGGGGGGAGGACCGGAGATGGGAGAGCTAAGGGGGGGGGTGTCAGTAAGGGGACGGGGGACGAGAGAAGTAGGGGTGGGGGGAGGAAGGAAGAATCACCACAGCCTAGAAACGATAATACACTTTATGGACTAAGGTTTCCTGTGACTAAGTACAGTACATGTATTTCCGTAAGGCTTGCGACGAAGATCCACTTGAACGACATAACCTAGACAAAAACTAGATCATCCAGGCCCACGATAACACTGGAAGAATACTGGAGAGAAGTACTGTACACAAACTCGGGGACAGGTATTAATGACTTATTATAAAAGGAGTAGAAACAAGAGAGGTGGTTTTACGTGGAGTATAGCGGAGTACAACAAGGATCCGACCTGGGACCTACCCTGTTTGTGACAATAGTATATCGAACTAAATAACCAAGTTTACAGACGAAAAAGACACATAAGGGAGTGGTAGCAAGTAAGGAAAACATTGTAATGATATCAAATAATCTGACTGAAATTCTCAAATGGTCGCATGATTGGCAAATGCGGTATGATATAGCAGAAGTACAGTAACCCGAAACACATCTAATTTACTGACAGGACCTTTCTAATATTTGTAGCTAAGGAAATTGAGCTGAGCGTCGTGGCATATGAGTACATCAAACACTGAGAGCAGGGTATCAAGTGGGAGAAGGCAGCGAAATCTTAACTCGTATCTCTCAATAGAAAGATTAGAAAACGCTTAAGTCATCAGAGCTGTTTCCCGCCAATCGTGTTCTCCCAGCAAGTGAACGGATTACATTTAACCACATAATTTTACAGCGACCTAAAAACATCATTTAAAGAAAATATATTTCAATTTGTATCAACACAACCACAAAAAGCACATTTACGATAGAAACAGCCTCAAGCTCTTTGAATTCCGAGCAAACACACGCATCATCTATCTCACTAGAGCTACATGCTGAAACTGTGTGGTGTTGGGGGGTCCGTGGGCGTCACCTGAGAACTGAGACCACCTACGCTGTCCACTTACCCATCAAGTATGAAAATGTATACTAATGGTTTTCAGTATAGAGAACATATATAAAATAAGCATAAATAAAGTTGGTTAAGTTTGTGTGAAAATGGTTATGATGAAATATTGTTCAATATAGTGACATATCTTGAGGAATTAGGAAAGTAAGGATAATTTTCTATCTAAATGAGACTAAAACACAACAATCACCACTATCAGCACCCTCACCAACACCATACAACAACAACCACCAACACCATACCATCCACAACCACCACCATCCGCAGCACCGACAAAAACAATCACCACCATCATCAACAGCAACAATCACCCTCACCATCAACAACAACAACAATCACCACCATCAGCAGTACAGCACCAACAACAACAGCAACAACAATCACCACCATCAACAACAATCACCAGCACCACCAACTGACATTAATAAAACTGCTCACAACTGATCACTACAAGGACGCCCCTCACATCCCTCCCCCCCCACACACATCTCCACAGAGCTATTAACAGGTGTGGCAGGCAGCCTCAGGTGTGCCTCATTAACACCAGCTCTTTAACATTTGACAAGACTCGTGGCCACAACTTCGACTGGCTCATTTCAGATCCTGGTCGGAGAAGAAGTTGGCAAGAATATTCGTCCAACTTCAGTTCTGTTAGAGTTTTAATAATGGCAACCCAAATATTACATGTACTGTATTTATAGTGACAGAGGCAGCTCGCTTCATTACGGTATGTTTTGAATCATCAGTCTTACGATATGTGGTAAAATACACTTGGGAATCCGACACTTATTCATCAGTTAATGTCTATACAGTTATCGAGAAGTTCATCACTGACTGTTGTTTTTAGTTTGTGTTGGTAGTGTTGGCTGGGGTGCTGACAACGGTAGTAGTGACACCAGCCAGCCAACACCTCGATACATTCGCCAGGTTACTAGGATCGCTAAACTATGACGATTATGACACCTGGGATGTAATCAATAGGAGGAACCAGTTATGACGGACACCTGTAACTTAAGGAAGACGTATACTATGGCAACGGATATATATACAATCATTTATATCTCTATGGCGGCGTATGGCCAAAGGTGCTCCCTCCTCCCCCTCCACCATTAGCATACTGTTATGATCGTGACACTCGTCTACTAATGTTCCCTCTCCTCCTACATTATCATATGTAAATTTAATATACACAAAAACTTTACAGATATCCAAAATTCCACTCAAAGGGGAGAGGATAACACTAAGTGAAACACGTTGTTTATTCACAGGTAAATAACTCGGAAGACTGATTAAGGGAGATTATTTATGGAACATGAAAGGTGTCTCGTCCAATGGTCTTCATATTGCACCTCACAGAAATGTTCAGCTTCAAAATTAATTCCATAGTGTGTTGCCCAACGGAAAACACAACCATATTTGACTATAAACGCTCTGTGTATTCAGTTGATTCTGGTGTCATTCTCACCAATAATGTTATGAAACTTTATTTAGTATTAACAGATATCTATGCAACACAGGATTCGTAGACTGATGTATTGATGTAAAGCAGCAGCGCGTCGGTCGACATGTCCCGTTGTTTCTCCTAGTTGACGTTTCTCAGGTTTCGTATCAGGCCAGCATAATAGTCACCAGAATCGTTGTTTTATACAGCAAGTAATTGATCAACATATTTCCCTTGTCATTCAGAACTAGACAAAGGAGTGAATTCCGAGCTTCTTGGGAGTTGGAGAAGTCAGAAGACGCCTCCTTTACACGGAGCCCAACTTAGACTCTCCCACTGTGGAATCCAGACGGGAAAGAAAACGAGCTGGATCATCTTGGTACAGTTCTAGGAGCTCGCAACCTGAGCCATCCTCTGGTGTCGATCCTGAGCACAAAGGTTTCGGATAATCCATCTTGCAGAAACCTTAGACAACACCCAAATGTGCTATAAATGCCTCATTGGTAGCATTAGAAGGTCGTCCTTAAGGTTCTCGCGCCCGTGTCTGAGTTCCCTCTCTGTTATGGTGGCATTTGAGGAAGCATCTGTGCCATACACTCCCATCATCCTCGAATGAATTTTCTTTGAAATGGAACCTTGTTTTGTTTGGAATTTTATCACACTACGCCGCTCGTTTCTGCCCAAATCTGTATTTTTCTTGGGCCGTTATACCTTAAACTCTTACAAAGAAACAATATATCACATTAGTCAAATTAGATGAAATAAATAACCAAAAACTAGAACCCAAAGTGCTGCTATACCACTGAATGGCGAGATATTTTGATCACCTCATAAAATTCTCTCCATAGAACTATTTTTTCTTTCCTCCCACGTATGAAAACTCTTGTTGTTTCTCTCACTTCCCTACCATAAATCCTGTCCTCCTCTTCCCTACCATAAGCGTTGGCCCTCCCTACCATACCATAAATCCTGTCCTCCTCTTCCCTACCATAAGCGTTGCCCCTCACTACCATACCATAAATCCTGTCCTCCTCTTCCCTACCATAAGCGTTGCCCCTCCCTACCATATCATAAATCCTGTCCCTGTCTTCCCTATATACCATAACTTTTGTCACTCCCTCCCCTACCATAATACCTATCCCACCCTCCATTACAATCGTCCAGGTTATCTCCCACAGTCTCATTCGCCACTAAGCGCATTATAACCTACATTTGGTCTTCCTGTTCTGGGTGAATTCCTCCTCTACAAGCCAGACAGTGTTACAACCATTTATCGCCTTTGTCGTGTTGGCGGGTTTCCCAATGGTTACGTGACGTGTTAAATAATCCTTTCACAGGTGTTTTGTTTTACAGGTTATATTTTGATTAATTTATTTTCCTCATTGTACCTAAGTCTTAAAATGACATTCTTGAATACAAGTTTATGTGTATGGGAACTGAAGAAGAAATACTGAAATAAGTGAAATATAAATGATTAATTTTCATATAAGGAGAATTATCAATCTATAGTGATAATTTATAGTGAGAGTTAAACCTTTAAATAAGAACAAAAAACATTCAAGTTAAATTAACACAAGATGTAAAAATTATTGATGTTTTCACGCCAATGCAGTCGGTGTGACGTTTCTCTCTCTACCACGTTATTAGATTTCACTGAAGCCATTATGTAAGGTGACGTAGACTACTGGTGCTTTTGTAAGGTTGTGTGTGCCAGCTTGAAGCATTCCAGTTCAGCTTAGCGCCAATGTTGATCTTGCCTTTTGTGTGTGCACTGAAGCAGAGGTGAGTCCGCCCCCTCCACCCACATTCCAAAAGATTATTATTATTATTAGGTCAAAGGTTACATGTCGTGGATTTCTTAAAGGATTATTCATAAGGATTATTTTGCACGTGGGGATTACTTTAGAGTCTGCCCAGTGCTTGTCCAGTGTCTCATCAAGTCCTGGCTCAAACTGAATAGGGTATTAGAACCTATAGTCTCCATTCTGTGTGTGTGTGTGTGTTATTAAGAGAACATCTAACTGGCTTGTAGTTAATTATGTAAACGATAGATACAGCGGCAATATCAGTGTTAAATTGTACTAAGTTTCAGCCACAAGCAGATACAACACATTCTCTTCTTAATATCAGGGAAACAAGATCCTGTACATGGATTTTCCCGAACAAGTCCGTGTCTCTTCCTTAACTGGGGACAAGGGAAGTATCTAGCGAAGTCTCAGTCTAATTTCAACGTCATCTCGGCCTTCAGCTTTGTGTCGTAGCTTCATTAACACAGTAAGATACGTTCTCATATTTCTACGTTGAAAGGAAAATTGAACCTCGAGATTCACATAAATTCGTGACCTTGGTATCTAGGTATTATTTTTTTATGTGTTGGTTGAGAGTGTTGCCAGAGGTGAGGAGGAGTATTGGGGGTGTTGCCAGAGGTGAGGAGTGTTGGCAGAGGTGAGGGGTGTTGGCAGAGGTGAGGAGGAGTATTGGGGTGTTGGCAGAGGTGAGGAGTAGTATTGGGGGTGTTGGCAGAGGTGAGGAGTGTTGGCAGAGTGAGGAGGAGTATTGGGGGTGTTGGCAGAGGTGAGGAGGAGAGGTGAGGAGTTGAGTGGGAGAGGTGAGGAGTGTTGGCAGAGATGAGGAGGAGTATTGGGGATGTTGGCAGAGGTGAGGAGTGTTGCCAGAGGTGAGGAGGAGTATTGGGGATGTTGGCAGAGGTGAGGAGTGTTGGCAGAGATGAGGAGGAGTATTGGGGATGTTGGCAGAGGTGAGGAGTGTTGGCAGAGGTGAGGAGTGTTGGCAGAGGTGATGACTGTTGGATGAAGTTATGAAGACATAAGTGTTAAAAATATTAAGGAAAAGTATTGAAAATAATAAAAATTTTGTGAGACTCAAGAGTTAAAGAAAACGAGATGGCAGACACAACAAGAAACAAATTCATGAAGTAAACTAAAGTGGAATAAATAAATGGAAGAAAACAAGAGACAAAGAGACACACAAGAAACAGATAAGAGAAAATAATGAGTTAAAAGTAATAAAAGATAACAGCTAATATGTAAAAAAAAAGATTTGGTATAATTAGTCCCATCTTTCACCTGCAGTTAATGGTGTTGATGAGCACACCTTGCTAACACCTGTCCGACACGCACACAAACGCCCAGTTGTATAAAGAAACAAAATCTATGCCATAAAATATTTTCTTCAAGTATGATTTTTTTTTTACGAAGGAGAAACGTGCTAACATGGTAATACATTTCAAAACAGTATAATGATTCACTGTAAAATCCTTCATTTTTATTTTGAAAACTTGATACTGTTTTCGGCTGACGACACACGAAGGTTCTTACTCTTGATATCAACAATTAAATTACAGTGCGATTATTAGTACGTCACACACACACACACACACACGTACGTCTTAAGCAATGAGTGAAGATCTTGGTTGTGTTGTAGGGTGGATGCTGGGTGTTGTGGTCTTGGACACGACTCCCTGCGTGAGGAATGGCAGTAAATCATGATAGTTTACAAAATATGACGATAAGTCTTGAGAGAGACATCTAGATATCTTGGTCAACATCTTCACGCCTCGTTGCCTCGCCAGTGACTCGCATCCGTGGAAAACTGCACTATGAGCCACATGTATAATCAACTACTACCTCGTGTTTGTTAATTACTGTGCAATTCTGTGCTAACAAATGTACTTAACTACCTCGTACCATCAAAATAATATACCTCACTGTACTAATGACCTCAGTAAAAGTACAGCTGATAGAATAAAAATACGTTAGCAGTAGTAGTGGAAGGCAGAACAGGGACTTGGGAGTGAAGGAGAGGTGACCATGTGAGGGCTGGGAACACTAACATGGAAACCAGCACCTCTCTCTCTCTCTCTCGCTTCTATTGTGTTCATTGTTTTTATTTCCAGGTTTTCTGTCTTAACACGTCACTATCTATGTACCTGTGTATAATTTCTCTCTCTTCCCCAGTACGTCGTAGACATTCAAGAAGCGTCATGCAACAGCTGTGGCCCTGAGAAGCTAATGCCCACCAGACATAAAAAAACTTAGCTGTTCAATTCCTTCGCTTGTCCTAGAAATCAATTTTAAGATGGGAAAAACAGCGTAGATGAAGGCACTTTGTGTACAGAAGACTAAATCTAAGAGAAGAAACATGCATTAGACTGGTTAAGAGATGCCCCATACACCCCTTTTGTGCGCTGACGTATTCTTAAGCTGTGGTACAAACCTCCTTCAGAGATACACCATCAGCTCCAACCATTAAGACCTCGACGACTTACCTCCACCGTCCACCCAGAGACCTTCATGCGAGTCATTTTAGCGGTTAAGTCTTCTATCTCAAGGTAAGTGTCTTTAACTCAAGGTAAGTCTCTATCTCAAGGTAAGTCTTCTATCTCAAGGTAAGTCTCTATCTCAAGGTAAGTCTTCTATCTCAAGGTAAGTGTGTGTGTGTGTGTGTAATGTTGTTTCGGATTATTATTTCTATCACTTACACCTGTACGTCACCCGAGCAATTTCTCGTCCTTGAGGTAATGTGTAGGCGTTCCATCTTGACTACATAATTATATTTAAACTTTTACATCTTAGTGTTATCATATACACACACGTTCAAACAGCGATTATACACGTATACACTGATCAAGATACACGCTAAAAAAAAAAAAAGGTTGGCACGCGCGTGTAAGCAAAAAAGATCAAGTTTGAGTACACAACCAGAAAAAAATTATTCTCATGGATGTTCCTCAACTCGGATGCCAACACACAGATCAACCAATCAAAACTCGTCGTCGAGGTAGTTTTAAGTGATATCCGGCTGGTATGAGCACCAGTGACGTGCCCACATACCTTACCCAGTGTCGTTACAAAAAAATTAATTAGCAGGTAACCAGAAAGGGGGACGGATACTATGCCGTCCACCGTTGAGTAGTCTGTTGTCAGTAAAAGGAATGAGATCTTCAAAGACTCGCGGATAATATTTATTGCGGTAATAGTGGCAGTCATTTCAGTGAGATCTTATATGTCGAGACAGTTATGGTATGATGTCAAGTCTCTGTTCAAAACTTTAATATATGTACGAGTCTCCGATAACCTAGTCCATATAAGAAGGTGATCTGCCAATAATGGAAGCGATGAATTTCCTAAAACAAGAAAACGCAATAAAAGTCACCCAGTCGTCAGTCAGAATGTCGGCCTTGTTTAAACGAAAGGGAAGAGAAGAAAATTTTTTTACACACGTCTCGCTACGAGGTTATGGGTATTGAAATCACAGGACGATCAACATCATCAACACGGTCCAGGAGGCGCCAGCAGCATGTCGAGTAGATGAGTTCTTTGGGGGGACTGTTCTTAGGGCCAGTCTTTCGGGGGTGGAGGGTGGAGTTTAATACATTCTTCGGGTGTTGGGTGATCAGATAAGAGGAAAGGAGGGTGGGTAGATGGGGGAAGGTAGATGGGGGGAAGCGGGTGGGTGGGTGGGGGTAGAAGATATTCAAAACAAAGAAAAAATCACACCCCTAACCAAAACAAACCCCTTTAGCATAAGAATAATCAAGATAACTTATAAAAATACCATCGAACACCGTTAAACTGAGCATTTATATAATGATTTATTTTCTGACGCGCGATATAGGAGAACAAACATTATCGTTAACGCAGTCTTATTTCCAGTGTGTGTGTGTGTGTGTGTGTGTGTGTGTGTGTGTGTGTGTGTGTGTGTGTATTTTGTGGGGGGGAAGGGGGGGGTAAGGGGCAGGATGATAGAGGTGATTACTGATTACAAAACAGCCAATCACACGTGTAAATGCCTACGACTTATTGACTTTAAGATATATTTAATATCTAAGCAACAACAAAAAAACATACCATGTCTAAATGGAAATAATTACAGCCAAATTATACTTGAGTCTATAAATCCACTATTAATACTAAATTAACTAAAGAGAATCTGAAACAAACGCTAATCAAAACATGACCAAAGCGCAGTGGTTAGTTTAATACTCGGGAGACATAACGTGGATGACAACCTGAATTATACATGAGGCACGTCGTTTGCATACAGGTGGATCATACGTGACGGGGGGTGTTGTGTTGAGAGAGAGGAGGATGAGGCGGACTTGTCAAGGCTGTTTGTTGTTGGAGTAAGGAGTGTCGACCCCCCGCCCTGGCTGTCCTCAGTGACACGAAAAGTGATAAGTGGTGAGGAAAAACCAGAGATGAAATTTAAGGAAAAGGAGGAAAGGTGGATTTATGATTTAAAAGGAGGATGAATAAGAAGAGAAAGTTTGATGGTGTTATTAATGAAGAAAACTGGATGATAAAATACAGTCAAGAAATGTGAAAGCAAAGAGAAAGGAAAAGAAAAACGATGGTGACAAAAAATGAGACAAAAATATGAAAAAAGAAGAAAGAGTAACAGAAATAACCGCCAAGGCCGTGGACCCAACAGGTGACTCCCCATCATCCCTCCCATCCCTCTCTCCCACATCTCCCTTCCCTTCCAAGTACCTAATGCCTACTTCCCCCATAGTCCATACCAACCTTCCTCGCCCTACACCCTGCTTGCCCCCTTTAATCTTCCCTACCATACCTATTTTGTCCATTTCCGTCCCATCTCCTTGTTTCTTTGCCCTTTTCCGTTACCTCTCCCCCTCCCCCTCCCTCTCATGTTCTAGAGCAGACTCAGAGACAAGACTTCAGTGACCCCGGGCAGAGTTGGCTCGCGGGAGGTAGGTAACGGGCCGCCCTGCCTCCCCGGCGCCCAGATATCGTGCACACACCATGAACAGGGAGTAGCCACCACCACCACCCACCTACCCACCCACACTTAAGGCTCGTAAATGAATATTTTCCTCGTATTAGGAGGTCTTAAAACATAACTAGCTGACCAAATTAAGGTCCGACGTAAGATAGCAGCAGACACAGCATCGAAATAACACTTACCGGAATTATAAGAGTTCTTACCCCCTTCCCTCACTTATAAGGAAAAATAATCTTGAAATCCGAGACCTCGAGACCTTGGCCATATCTATGACATCTTTAGCACACTGGCGCCATCAAGGTGGGTGATGTAGTCACTCACAGGTAGAGAAAGGCGACACCTGAAGCGTCCTGGACACAGCCTCACTATCACCACCCTTGGTCCTCACCCAATAAAAGTCTTAAGCTTAGTTTATCCACTGCTCCGTAAACTGTGGTAAAACATTGAGGTCATAATGGGGTCGAAATTACACTTAACTTGTACTAATGTTGAGAACCCGGGCTCATACTTTAGTAACATAATCGCTTCCCACACCTCTGCCTACGCTAAAGATGTCGACCCTCCTGTGCCTTCAAGAAAAGCTGTGCGCTGCTGGTACCTATGCACTCAGTGGCTACACAAGCGTTGATAGCCCCTCCACTCCTTATCCAACCAGGAGCGAACTCGTACCAATGGTTTTGAATTAGATAAATTTAGATTTAGGCGCGAAATAGGTAAACATTGGTTCGGAAATAGAGTAGAGTAAAACAAGTTACCGAACATCATCATGAGCTCGAATACGCTGGATAGCTTCAAACATAAGTTGGATGGACATATGAGTTATAGGGGTTTGGGCGTAAATGGGACTGCCCAGTATGGGCCAATAGGCCCGCTGCAGTTTCTTTCATTCTTAAGTTCTTATGTTCTTCACGCCGACAGCTCACCACGAGGACACGCGCGTGGACTACGACAAGAAGGACGTTCTCTACCAACCTCTCGACCTTCTCCCCGATGGACTGTATCGTTAATTTTCAATCCCCACATTCCTTCTGTCACTATATATAACTTGCTGACAAAACCCATGGCTCTTCAGGCAGTTCCATCCTTAATGCAAGAGTCACAAAAACAAGCATGAACTGCCCAATAAGCTAGCCTCATTCGCCGAGTTATCTGAAGAAAATCCATGTACTATCAAGGTCAATGCATGGAACTTACTTTACGAATGGGAACCAAGCAAATCAAACAACACAACTGGCATGGGTGATCACAAAGGCCTCTCTAGCCAAACGAGGTGGAGTGTTCAAAGGAGGCGAGATGTCTTATAATTATGTAGGAGTGAGTGAGTAGTGGTTTACAGAGCAGTCGTCGAGAAGCACTTTGTCTACCCTACCAAGCTCTCCAAGGTTGAACGTGACCAATTGAATTATGTACCCTGTGTTAGCCAAGGAATTTTGGTTAAGAGGACAGGATAAGGGGAAGGAAAGAGAGTAAGTGGAAAGGAAGGAAGAGGATAAAAATAGAAAGGAAAAAAATCAATAAATCGGATTAAAACAGACAAGAGAACAGGAGAAAGCAGGGAAAATAATATCGCTTGAACAGAATTTCATAATGATGAGAGACCAAACGGGACCGGTGGTTGTGCCCCGTGGAAACCTCTCTCTCTCTCTCTCTCTCTCTCTCTCTCTCTCTCTCTCGTGTGTGTGTACTTTTATGAATGTATTTTTTGTATTAGTGTACACGCGTGTATAACCAAGTACTGTATATATCCCCGTACAACAAGGTATGAACACACACGCACACGCACACACACACACACACACACACACACACACTTGTAATAAACCAGTGTATTCACTCCCAGTAAACACTACTCCTTGCACTGTCACTATGTTGAAATGAACTGTAGTTTGAGCTTTTCCCCATCTAGTTATTACAGTATATGTCTTATTTGTGTCACTTATGTTACTTGTATATTATTTGTAATTCGAAACCCATTCCCCAAATATGTAACTGTATATTTTCAGCCTTCTGGCTGCCAAGCTCTTTCAATAAACCGTTAATTATGTTATGTATTATTACACACACACACACACAAGGCCGGCTATACCACGTGGACTGAGGCCGACAACACCCCATGTTCGTCCAGCAGTGCGACACCACCAACCACCATGACAACTACCACCATCCTGGAGCCACCGGGATAACCTGTGGATGTCCCCGACCTTTCACCTGAGACTGTTGGGGCTAATATGTTGGCCACCACCACACTCTCTCTCTCTCTCTCTCTCTCTCTCTCTCTCTCTCTCTCTCTCTACTCCACCCACCTCTCTCTCTCTCTCTCTCTATGCTCCACTTCCCCCTCTCTCTCTCTGCCCGACCCTCTCTCTCTCTCTCTCTCCCTGGTCCCCCTCTAAAGAAACATTAAGTCACATCAGATAAATTTCTGTTTCGCATTAAAGAATATCTCACCGGTAAATTATTCAAAGAGCCATTTTCCTATTATAGAGAAAATCCCACTTTCAACACAACAAACTGAGTGGTGTCTTGTCAGCTTTAAGTTTTTTGTTTAGGTGCTAATGGTGCGAGATGACCACAATCACAACACCCACCCCACCACAATCACAATAACCACCCCACCACAATCACAACAACCACCCTACCACAATCACAACAACCACATCACCACTGCTGACCTTACCAATTATAAAAAACAGAATCATACCAGAAGGTCAGATGTAGGTGACGTGGTTAAAGACGGTGTTAGTGTCTGCCCTCTGGCGGTGGTGAGCGGGTGGGTGACCTTGCCGTATCACTGCCAGCGTCTGCCACGGCCGCGGGTGAAAAGGCTGTGTCTTTGTGCACACTCTTACGGACGCCAGTAGACGCCGGGTAAAGCTTTCGTTTCCGTAATATCAAACTGAATTTCCTTTACAATTTTATTTATCCAGGACTTTCCCCGTTTTCTCTCACATGGTAATAATTATTTCAAAACTTAAACGATTTAATTGATCAATCTGAGCAGGCTAGAATTATGCCTCGTACACACAAGGAATGCAGTCGTACTCAGAAGAACCAAGTCGTCTTAAAAGATGTAGTCAGCGGGTGGGTGACCTTGTCACTGCCAAACGGCCGCGGGTGAAAAGGCTGTGTCTTTGTGCACACTCTTACGGACGCCAGTAGACGCCGGGTAAAGCTTTCGTTTCCGTAATATCAAACTGAATTTCCTTTACAATTTTATTTATCCAGGACTTTCCCCGTTTTCTCTCACATGGTAATAATTATTTCAAAACTTAAACGATTTAATTGATCAATCTGAGCAGGCTAGAATTATGCCTCGTACACACAAGGAATGCAGTCGTACTCAGAAGAACCAAGTCGTCTTAAAAGATGTAGTCATCGTACTCAAAATATAAAATTGTTGTACCTGAAGAGACTGGCCTTGTACTAACCGGCGTAAATCGTCTTAGTGGATGGCTAAGTCGTTGTACTGGATCACTAAACCCATCATACTTGAGGGATAACTACGTCAACATGGTGGGACCTCAGAGTAGAGACCCCGGGGGATGGGACTGAGGAACAAGCAGTGTTTAATTAAGCATTTCCTGGTGGAGGGACCCATTCTGATAATGATCCAGCCGCTGTTTTTGTGGGTTGTTGAATCAGATGATGAATGTTGTTTTTTTTCTTGTAATGGTTAATGGTTGGTAACGCAGTAATAGCCTCGAGGATGTTTTTTTTTCTTTCGGTTATGTGACGAACCCAAGTGGATTTTAATGTTAATGGTTGGCTTTTGTGTGACTAGGACTTTTGTTTATCGCATTTAGTCTCTTAGTAATAGCGACTTATTACAGATTTTTATTTGTCTACGTAAATTTTTGCTTTTTTGATGCACTTTGAAGGGTTTTTCAGTGTAAATACAAACACAGGTGAAGCAAATCGATAAAATAAATTCATCCACTGAACAAAATATTCATAACTGAACGCCCTTAATTATATATCAGGGACCCAGACTCTCAAAGGTAGTGACGTGGATTCCTCTCAACCTGGCGACCCATCTAACCGATTCCCTTGAGCTACGACAGATGGCGCTGAAAATGTCGACAAAACCGCACACTCTACCTTAATTAGGGTTAAGGAGAAAATTAACCCAAGAACATGTTAGAATTTGGACTGAGGATTCTTAATATGTGGCACAGCTAAAGGGTCATCTGTTAGGGCAGACTATATTAAAATTCTTTATTTTGGAAGGAAATAGTGAGCTGTTAGGGAGTGTGGCTGGACAGATATAAGGGAGAAGAGGATAGGTCAGAGGTGGTGTAAGGGAGGAGATGGGGCAGGGGAGGTGTAAGGGAGAGGAAGGTTGAGGCAAGGGGGTGTAGGGGAGAGGGAAGGTGGGACAAGGGAAGGTGTAGGGGAGAGGAACGTGAGGCAGGGGAGGCAGGGGGGTGGAGGGAAGAAGAGGGAGGTGACAGGAGGAGATGTATAGAAGGAATGATTGTCTCGGGAGAAAAAGTTGCCGTGAAAAAATTTTAATGGACAGTAGAACAAAAAAACTGAGAAAATTGAAGACTTGGAGAGGGATGTGGCAGGTGGTGGGTTGATCCAGCCTTACTACTGACTAGACAAACTGGAATACTAGATCCACTATTGGACTGGAAGACTAGTGGTTCTTGTGTACAGTCTTCCTGTCTCTGTCCTAGAACTAACTGGTGAGTGTAACTGTTAAGTTTGGTTTGTCCCCTCTTGATGGCAGCTTCGACACCAAGACAGCCAACCCCGATGTCCGATGTGCAATGAATCTGAGACATTTTTGTATTCCACCTTACTGTATGCTTCTGGTCCAGGGATATTGTCTACGGATTATCAGTGCGTATTAGGGCGGCTGTTGTCATTTTCTAGTGGGATTTTTTGTAGTTCTTTATCGTAATTGTCAGGTTTTTGTCATAGTGTTTTTACAAGATTGTGGAACTTAACTGTTTGGCCTATTCACCTGTATTTCACCCGCAGCAAATGTCGGTAATTGGTTCAGGACCACTTGTAGTTTCAACATTTGGTGGTGTTTAAAATGTAATGAGGTAACTCTGGCTCGTTTAGGAACCAAGATAATGAGTGTTGTTACCAAGTGAAGTTTGATCTTCTCAGGTAGGGTGTTGGATCGGTAAAGTTTCATCAATTCTCTTATATACCTGGTGTAGCCGCAAGTGTAGCCTGCTGGGGATATGAATAGGCCCAAAAGGGTGTCTTGAGGGAGGGAGGGAGGGAGAAGGAATGGAAGGGAAAGTGTAAGGGAGGGAAGGGTGTAAGGATGGAAGGTGTAGGGGAGGGATGGGTAGGAGTGATGGAGCAGTGAGTGAGGGAGAGAGGAGAAGGTGCTGCAGAGAGAAAGGGAAGAACAGGAAAGGTGTGGGAATATGTCAGTGCTGGAGCGAGGTGACAAGGGGGTATGTATGAAGGCTATGAGCGCCACACACACACACACACACACACACTGGTCAACATGCTAGGTCAACCAGTTCTCTCTCTCTCTCTCTCTCTCTCTCTCTCTCTTATTGTATTATTCTGAACATGTTAACCTACTTTGTGCTCCTCTACGTGTGGCTGTCATCTGCTTTAGCACTTTATTGGTAATTGTTAATTTAATAGTTAAAAATTTTACTTTGAAATTCTTGATTCTTACGATGTATTCCAACAGTAATTTGTTCCCTGTTTCACATTATGAGTTATTGGACATATCTTATAACTACGTCATCGATTGTTATTGTAATGTATCTTGAGGGAAAATTCGGTGATCGATATAGCCATCTTTCGACTTCGTTCCCTGCAGAAGATCCTCGATATGTAACCCATCACCTTAGGTCATCCATTTCATTGCCTTTCGATCATAAAACATTATAAAATCATCCATCTAGCGTCACACATTCGTAAAAATAAGGACGAAGATATTGTCATTTTTTCAGGAATTTTTTTTTGTATAGAGAATCAAACAGGAGAATATATGCCTTAGATAGAAGAGTAAAGATAGACACAACAGCAGAGCGTCGTGGGGTGGGGTGAAGAGAGAGAGGGGAATTAGAGGTGGAGAGGAGGGTGAGGGGTGAGAGAGGAGAGAGAGGGTGAAAGAGGGGGGTGAAGGGGATGAGAGGGGATGGAGGGGTGAAAGGGGTGAGAGGGGTGAAGAGAGAGGGATGGAGAGGGGGTAGAAGGGGGAGGAGAAAGGGATGGAGAGGGGGTGAAGGGAGGGTGGAGCTGTGGACTTGATTCAAAACAACAAATAAATCAAGGGATGAAAAAAAAAATTCCTCAAGGTATCTTAACATAATTTCTCACAAGAAACACTATGGCCCTGAGCACATATTTATGACTACGTGACAGAGTATTTAGGTACGAGTCTTCTGGCTAAATGCGCGTTCCATATTAGGTCCATATACGATATCACACGAAGCTGACCCCACAAGTTTTTTTTTTTTATTCAGCTAACTGTTGACTAAATGCAAGTTACATGTTAATATTATCATGATATATTTCTTTTAATGATTAGAAACGACAGTAATTATATGTAAGATCACCAAATAAAGAGACTGTCGGATTTAACACATTATTGCAAGTCAGTTACTGTTTTATCATCCGTGTCGTTAAATCCACCTCAAGTTCCTGTGGTGTTAGTGTTAGTATGTATCCTCAGTGATGATAGCCATGGTTGCTTATATGGATGATGGCTGTCACCCTTAACACCACCCCACCACGATACTCAACATATTTCACTGCCACTTAATTTGTATTCCTTTTCAGTCAACTTCTTATATTCTTTCGTTTCTCTATTTATTCTTAATCTCTTCTAATTCTTATTATTTCGTGTATCGTTTATCTCACCTTTTTTTTTATTCGTTTACCTTATAAAGTTTACTGTGGTGGCTGAGTGGAC
Organism: Homarus americanus; assembly: GCF_018991925.1. Classification (NCBI taxonomy): domain Eukaryota; kingdom Metazoa; phylum Arthropoda; class Malacostraca; order Decapoda; family Nephropidae; genus Homarus; species Homarus americanus. The sequence continues at coordinate 2,593,311 of NW_024712913.1, forward strand.
ACAGCGCTCGTTTACCATCCTAGAAGTCGCTGGTTCGCGTCCACAGCATAACTTTTACAATTGGGAGCAAAGGCAGTCGAGTGAAGTGTCCGGCTATGCTGTCTCCTTGTGTGATCTATCAACATAGCCATTTATACTCATCCTCTTCCACCCATCATCTATCCTTATCCTCACTCTAACCATCTCCCAAACCTATCCTTACACTGTCCTCCATCAAGAGTCTAGCCATCAAACATCTCCCTCTTTACTCCACCTTATGCGTTCCTTCCCTCCTCCTCACATACCAACACACCATCCCACTGAAGGTAATAATTAACTCAGGTTACATTAAATTACCACCCTGACCAAAAATTAAGATTCTCCAAATTTCTACCCATTAATTTTTTTGCTCTGTGTAATGAGAGATCGTACTATAGGTAAAGAATGTAGTAAAAAAAACACGTAACTTAGATGGCAGTTTCTCGTGTCTGAGGTGAGCTAATTAAGAGTTTATCATTATCCAGTTAAGGTGAAAAATGAATATGCTGAAAATTCAACTTTATGTCATATCTAATTAAAGCCGTTGAGGTGAGTTTTCATATCGCCAGGAGGATGTAATTATCTCAGTCAATCAATCAATCAATCACCAACCATCAATCAATCAAATATCAATCAACCAACCAACAATCAATCAACCAACCAATCAATCAACCAATCAACCAACCAACCAACCAATCAACCAACCAATCAACCAAACAATCACATCGCCAGGTATGCAATAAAATCAACGAGCGAATCTTTTTAAAATCCATCTTTGTGTCGTAGTTTTAAAAATCAATTGTTTACGATATTATTCTCACATCTATTAAGTTAAAGGATAATTATTATAAAGAAATAAGCTTAGAGTATCCGGGGGTGTGGCATAGCAACTAAGTGATGCAAGGGGGTTGGTAACTGGAGTCTGATAAGTCACTCAACAGCCATTACCGCCCACCACCCCTCCCCACCCCGCCCACCACCTGACATTACCCCCACTATCCCCCTTCCCGTCCATCACCCTACCTCCCGCCTACCACCTGATATTACCCCCCCCCACCCTACCACCCCCCACACCACCTGACATCACTCCCACCATCACCTTTCATGATCACCTGACATCTTTTCCACTACCTGATATCCTTGTATTCCCAAAGACGTCACCACAACTATCACCAGATAACACCACAAGCAGACAACACCATAACCACTAGTAAACACCACAATGAGGTAACACCATTATCACTACCACTTCCACCATGCAACACTATACCTCCATCAACTTCTCCATGATTACTACCATTAACCATAAACAACACTACCATTACCACCATAGGAACCACCATCATCTCATCATCATCACTCTTATTTCATCCATATTTCACTTGTATCTGAACCATATTTAGCCCTAACTCTTAGTATACTCTTCGTTACGTAAATTTACCTGTGCAGTTTACCTCTTAAATGTTCCGACAAAACTGGTTACAACATAAACAACTTCAGATGAACCAAAACCTTAAGCTACAGCCGACACAAATTACTCCGCAGCCAACCAGATCATTGTGGGGTAATAGCTACTGGCAGGGCGGGTCTATAAAACATAACGTTATTATAGGAAACACGAGATTAAGTGACACAAACGGAGGAAGAGGAAACTAACAGGGAATTAAACCAGATGATGATGAATCCACCTAAACGTCTAGAAAACATCAGGAAGTTGTGCCTTATAACATCACTTTACAAGACGACCACGCCATCGAGGTTATTCGGAACGGGCGACCAAACTGACGACACTACAGCACAGTACTCGGACTGGGGAAAACTTGAAGCTATCTGAGGAAGCTGAAAATCCCATCAACGGCGCACCACAAGACACGTGAGGGTATGATCAAGATCTCCACAATGCTTCAAGGGAGGCGTGACCATCCTGAGACTACATAGCAATACAGGACGCTACAGTTTTTAAGCTGTTCATAAAACATCCACTTGTTAAGCTTAAGTTAAATAACCTTCTAGCACATAATGTGGATGGCTTCTAATGTCTTCACCTATGAGGGAAGACTAAACAAGCACTGGACTGGTCAATGTGCTTGGCTCAACTGGAATTCTGAGTATGTTGTAAAGCCACAAGTAGATAAAGAACTGGATATACAGGCAGAGAGCTTTCGGCCAGGGCAAAACTAAAATATTAAGTAAACTCTCCGTATGTTATCCTAACTTTTGTCTCTCGTTAGTCTGCCTCATCCAGTGACAAACTCGAGGTTTCGCCAATTATCGCGTCATTTATCATGTTTCTTGTCTATTATTACTCATTAGCTATTCATCTCATTCTATTAAAAGATAAAACACTTTTTGACAAAAAAATTTCACAGATAAATGAAAATACGATAAAAATCCTGCAAAAGTTCTCAGTTAAAAATTACCAGCTACAGGCTAAGTATCTCGGACGGTGCAGGTGCTGGTAAAAGTTAAAGATCCACATACCTCCCTCGTCGCCTGCCAACAGGGTCGGCTTGTTTGTCTCTCACAAATTACCGCCTTACATAAGCTATCCATAAGAACCAATTACGTATATGGCTGTGGCCAGTTTTTACTCCTGACATTTCTCGAGTGCCTCAGGGTATGCCAGCGTTGATACCTGGCCTTATTGGAACCGAAGATCCTGCCCATAAACAAACGAGACCAAGAGATGTATGTCTTCGGTGTTGAGGGAGGAACAAGAACGCTTACTGGACATTAAAACCCAAAATTCACTTCAATATTTTTATAACTCAAAATACTGTAACATCATATCTGCAACACCTGACAGTTTCTAGATTATATTTTACAACAAGAATAAATTTGTTAATAATAAAAAAGATATAAAAGAGAAAGCGAACACCGGAACAAGTGCCGTAAGAGTTGTACTAACTAGTAAATAAAGTGAGGTGGTGAGGCGAGTGTACAGCCATGTGTACGACACTCTCCAGCCCTCAGCTTACTATTCCCAGGATGAACTGACTCCTCCACACTCACTGGGTACATTAGCATGTCTCTTCTAACTACATTTAAAGACGTTTATTCTAACCTAATCGTCACTAGACACACTTGAGCTGTTTTATATTTAATACACTATTCACTATAAATTAGTTTGGGTACATTAAGTATTTTTACAATTCCTTTATGTGACGAATTAATTTTAAGGATTTTGGTGTTACTAAATGTAATGCGCCGCTGTAATATTACTGAGTAAGAACGACAGATTAATATTGTTGTCGGTCCTGGGAGAAGAAGAGAGGCATGCAAGGCAGGCCAGCCCGTGACCACCCTACATACTTGGCAAGGTCGACCATCACCCACCAGCCGCCCTCCCGCTCTCTACTTCACTCCAGTTACCTGAAGGAAAATGTGACTAATCAATAAACTTTCCACGTGTGCATTTCATTAATGGCAACTCTAGTGCACAGGTTATTTTGTTCGTGTTAAAAAAATGTCCAGTTACCTTCGTTAATTTATGGTTTATATTAGATTCTACCTACGAGAGAAAAGTTGTCTAGATTCGTAACACGTCTGGGCTTCTCATGACAAACATAAGAACCTGATGTGAAGTTGTAAACACAAGTTGACAGTTGTTACCACTTCCCTGACTCTCTCTGCTTCCTTAAACACACTTCCTCAGCCAGCTTCTCCTCTTGCTCCTCACCATCATTATTTTACCCATTTATTATCTACTACACTGCAGGTTATACTTTGTACTCCACAAGAAAGATACATTGTATTAATTCAATCCCCTAAGGAGTATCTACAAATAATAATAAACGATATTTTAGTTATTGTAGGATTTTTTTTGGAGGAATCTCGCCTTAAGTCTGACCACCTGATGGATGTTTCTCTTATCATAATCCTCCCCCTCATTAAAGAAACATCATTTACCGTGAATAATGTAAAACTGGTGTCGTGAAATAACAAACGTCATCTATTAACGCGAGTCACAAAGAGGAACTTCATGGGATAAGCTTTCTATGGTACCCAGAGTACCTCATCCTTCAGTCTCGTTTCCTCTTGATGATTCATGCGCGTCCCTCGAGCCATTGCTGAGCGGTGTAAACGCACGTCCGCTAACATTACCATGTAACCTCATCCCCTCAGTACACACACGGAATACCCCAACTCTATCCACATAAGGGGAAGGTCATTGTATCTGTGTCAGAGGCGTACCTGGACGTCCACCACCAGTAATGTCTGTCTCTGACTCACCCAGCCTTATCACTTGGAGGGTCAATGGCTCCTGTCACTTTTACAACGTCTTGTTTATTTCTTCTGTTTATCTCTGGCATCCGGTACTGTGGTGGAGGACATCACGCGAGGTGACTAAATACATCTCATAAACATAACGTCTCTACAACCTTAAAGAAAGTCACAGACAACAACAGTGTCTATAGCTGAAGGTCTTGAGGTTCTTACAGTTTGTTGGTCGCCGTTCTAAAGACTCTCCCGTAATAGATCAGTTATGTAGTTAATATATAAGGCATCATAAACCTAACATCAGGTAACCTAACACACAGGTGACAACAAACTGTCTACATTTTATCCTGGCTCCTAGAGAGAGAGAGAGAGAGAGAATGTGTGTGTGTGTGTGTGTGTGTGTGTGTGTGTGTGTGTGTGTGTGTGTGTGTGTGTGTGTGTGTGTGTGTGTGTGTGTGTGTGTGTGTGTGTGTGTGTGTGTGTGTGTGTGTGTGCGCGCGTTTATATGCATACAAGTCTACAGTCATCTTTCAGTCACAAGATCTTATAAAAGTTTCGTTTCAGTTACTCCCGGCAGCTCAGTTATAAGACTGATTCTCTTTCACCGGCAAGTGAGTTCCTCAGGTGTGCGATTACTGCTGCAGTAACAAATCTATACCAGTTTTGTTACTTTTAACTTATCATCCCGCTGACCTCACCGACTGCTAAATACTGCTCATCATCTTTAATTAAATGTTTTACAAACTAGTTAAAAAATGAAAAATAATCCAATCTCCATTTCATTCCATGTATACAAAGCAGTTAAGAAAAAATGACGCCTTAGTCTGCCACCGACCGTCGAGCAGCAAAGGGTATACAGCTCGGCCCCCCGTCCAATTGACTGTGAATAATGACCCAGAGTCCCAGACCCTTGGAGTGGTGAGGAATGCATGTCCTCTCACCCGGCTCCTGCAGGGCTGCCAGGCATTCATTAAGGGTAAGAGTGAGATTCTTCCGGCGTAAAATCATAAGAAAATTTTGAGGGGGGATTTGTTCTTTTAGATATAGATATAATAGTATAACAAAACCTCTGACGAACAACTTGGGCGAGCCAATGAAGGTCATTCCATTGATGTCGATTTACCATACAGGTTAAAATCAATTCATAATCGCCCAGAACCAGTTGATAGCTGCTGGAAACCATTAAATATGCCACCTACCTACCTACCTACTTAACCAGTTACTGAGCAAGTGGATGCCGATCATAGTGCCTTACGACCTTTGGCTCCAATATAAGACTATAATCTTATCCTGTCCTCCTCTGCACCAGGGTCAGTCGCCTCTTATCTACCAAGGTATAAACTGTCAGTCCCAAATCACCAAGTGAGCGTCTCCAGTACACGCGGGAGCTGTGAAAGGAGGGTGTGAGGTTGGGTAAGTCTGTGTCGGCAGAGCGGCCATGTTTGGGTACATGGCGCCCGCTATGATAATGTTGGCTAACTCCGTCGCCCCTGCTTCCTCACCTGCCCCTCTATCAACGGCCCACTTCCAGGGGGCTCTAATGTGAAGCGGGTGAAAGGGAGGTGTCCTGTGGGGAGCGGAGGAGAATCTCTATCGCATCTAACAGGAGGAAAGTGGTGTGAGCGAGGACGAGATTGCAATACCTTAAGATAGAAGGTGGTGGGAGAAGTGTGTTGACATTGAAAAAAAAAAAAAAAAAATAGAAGAATTATTATTTTCAATACACGACGGAGGAGTGATCAATGTTCCCAGTACTATAAAAAAAATGCATGATAAATAACTTGCCATATGCTAAAACTAAGAAACATTCAGAGAGAAAACTTCAATAACATCATGATGGGAGATGTGAGAGAGACAGCACAATAACTTCCCACGGTGGAATAGGAACACCTCGCTGGCCGGGACACAAGAACACGTTCATTATCTCACTCCAGTGATAATAACGTTGGGGTTTATGACTCCTTCCTGACAGTAGTTGATGAGTTCTTGTCTCTTAGTCATCTCCATCATCATCTTATTCTCCCTGTTCTTTCCTGTTTTCATTCATAAATACAAACGTTCAACGAATCTTACTCACAATAAGAAAATCAAACTATGTAAGATTTAGCATTTAAAAGACACAATATTATCAACTATTTTATGAAGGAATAAACAACAGGCCAACGTCCCCCTAAGTAGCGTCTTGATAAGTGACATTAAACTCACATTAAGAAACGATAGCTTGTTTTTTCCTCCGTCACACTAAGAGAAAAAAAAATATAAAATCATAATACACGAAGAGGCCAGACGCCGCCATGAACTCAGGGGAGAGTTTTTGTTGAGGTGGATGACACACACACACACACCTGGTCGGGACACTCGAGGTCTGAGCCCATAATGTTCTTCATTTAACTGGATTTATCAGAACTCGACTAGTGTGTTAGCTTAAGTGACAGATAAAAGTCATTGTTGTTAAATTTCTACCATCGGCGATAATGAAGATAAATAATTAGACAAATTTCAACAGTATTTTGTATCGATTCAATACAAGAAAAGAAAAAACAGATGAACCTAAGATAACTGTTATCAGATGACGTCCAATAGCAGTAAGATGCAGCATCTCAGTCCAGGGTCTGGATTCTCAGTGATATTAAGTTCTCCAGTACAGAGCCTGTGAGTACTGAGCAGGATAGCCCTCAGGAAGTTGAGTCTCATGTTCAGTGTGTTCCGATTGGCGCTTCTGGAGCTGGGTCTGATTTTCGAAGGTTATTTTTATGATACATTTTTCACCAGACTGAAGGTGCTCAAATGTGTCTAACTTAATTAATTAACGCCAATTCGTACCTTTTGATTTACTGTTAAAATTTCTATGAGACTCCCAAAATTACATGTGTCCTCTCCTTTAGGGAGTCTTATAGAGAGTCCCTGAGAACTCGAGTCCAGACAGGTAAGAAACAAGCCTCACTGTAAAGTCTCTGTTTTGACACAAGTTGGCCCCAGCAGCTCAATATTCTGTGTTGATGTTTACTACTCAGGGATGTCCATCGTCTTCTCAAGTCAATATTAAGCATTCATGTCTCACTTCCGGTGAGGTAAAGCAAAGAGTATCACTGGCTAAAGGACATGAACCTTAAGTCTCCTGCTTGGATAACAACAACAATAAACGTTCCAGTGAGTGATTCCTTTATACTAGAGGCCAGACCCAGGTGTCTCCTGACCTCCGCAGAGGACCGGCCATTGTGATGGACAGCACTACCAAGGTGAGTGAAACTGTCCAAAACTTTGGTGTCCTCGCCACATGCACGTACAGTCAGCAGCAGTAGTAGTTGGTGGTTATGTGGTCTTATTTACGGTAAACATTGGGGGTACTTCCTCTAGATGTTCTATCCAGGAGACTCTTCGCCTCAGTGAACATAATAAAACCGTTCCCGGAAAGTTGAGATTATTTTCCATCAACTGTGTAGTCATTATCTCCCACCAACCCATCATCATCTTTTTTTTTACACACACGTTTACATGTTGTAGTAGGAATTACATTTATAATTTACATACTCCTTCTAGACCCTCAGGTGAGAGTAGACCCCTAGTGTGCACCAGGTATTTTCCCTCTGAGTCATAATACTAAGATGCTGGGAAAAGCATCCCTCCCTTTTCCTACCCTCTCCTTCTTCCTACCCTCTCCTTCTTCATACCCTCTCCTTCTTCCTACCCTCTCCTTCTTCCTACCCTCTCCTTCTTCATACCCTCTCCTTCTTCCTACCCTCTCCTTCTTCCTACCCTCTCCTTCTTCATACCCTCTCCTTCCTACCCTCTCCTTCTTCCTACCCTCTCCTTCTTCCTACCCTCTCCTTCTTCCTACCCTCCCTTTTCCTATCCTCTCCTTCTTCCTACCCTCTCCTTCTTCATACCCTCTCCTTCTCCCTACCCTCTCCTTCCCATCCTCTCTTTTCCTTCTCCCTCTGCTGCCTCCACCTCAGCGTCGGTCGCCCTAGCAGGCCTTATCACTGACCCAGCTGATGGTATCAATAAGCTTCCCAGATATGCATATAAATACGTATATGATTGATCGTGCTTAGCGGCATACATATGCGTGTTTATGTTGCCGCGAACACGTATATCACTCCTTGTATGTTTGAGAGACCGGCTATGATTAACTACCTGTATACTGATTGATGAGTGGCGGGACGGAGTACGTGAGTGTGGCCACGGAGACCTTGCCCACACACACATACACACACCTACACACACACACACCTACACACCCACACACACACCTACACACCCACACACTTAACAAGCATCAGGATTCTCAAAAATTTGTGTAATAAACAGGCCAATCACCTAGAGACAATAGTTAATGTCCTACTACAATGATACCCGCAACCATCAATTCAAGGGACTTATAATTTCAATCTTGACTACGCATGCATTAATCTGTGCCCGAGATGCGTCCCAACTCGCGCTTAGTGATTAAATTGTGAGGGGTGACATTTTCTCAACACAGCCTATGAAATGACACAAATCCTCCCTGCTGGCTGTTCACTATTTTAACAAGTTTTCCAGTGACAACAAAGTAAGGATCACCGGTCGTGTCAAGGTCGTCATGATAAAGAGGCAGACGTGTGAGGCTGTACAGGTGGAGGGACCAACTGATAGAGGTCAGGAATCACACAGCAGGAGGTGAAGTCCTTAGATTTACAACATAAGAATTTGTAACCTGGTATGGATCTGTAATAATCATTTCTAAAAAGAGACAACGACGAAGAGGTAGCGTTTAAGCTATACAAACTTATTTTACGATAATATAAACGAATACTCATATAGGTAACACCAGGACAGTTACGATTTCTCCTACATTAACCCCCCTTCACCCGATTAACCCCTCAATCTAAAACAAAAAAAAAACATTAGCCAACATCACCACAAAAATATCTAGAAAAGAAAACTATTCCTAAATAAAGTACTTCAGCCAGGTGTGTGTGTGTGTCGGGAGATATCAAAGTAAACCTTGTTAACATCCAGCGAGAAGATATACAACAGACTACTCCCATGTTTGCACCTTAGATAATTTTATTAGGAGGTACTGACGCACATGAACCAAGTCGCCGTCACGTCTGGTGGTGGCTGAAAGGGATGGTGGTGGGGGTGATGGTGGTGACTCCCGAGATGGTGGTGACGCTGAGGATGGTGGTGGTGGTGCCCGGGATTGGTGGTTGGTGGTGGTGACGCCCGGGATGGTGGTGGTGAGGCCTGGGTTGTTGGTGGTGATGCCTGTTTTGGTAGTAAGTGGGTCAACGATGATAGTGAGGGAGAGGTACTAGTAACGATGGTGTCTGGGCTGTTGAGGGATAATTAACCTAACCTAATCTAACCTGAATATCAAACCTAACACAACTTGAACACCCTAGTATTAAGATATAGCTTCCATCACACAACAATAGGAATGGTTCCGTATCTGTAAGGAACATTGGGAAAGAATCAAGGTATGTGGACGCAACAGGTAGGTAAGATTCGGCGGACGGATTAAGGTGGTTTGGGTCACCTTCTGCAACATATCCATTTACCTCAGCAAGAACCAGGAACAACCCATGATTAAATTTCCACACAAGGACGTCATTCAGGTAACCAGCTACTCAACATTTATAAGAATTTAGGTTCTTGAATTCTCTCATCTCCTCTCCTTGTAACCTAAGAGTGAGTAAAAATCAATTAGGTAAAAGCCATCTGCACGCTCCAGCCCGACACAGTAGTAAGACGCGCCGGAGTGCATCACAGTTCATGTCTCAACCATTCCACCCAGTGTTTGGGCGAGCTGTCTGTGTTCTACTCTTGGGAGCAATGTGACAACTCTAGTCACTGCACCAAAGGTTCTGTAGTTAACTGCCACATTCTAAAACAACAAACCCTTGTTCCATACAAACTATGTTAACATGTTGAGATAAACCAATTAAAATGAGAACCTTGCAGAAGTGCTGTGGTTGGCGGATATGCTTGTTGATAACGGACTGTTGCAGTATGAAAATTTGGATAGTTTAGGCTATAGGGTCTCTAGGCTTTATAGAATCTAGACCGAGTGTTGTGGTTGTTAACTCTGGTTGTGGTATGGTCCTGTGTTTAAGGCATTACCGTCAGATGAGTCACACAGACGAGAGCATTCCTTCATTCCATTAACTTTTTGAAGGCGTTCCTAGTCTACACTCAGGTACCGTATTATTAACATATTGTATCAGAAATATTAACAAGATGATTTTCTACAATTTAAGTTACAGGTAAACTGCTGGCCTCATACCCTTAATTACAGTCGTGTAGTACTATATATCTACACTATGTGACAACCATTAACTCCAAGAGTACTGTATATTAGTGATCAATGGTGTTTACTGTTTTTGTAATTATTAAATTTTTTCTGTCTCGTATTCCACCCCCCTCCCCACTACCTCTCTCTCTCCCCTTACCTTGGGGTGGAGGTAACACCCTAGGCTACCTCACCTCACCTCCCTCCTCACCTGTGACTACAGAACAGCGTCTTCCTCTCCCATCATTCAGTTAATAAGTAATAACTATATAAATATCTCCTAGTAATTATAGCTACGTCATTATTTACCTGGCATTAAATTGCATGGGTCACTGGTACACATTTTGACTTAGTGCTTCTTCTACCCCTTCCGGGAGGCCCCTCAAGGCGGAAAACCAGCGTGAGATAAAGGAAGCACACACGAGCTCAGTGTTATCAAAGATTGCGATCACAATCCTGCCTCTCAACAAGGTAGAGAGAAGCGGTTTGTTTACATATATCATATTGGTTCAGGGAGTGTGTCTATAAAAGGTCCACTGAGATGAGCTGAGCCTCAGGGTGGTGGATTAAACGATGAAAATTCACTGTCTTTCCAAACAGGAATAGTGTGGCATCCCAGGGCTAGTTACTGTAGATATTCACACATTACTCCCTCCTTAAAACATTAATATATTAAACTAGGAATAAATCTCTTCTCTTCAGGCCACAAGCAACCAATGATCTTGTAGTGACTGATTTGACTAATTATGTCTTCAACTGAGGAGGTTATCCACAATATACATGAACGCGGTGATGACACAACTACAACAATAACTCATTCAATTCTGTTGGTTCGTGTTACACAATGGCTGAGAGAGAAGGATATTTACGCAAATCCAAGTGTACGAGTGACTCAGTACCCTGGTGTATGACCCATCGAACACCACCACCCCTTCCTTCGCCATTATTTACTGTACCTCCTCTTCCTTCTACCCACCGTCCCCTCCCTCCCTCCCCACGACCTATCTCTCATTTTCCCTCAACCATTGCCCATTACCCTTCGCTTTCCTCCCTCTTCCCCATCCCTCCTTCCTCTCACACGACTCCCTACCATCTTCATCCCTTAACTCTATTCCTCCTCTTGCCTCGTTCCATCACCTTCTCCCCACCTCTTCTCCCTCCTCACTGCCCCCATTTATCGCCCCTTATACTCCCATCCCCTAACCCCCTCCCACCTCTCCGTCCTCCACCCATCTCCCCCACCACAACCTCGCCCTCCCCATCCCTCACAGGACACCCCCTCACCCCACTCCCTACCCACCTAAAGACCTTGGATGGCGCCGCCGCAGCTGTTGACGCAGTAAGGCAGCTCTACACCGGAAGGTCACCCAGGAAGCAATGTGTCCTTACTGAGGTGTGTGCGACGCTCGACTAAATCAGGTATGTACTATTTTTAATACTACACTAAGACTGCGTATACAACAACACCGTGTATATTAGGTAAGATAATGATAACCCGCCGTTGTATAATTCGTGTTTACATTACCGTCAAGGTTACAATTAGGTTAGGTTGTGTTTGGTTTTGATCGGTTGTTCTGTTATGAAAGACGTCAACTGTACATGGCTTTATGGTGATCTTTAAGTCCATATACATGTAATATGACTTAGTGTTCGATTTTATGACAGTTTATCATTGTAGTTGATTGTATGACGTTCATTAGTATGTATATGACTGAATTTTATGTTTTACCTGTCTTAAAGTACATATATTGTTGTACTTAAGTGTGTTTTACTTCTTACAATAACATGTTTTAGTCTAGTTATTACAGTAAGTCAATTTTTGTAGTTACCTAGACACACTGATGTTTAATGAATGTTTGATTATAATTGATTTTAATACGTAGGTTAGGTTAGGTTAGGTTAGGTTAGGTTAGGTTAGGTTAGGTTTGGTTAGGTTAGGTTAGGTTAGGTTTGGTTTGGTTAGGTTAGGTTAGGTTGGGGAGGGAAAGAATCACCAGTAGGGTCACTTGGGTTGGGTAATTGTGGGTCAGATCATGTCACAGTAATGAGTTTAATGAGACTAAAAATAAGAAAGAAAAACAAAGGTCAAAATTTAATGTAGTTTAAAGAAGCTGAAAATAGAGGCAGGGATAGAATATGAAATTGAAATACAAAACATATTTTCATTAATGTCAGAGGAAGACTTTGATAAATAAGAACAGAACAAACGTGGAATAATTACAGAGAAATAATATTAGTGTGGGGAAAACTTGCTGGATAGAGGAAGGCTTAAGTGAATGGATCATAAATTAAATTCTAAAGGAAATGGTTAAAGGAAGAAAGTTAAGATGGAATGAACTTTACAGAGAACTAAGATAATTAAAAAAAAATGTAGATAAGCTTAAGAAGATAAATGATGATGATGACAGGAAATACACCTCGAGGGAAATGTACAGCAATATTAAACAAATAAACCAGAAAAGAAGAAATTGATGAGGTGGGACTATCAGAAGCAGAAGTAAAAGAGAAGAGCAGAGAACGTAGAAGAACTATACTGTTAGGATGATAGAATAGAGGCAAGTAATGAAAAGGAAATAAAGATCGAAATGTCAATTATGGAGAGAGAGGCAGCTGTGAGACAAATGAAAAATGATAAATCTTGTGGGGCTGATCAGCTTCCAGTAGTATTTATAAAACAGGTGAGTAAGAATGTGATCAGATGTCAAGACTAAAATATGTACTATATACACAGTGTTTCATGAGACGTTCCCAGTAATTTACAAACAAATCGTTCACTCTCAAGCCTTAGAGTGTACGCAAAGTTTTATTGAACGTAATTTTAGGTAGAATAAAATTTAGAATGGACAGTAAGTTACCTGATGATTAAAATGGATTTAGAAAGAGGAAAGGAACTAAGAGAAGCTATATTTTGATTGAGAAAATTAAGTGAAGTGGCTTTAGAGGTCCAATATAATTTATATATCTGTTTTGTTAATTTTGAAAAAGCTTTTGATAAGATAAAGAACGGATCATATGAAGATCCTCCCCCCCAAACCTACTTGGGGGGGAGGATCTTCATATGATCAAGCCTGGATGGGAGGATCTAACCTGACCAATGACCAAACCTGACCTTACCTGACCTGACGTCACTATGACCACCTAACCTAACCTACACCAATATTTAGTGTAACAAGAAAGTAATCTGAATAATGTTTTATTATTTAATCCTTATGTTGTTTATTTATATTATATGTTGGGGAGGATCTTCATATGAGCGCGACTGGGGGGAGGATCTTCAGTTGGATACTTTGGGGGGGAAGATCTTCATATGATCCTAAAGAACAATAAACTTATAAGATATCTTGGAGAACTAGACTAAGAGACTACAAAACTCTCTACATAATGCTTAGCCATCAACATTTCATCAATACAGTTCGAACGTAGAGTAACAAATAAAACCTTCAGTGAATGAGTACCTTCTATAAACAATAAAGACATAAACATTAATTATATTTGCCCAACGATCATTCTCCAGCCATTGTCGTCTTTTATCTTCCTAAAAGAGAACATACACTCGTATCCCCTTACACACTTAAACTTTGCGGCTCCGTAAATTCTTCCTTGCGGTTCCAAATATCTTGTTTATGATTACACTGTCACAACCTTCTTGAAAAGCAACCCGAGACTAACTAAGGCGGGTCAAATACACACCAAACCCATAAATCCTTAAAGAATATTTTATTATTATGATATGCAATCGGCTGCCCCAAGCATGGCGGCCACGCAGGATTACCAATTCATATATTAAGATTTTATATCCCATTAGCCATATTGACGAAGACGTTGGCGCCAGACTTCGACCTGGCCATACTGGGGGCTGGTGCTCGCTCCCTGTTGATGCTCTTACATTACCATTCGAGTTAATAGTTTCATGTGAGCTTAAGCCAACAAACTCCTCTAGTGTTGTGAGATTAGAACAAACTCCTCCAGTGTTGTGAGCTTAGAACAACAAACTCCTCCAGTGTTGTGAGATTATAACAACAAACTCCTCCAGTGTTGTGAGTTTAGAACAACAAACTCCTCCAGTGTTGTGAGATTATAACAACAAACTCCCCCAGTGTTGTGAGCTTATAACAACAAACTCCCCCAGTGTTGTGAGCTTATAACAACAAACTCCCACAGTGTTGTGAGCTTATAACAACAAACTCCTCCAGTGTTGTGAGCTTATAACAACAAACTCCTCCAGTGTTGTGAGCTCAGAACAACAAACTCCTCCAGTGTTGTGAGCTTATAACAACAAACTCCTCCAGTGTTGTGAGCTTATAACAACAAACTCCCCCAGTGTTGTGAGCTTATAACAACAAACTCCCCCAGTGTTGTGAGATTATAACAACAAACTCCTCCAGTGTTGTGAGCTAATGACAACCCATTATATGGGAGAATTTTCCACTAAAGTAACCTTAAGACTCACAAATTTTCTACTGCTGTTGTCTCACGACACAACGACTTCACCAGTATTATAAGACCCACTGTTGGTTCTTCCAGTGGGCTTAGCTTAGCTTAGGTTAGGTCAGGTTTGATTAGGTTAGATTAGGTTAGGTTAGGTTAGGTTAGGTTAGGTTAGGTTAGGTTTGATTAGGTTAGGGCATGACAAAATATCCTGTGTTTTCAGCTGCCGCCATACACAACAACAGTGACCCGTAGCCTCTTGATTCTGATTCTACTCTGATGTAATGAAGTCAAATCCTACTTTTGATAAGACTGAACCCTTGCGTATGGATTTTAATAGGTTCGTACCCTAAGTATTCCCTTATCAAAATACGTCTTATTGACTCGCTTTAACCCACAAAACAAGGATGGGGAGGTCAAAGTGTGGTAGGTGTAGGAGAGAAGCGGGGGGTCAAAAAAGAACTTGTAAGATCTTTGAAATTTCTCCTCGAGTTTTGTTGTTGTGACCGTGACATAGTGGACTCCATTCTCTCCCCTCCTTCTCTCTCGTCTCTCTCCTTTTCATTCTTTTTTCTCTCTTCCTCTCGTTCATCTCTCACCCTGCTCCTTACATCCTCTACCTTCTTTCAATCTCTCCCTGACTCATTCTCCTTCCCGTTCTCTTCCTCTCATCCCCTCCATAACCCCTTCCCATTCTTTCCCTTCTGTTATCCCCTCCATTTTCTTTCCTCTCTCCCAATCCCTTCCTTTTATCCCCTCCCGTCTCTTCTTACCCATTCCTCTCATCCCCTCCCCTCTCTTCTTACCCATTCCTCTCATCCCCTCCCCTCTTCTTACCCCAGGCCTCCTCCCTTCTCATCCCTCCTCTCTTCTTACCCATTCCTCTCATCCCCTCCCTCTCTTCTTCATTGTCTCCCTTCCTCTCACATCTCAAGAGATGAAAGAATTAAGGGCAGCAGCAGCAAACAGCAGCTCCCAGTGGCAGCGGTCTACCATCAACACTCGAGCAGCAAGTTGTGGTGTACAGTTACAAATCGTTGAGTATGTCGACAGTCCACAGAGATATAAAAGCCAACATTATCGAGAGTGTCAGTGACCGCGATATGACGTGGTTAGTGTTTACGATTTTTAATGCCTCTGCCTTACCTCTTTAAGTCTACCGGGTTCTGGCTTTAGTTCCTCACAGATTAACCACACTAAAGCTATCTGGGGTTAGGTTAGGTTACTTATGGTTAGGTTATATCCCTTAACTTGCTATAATAGCTATTAATAGCTATTATAGCAAGTTAAGGGAAATAACTGACGTGCCATTGAGTGACTCATGCTAATAAGGCTTCATGTTGCTATTTAAAGATTAGTCAGCCAGGGACATAAACAGACGGTGCTTATATATAGCACCACTGGCTGATCCGTGATGACTACTGCCGCGCCACTATACAGTATCCACCTGCCCGGGTTAGTGCCGATGACTCACAAAATGGATGAGATCTGAACAAACAGGTCTGATGCCTTCTTTGGTAATTATCGTTTTTTTGTGAAAGAATCTGAATAAACTTTTGCGTTGTTTACTTTTTTTTGCTAAGTTATATATTACGATAGGAATTTATTGTTAATTTATACGGCTTTACCACTGAGACTTGAAGTAATCACGTGCACTATCAACTTTGTTCCTGATTCTCATCTAAAGCTAGTATTTATAAACAAAGATTTTTTTTTATTACAATTCTCCACATATTTGACCATGGACCCCGAGCTCCCGCTGTCCTCGCGCTGAAGTATTGGGCAACTGTGGGTAATGTTCTAAAGTTTTTGTTTTGCTCAAATCAAGGTAAACATATTCGCTTCTTTGTCAAACAAGACCATATTACGACAATTATCTCCTCCTCTCCTTCAGGGCATAGAACATCAACTACCCCCCCCCCCTCCTCCGAGACACAAACAGACAGACAGACTACCTTAACGGCAAACATTCACTTATCACCAGCTAGGAGACTAAACTAAGGAAAATAATCTCCAAATGACGAAATCTCAGTTTCGTTGTAATACTAGTTTTTTTAAAGCTATTTTTACGTGCTAGTTGAACTTAAAACATCTGGGTACATTTTCACAACTTCAGTTACGAAAAACCATCATCTGGCGAACCTTTGAGAATCTGGAACCTCTAAGTTATTTGGGTCACCAGCTGAGGCGCGGCCACTCAACACAAACCATGAGTGAAAGAATGACAACACCCGAACTTGCTGTAACCAACGAGTGAGTAGGCTACGCTTTGTGGATTTCAGTGCACCCGCCCCCCCCATCCCCCCAAAAAAAAATAAAAATCCACGATTCGTACTTAAAATTTTTCTTTCTAATTTGAGAAATGAGGACTTAACTCACTTAAAACAAGGCATATCAACAACTTCCCCCGTAACTATCCTGAACCAATTGACTTTCACTATACCAAGGAAAGGCGCCAGTAGTGACTTTATACAACAGAGGTAATTTCTCCCAAGAATTAGCCGAGGAAAAAAAAGGGGTCTTCATTCTCCAAAAAATTCGCACCATTTAATGTTCTCTGTAACTGGGAAGGTGAAACTACCTCTGAGTCTCGGTTTAATTCAAACGCCATTATAACCATCAACTCTGTGGTAGCAATTAAAGTGAGTCAGATAGATGTAGTCTCACATTACCAGTTAAAGAGTAAATTTGTTGTATGAAGTTTTGAGAATAAGAATCTTAAATGAGTTGTCTGAGAAAGGACAACAGACGAATTAAATCAGTAGTAACAATCTGGAGTGCGTTAATAATTCCACTGTAGTCCCACGCCAGTAAACAGTGAGGGCGACGTTTAAACAGTAGCCCACACATACAGTAGGTGCCAGCGTGCCAGTATAAACAATGCGAACGAACACAGGCTGAGAGTGTTTGTGTGTGGCGCAACGAGTCACGCCGCCTGCTTTTGACGTCACGCTGGGAGAGGGAGGAAGGAGGAGGGGGGAGAGGGAAAGGCGGGGAGGAGGGGGAGAGGAGGGGGGAAGGAGGGAAAGGAGGGGAGGAGGGGAAAGGGGAGGGAGGTTGGGGAGGGAGAGGGAAGGAAGAACTAGGTCGCGTGGGGTTACCTCATGGTGATGTGAGGGAGTGAAGGAGAGGAATGGAATGGGGTGAGAGGAGGAGGAGGATGAGGAATAAGAAAAAATTACTAAAAGAAACAATTTGAAGAATGAGTAATAGAGAAGAAGATTAGAAAACGGAAAATGGAAGGAAAAATAACAGAAAAACAGATGAAGAGGAGGAAAGGAAATGACGTGATAATGAAATATTTACAGAATAAAAAAAAAATACAAATAATAGTGGTAGAGAAAAAATAAGAGATAAGAAGAGAAAAATAAGAGATAAGAGGAGAAAAATAAGAGATAAGAGGAGAAAAAATAAGAGATAAGAAGAGAAAAGAAACAAGAAAAGACGTTGACAACAGAGATAAAATAAAAATGGAACCCGGAAATGATAAAACTGGATTGAAAATTGAGATGAATGAAGAGAGTGAAAGACGGACGTGACGACAACCAGAGGAAGATTAAACAAAGATACAACAGGAGAGAGGCGGAGGTACACACACTCATCAACACACTGTATAGCTGTTAAGTATCCACACTATCTAGTTCTTAGCGCGCTTTGTGGACGAACAATTAACACTCGTCATCCCGAAGCCCACCGTCAAATCCCAGGCATTTTCCTGGTTCTTTAGGCCATTTTTCATATTTTTCCAGGACATTTTTCATCATTTTACAGGTTTTCCAGGGACATTTTTCATCATTTTACAGGTTTTCCAGGCAATTTTTCATAATTTTCCAGGTTTTCCAGGCCATTTTTCTGCATTTTCCAGGCCACTTTTCATCATTTTCCAGGCAAGTATTAAGTGGTTTAAGCATTAATAATACTATGACTTAAAAAAAAAATATTGGTCCCCTACCGATGCCGGGTGAACGAAGAAGCTTCATAAAATCGCTACTAAAAAAAATAATAACTTGCAAATAATTCCAAATGACAAATCCATTATTTGTAATATTATTCTGTAAAGTTATTAGCCAACTAAGAATATTTATTTATAATTTGCCTTAAAATATTATAAGACCTCTTCGTTTGGATGGGGTTTGGCACGATTACTTTTTTAACAAAATATTTATTAGCAAAAGGCCTCTGAAGGAACTTTTTTCCAGGTACACAACCAAATTCCAGGGGTTTTCCAGGCTGCTATCCACCCTACACACACACACACAAATGTAAGTCTGTATATTTTCAGCCACCGGCTGCAACTCTATTAATAAACCGTTTATTATTATTAGTATTATTACACACACACAGATACGTACCATACTTAGCAAATTCGTGTAGATGACATACTCATAAGGAGATTACAATGTTCACTGGTAATTTGTGATACTTAACGGAAAAAAAAATATTACTATACAAAACGCTGCAACGAAACAAAAGATGCCTTGCCGTGAAACAAAAGATGCATTACCGTAAAACTAATACGAAACGACAGAAAACAATGACGCAGCGCAATCAAAACCACATCGAGACGAAAGAACATTGCGTCACGTTAACTAAAATAAGACCAAGAATATTATAAAAGATGGAGCAACACTGAGACCGTGGCGAATCAAAACAAGAAAGGAACGAATCGGCGTGATTTATTAATGACGCAGCACCAACACACATACACACACACACACCGTAAATCAGAAGAAAAACGCTACATATTAGAACAAATGAAAGAAACACCAGAACAGCTGTAATGTATAAAATAACGTGAGATTCAAAACATCGACGCTGTAAAACCAGAACGAAAAAAAGTGAATATTTAAAACAAAGTTGAGATATAGAATAAACAAACCTGGAACCAAACAGTAAAAACAACCCGATATATAAAAAAAAACCAGAATATCTTATCAAAAAGGAAATCATAAAGAAGTAAAGCAAAGATTGAAAGACCAAGAAAGAAAAAAAATGAGTGAATTCAAAGCCTCAGACACATGAAAATAACAAGGCGGTGTGGGGACGGATGGCGCACTTGGCTGGTAAGACAATGTAGGTCGGAGAGGTGGGTGTGTGTGTGATGGTGTTACTTATTACACAGATCTTGTTAGCTGTTATAGGGGTGTCATCTCTAGCTTTGATTACTGTTATTACCGTAATAAGAACTCGCCGGCATCTCGTACACGCCAAACACACACACACATACGCCGCTGTTCTTCCTGTCACGATGGTCGCAGCTTCGCACTTACCCTATGTCTTTTAATGCCAAGTCCGTGCTTTTAGCTATTTATTTTATGAAAACTTACGATGAGAGAATTGCACGTGACAGATGAGATACGCATTGACGTATCCTAACTATCCTATGTCTCTCTGGATTACGTATCTAATTTTAACTTGTATTCCGCCTCATGAGGAAAATCTATGAATCTGCTGGTGCTGAGAGGATTTTGTATTGCCTTTACGTGTAGACACAAAGACGTGTGTAATAAAGTAATTTCACAGTCACACAGTAAAAGAAATTAGTGAATATGAGGGAGGAAGAGGTGGGCATGTAGGATAAACTGAGGTCGTTCTTGGGAGTCGAGGGACGAGTGATAATATGACTTAGTAGTGATATACAGTAACGGTAGAATAAAGAGAGTGAGGAGACTGTAATGCTGAACCTAGAAGAGACCAACAATAGGATCAATATCATTGGTATGGCGTTTATTCTAAAATTTATGCAGCGTTAACTCTACCATTAACAAGGCGTCTACAGTATTATTTTGTAAGTTAATATGACGAAAATGAGAACAAAATTACATGAGTTGATGAAGGTGACACAGGGAGACTAGGGAATTTTATTTATGAAAGATTGAAAGAGGGTGACAATTATTACACATAACAACGAAAACAACAATACGTAGGGTGGAAAAAAAGACAAATTCGTGAAGAAAGACAGAGGGTGATAATGTTCTGAGACAATTGCTTAACCAGTTCGGCGGAGTGTGATGTTGGTGACAAATTGAGTGAAGTGACTACAGCCTGAGGAACTGAGGCATGTCAAGGCAGAATTATAATTTATAAAAATTATTGTTAGTCATACAGAAGTTGTAAAGCTGAAGTGTATAATTTGCTTATAAATCCACACATACTGATGCTAGATGAAATTCATTGAAATTAAATAATGTGAAATCTACATAAAAGGTTACACAAGAACTTCAATGCTTAACTTTGCTGCAAACAATAAAAAAAATGCATGAAACTGGTTGAAGCAAAATTTGGGGAAAAAAAAATATATTGCCATACATTCGAGGCCTACTTAAAACTGGCTCCTAGTCTAACCAGTAGTTCTCGCCGCAGCAGATGTTGTAGCTAAGCCGTGTGTAGAAACTCTATCCCTCATGAAAATCAGCACAAGTGTACGCATATTTTAAATAGTATGTTCACTCTCATTACACTCACCCTATAATAATGTTCTCCTTCCTAAGGTGTTGATGCAGACACAAATACAACGCTAACACCAAGTAGAGCGAGAACATATCCCCGGAAATAAAACACTGCCTGTAGTATCCAGTAGCAGGAGGAGATGATTGTATACTCGTCTACCGTAATGCTCTGCGGTATAATCTACAGTACGAACATACTCTCTACCGCAGATATTTAAGCTGGGGTACAAAGAGGGTTTACGAGATGACCCAGCTGTTGATAACCATAACAAGTGAAACACGCTAATCATACCGTTGTAACTGAATCAAAATTGTGAACCTGATAATGAAAATGAACCAAATGATCAAACAATGAATACACAAACAATGTTCTCGTTTTCCTTCGTCAGAGTAATGAAAAGAGCGAAGCCAATAGCCAAAGAAAACACAAGTTACTCAGTGAACGTTTGGGTGGTAGTCGAGATGCTTGAATACCCCTGAAAAGTATACTGTACCCCGTTATGCACTCGTATATATTGTGGCATAATATACAATGGAATATAAACTCTGGATTAATGTTTGATACCTTGTGTTATACTCAGGTGACTTATTTCCAAAATTACTTACATCACATAAGATCCAAATAAGTAATCTCATTGAGTAAGATTTCAATTCAATATTATAATGTATTTTCGAATAATAAGTCAAATAACTCGCTTTTATTCACGTTAAAGGAGTGATAATCAAAAATCCTGTACGGGGTAATTGGTAAATGAGAATATAACTTGTAAAAGGCCAGTCCTTAAACTAGTCCAGCTGTAAGCTTTACCTGAAATGCAAATTCTGGGTCACACATGTTGTTACGACACTTACCGGGTCACAAGGGTGTCACAGCAATTTGGGATCTACTTTAATTAATCCAAGCAGGAATTCAGCAAGTTTATCCCGTTAACCAATCAAATCCTTATCATTCTCATTAAAGTAATCCAACCGAACAACAGACCCACTGATGCATTTTCCTACACTCCACTGTAAAGCACAGATGAGCACACAATACCCGTTGATTAACAAACACATTACGATTTGCAGGCCAGCTACCCCAAGAGGAAAAGTTGCCAGCCCACAGACCACCATTGCTTTTAGGGCTTATATAACTTATGCTCAGCCTGAAACAGGATAATCCCATCTCTCGGTCCACATACCCAACTACTTGAATAAAATTAATGTACTAATGGATTGGCTGAGGCTCCTACACCAGTGTGGTTGGGTTAGCGCCACAAACGACAGCCGGCAAACTGTCACAAATGATCTGCATAACTGTAGTAAATCTTGTTACCCAAAATAAACAAAGGCTGTAATTTTCATATCATAATTTATGCATAATGAAGAATCTGTGTGGTGAAACTGTATACTATACAGTGTATTCCATAGCGCTATATACGAGGAGTGTGTAAAAACCCGCTCCAAGCACAGGAGGATGAACTATGGCTGGTTTACTGGATAACGAAGATGACGGACAATGAAGAGCTGTGTTACATAAGCTGCAGTATCACAAAGCCTCGTTTATCCCTCAACCTTGAGAGCCAACTTTAGCAGTCTTGATTATTGTGACGACTAACGTCACCTGTACTAACAATTTGTATGATTACTGACAACCGTTACTACTGGGACTGAGTCTAAGTTGCATTACGCAGTTGGTGGGAAATACACGAGTCCTCTTCGACCAACGACAAACTAAGAATATATTTTATAGTCAAACTTCCTATGAACGGAGTTTATAGGATACCTTTCATTAACACGCGGGGTTCAATCTGCTGTTGTTGTCTGCTATGGGAGACATCAAAGAAAAAATCAGCTAAATATGAACATTTTTCCATTATCATGAATAAATGTTCCATGCCTAAGTACCTCTCTGAGCTTGTAAATGAGCAACATGGTCCAGTGTGTGTTTTGTTAAAAAGTGTTAAGCGGTGATTAGTTATGTGGAATGGAAGCCTTGTTATTGGTTGACCCGTGACAAAAACTTCACCTTCAGTCAGAATAGGTCGAGCCCCGGAACACCATAGTAACAAAAGGCCCCTCCAGTTTATTAAAACACTAAATCATTTATCTAGGCGTTCACATATACTATATAATAGTTATATACATTAAATGCAAAATGTTAATAAAAAAATAAAAAAAATATAAGTATTGTAGCTGTAAAAAATAGTGAAAACAATGTCAAAATATCAAATAGAGACATTCTGCAGTAACTAGTGAAAAATATGCCAAGTGAAATAGAATACCACTTAAAAGCAACTAAAAGTGTATAAACCAAAATAAAAAATACAAATAAAACCTAAGAGTAAAATCAAGTTGTAATCAGAGCTATACACCAAAAACTGACAAACCTTCTATAAAATCCAACTTTTTTCCAACGGTAAAAAAAAAAAAAATATTTGCGCATTGAGCATAATGAAAACTAATTATCTTATAAATATAAATTAACACACAAAGTTAAATGACAACAATAGATTAGTGACATAAATAATAACCGCCAGCAAATTTTGTTTTCCTCTGATTAATTAGTAGGTATGTTGACCTTCATTGATCCGATCAACAAAATTGCTAACCAGTTCTGCAGTATTTCTTCCTGAATCCAGTTTACATACAGCTTAGGTTGCCTTAAATTGAAAATAATTTATAAACGGAAGACCAACCACTACCTCGTGGCACCCACTCTATGTTTACATTACATCAGATGGGTACTCTCAGGGTACAACGACTACACCTTCCTACTCGATACGTAGATAATATTAATGAATAAATTGTACAGAACATTTTGAAGAAAGAAAGAAAAATAAGATCGAAATGTGCTGTACACTCTATGAATACCACTCGTGTTGGTGTAGACGACATTTTAGGTGTTCGTTCCAAGTTAATTAAGTAAGAACTGATGTCACCGGTACATTATTCAGCAATCTTCTGCGATATTGCCAACATGTGCCGCGTGAAACCATGGTTGGCTTTCGTCAGCCATTAAATTACTATAAATTGCCAAACTTTGAGTATGGTGACTTTTGAGACGCCCTGTATAAAGACGTCTTGTAATACAACAAAATATACACTTGCCGGTTTATTATCTTAATATTCACTGGCTCGACTGAGCGGCACCCTCTCCCAGATACACCTGCACACTGTTGTTTACAAATATTGATGAAAAGTTAAACGGTTTGTTAACTCAAAATCTAAATTTGGACAAAACGAGATCAAATCATGCTTGATAACTTACTATCAGTTTCAAATCTCAATAGTGAGTAATGAGTAGTTCTTAACGTTTCGTCGGCCCAATAATCCAACAAGTTGAAGAAACAAAATTCACCTTCCGGTACAGATAACATTAAGAGCAGCACATAACTACTGGTACTAGTATGGTACTGCTTAATGTACTTGTGTCTTACGTATGAGAAAATATGCGGACGTCGCCACAAGGCTCCAGGCCGGGCCACACAACACACTTCCACTTAAGAAAAAAAAAACTCGCAGATACAGTACGCTTTACGAACAACGGTAGGATGGGCATATAAATACTCTTAGGATGGTACCGAGTATGACCAACATCTCACTGACGTATACAACACTATTTACCAGTCACCGGAAGGCTCCTGGTTGTTAATATAAAATAAGTCACACTTACCTTAGTCGTCATGCGTTCCTGTCCCTCGAGATGATGATGATTCACACACACCTAGAAAAAGAAAACAGTAAATTAATCACCCGAACATCACTCACACCTGTAACATTACTATACAACTTACATGGGGATGCTAGCCGTGCCATGAGCCAGCTGGGGTGGTCAGTATCGTCTTGGGGAGGTGATGAATGATCATGGTAATTACAACAGATGGAAAATATTGATAGTAATGCAACACTCTCAGCATTTTTGTGTTATCATGCTTGTATTATCCTGTCCATGGGATCTTCAGTGGCCAAAATTGCAATGATATTTTAAAAGAGGCAGCTAGAAAAAACTCACTAGTTTCTTTTTGATTATTTATTATTATTATTATTATTATTATTATTATTATTATTATTATTATTATTATTATTATTATTATTATTATTATTATTAATATTATTATTATTATTATTATTAATATTATTATTATTATTATTATTACATTTTCGCCTCCCAGGCCCCGATGTGGGTCAGTGACCTGTACCCGAGTGGGCTAATCGCCGTAAAAAAAATCACCGGAAAAACATTTTTAATATCCAAACAAAGACCCGTGCATAAGAAAAAATTGACTGTTTAAATTATTTTTCCATGAAAAATTGGCTGAGGGTCGGTCTTCAATAATTACTATCTAATACACTATAGGACTAGGCGTGTAATAATAATAATAATAATAATAATAATAATAATTAACGGTTTATTGAAAGAGCTTGGCAGCCAGAAGGCTGAAAATATACAGTTACATATTTGGGGAATGGGTTACGAATTACAAATAATATACAAGTAACATAAGTGACACAAATAAGACATATAATAACTAGATGGGGAAAAAAGCTCAAACTACAGTTCATTTCAACATAGTGACAGTGCAAGGAGTAGTGTTTACTGGGAGTGAATACACTGATTTATTACAAGTTATTGATAATTTTTACAATGGTTGGGACTGGGCTGTTCTTATAGCGATCAGTTTGTGCACGTATGGGCTGGATGCGGTTGTGGTGTCGAACAGCAATTCTCGGACTAGGGGTCTCAGGTGGTAGTAGGAGCCGGTGTCGGGGATGGTGTAGAAGCTTCTTACCAAATTTGCAGATGAGGTCATGGTGATGGTCAGTGAGAGTCGAAAGGGTCAGTGTGTTGAGCGCTTCTTGATATGTGGAGTAGGAAGGGGAGAATAATCTTGCATGCCCCTTTGCACTTTTTTCTAGGTGTTTACGTTAAAGCTATTTAGGAGGAAGACCAGGTGGGGGAGTGCAGCAGGGTGAGCTTGGGAAGTAAGGAATGTTAAACACTGAGGAGCCAAAAAGAGAACCCGAGGGACTGGAGTCATGGAGGAGGAGGAGACGGAAACTGGAGGATTTGATAACTTCACCGGGACGTGGTTTCCAATTTAGTTTGTTGTCTATGGTGACGCCGAGGGAGCTTCGTGGAATCTACAACCTGGAGTGTGTTCGGACCTAGAGTAATGGAAAGGAGGTGGGACAATGTCGGAGGAGAGGCTGATGTGCATAACCATGGTCTTAGTATAGTTGATGGTGACGTGGTTGTTGGTGGCCCAGTTTTGGAGAATGTTCAATAAATCCTGAAGGGCGGTATAGTCGGGAGCAGAATTGTTGACGCTGATCCCAATGGTGGAGTCGTCGACATATTTCCAGTGAGTGGGGGTTTTTCTTAGGCACTGATTAGAACGGTGTTGGCGGTATAAGACTTCCGAAGCCCGAGGTCAATAGCTTTGTTGATGATTATATTGTGGTCGACTAGGTCGAACACTTTAGTGAAATCATGAAGGCGACAGCTACAGACGTTTTTCGTTTCTCGATGGCGGTATATGTAATCGAGAAAGCTGACAAGACAGTGAGTGGTGGAGGAAGTTTTCATGTTGCCAAATTGCTGAGGGTCTACGACTCCTGCAACATCAGCATAAGCCCATTCGAACACAAAATTTCACAGATTAGGCTGGGTATTGGGGTGATTGCAATAGGTCGTAGCTGATTTGGCGATTGGGGCTGGTTGACTTGGGCACTGGTGATATAAGAGGTCTTCCAGTCAGCTGGGCAACTGGCTTGGCTGAGAGAAGCATTGATGATGGAGCATAGGGGTTTAGTAAGCTCTGGGAGAACTCCTTGAAGAGTTTCATTGGTAAGTCAATGGGGTGGTAGAGCGTTTTAATTTCAGTTTGTCCAGGCGTTTTGCTACTTCAAATTCTTCTACTATGTCAGTGGAAGGGGCTGGTAGGTGAGGTGGAGAGTGGTTGTGTCAAGCCGTGGAGGTTCGGCATATAGTAGCGAAATGGTTATTTGTTTGCTCAGCTGCGTCAACATTAGTGAGATGGCTAAGAAAGGAGGGGTGTGTCTTATTGTTTAGTCCACAGAGTTCTTTAAGCTTACCATACCATTGACTGATGTTGGTCTGCTTCAGGTGTTGTAATTTGTTGGGTAGTGGACTTTTTGCAGTGCGTATTTCGCGGATGACTCGGCTGCGAAGGACCTTAGCGGATGTGGTCATTGAGATGAAAGGCTCTGTCTCTGTTGCATAAGTCTTTGATCCGAGGTGATCCAGGGCAAGTCAGCTGGTGAGATCTGACGGACTCTCGGGGAAGAAGTGGTGGTGAGCTTCCGTGGTGTGTGTTGGTATAATTTATCCATTTGGTTTCCACGTCATCCACGCTAAGTCCTTGTTATGCTGGTGGGTTGGGCTATTATTATGCACTGTTTAGTTCCTACAATATGACTATGACAACAGTTGATGACTGTTTTGTATGTACAATGTATAAAGACTAG